>NC_140165.1:107369592-107387092 GCF_963971535.1 Notolepis coatsorum
GCTTCCCCTCGTTTTGGCGTGGGGTCGTGTTGTATACTTGCCGAGTCATATTCTCTAAACATCTAGACTCTTTCGGGAGATCCTCTGTCTGCCTATGCTGTTCCATTCTCCGGCGTCGAGATGTTTGCTCCAGCCTTCGCCAGCTGTCGCCGTTGCCTGTGGGGGAGACTGGTCTGCGCTCCCTGTACTTCCACGGGAGGCACCCCAGCGTTCCACTGCAGACCCCCGCGCAGCTGTTCGTCCTGACGCACATCCAGACCAGCGCAGACGCTCTCCAGTCCTCAGCGCGCAACGCGCATCTTCCAAGGACGCTCGAGCTTGGCACGCTCTCCAGACCAGCGCGCAACGCGCATCTTCCAAGGACGCTCGAGCTTGGCACGCTCTCCAGACCAGCGCGCAACGCGCATCTTCCAAGAACCCTCGAGCTTGGCACGCTCTCCAGACCAGCGCGCAACGCGCATCTTCCAAGGACGCTCGAGCTTGGCACGCTCTCCAGACCAGCGCGCAACGCGCATCTTCCAAGAACCCTCGAGCTTGGCACGCTCTCCAGACCAGCGCGCAACGCGCATCTTCTAGACCTTCGTGCTTGGCACACTCCTCCTCGCAGACGCACCCGACGCGTCTCTCGGTTCCGGTGCGCACTCAAGCAGTGGCGCACCACTCTGTTCCTCGGCTCCGACAGTCGGCTACCCGGTGACGACACCTTCGCCACCGCCGCCTGTTCCAGCACCACTCTGTCCTCGGCTCCGACAGTCGGCTACCCGGTGACGACACCTTCGCCACCGCCGCCTGTTCCAGCACCACTCTGTCCTCGGCTCGGACTGCCGGCTCCCCGGTGGCGATACCCTCGCCACCGCCGCCTGTTCCAGCACCACTCTGTCCTCGGCTCGGACAGCCGGCGCCCCGGTGGCGACGCTCTCGCCCCGCTGCCTGTTCCTGTACCATTACGCATACGCTGGGTGAGTTTAGATTGTGATGTCACTCTCCCAGCGTATTGCCTCTGTTTTTGGTTCTCACTTAGAATAGTATTTTTGGACTTTACATCTCCCCCTGTGTGTTTGTCACACGAAGATATTATTACTTTGTTCACTTTGATTATTTGGACTGTTCTGCACCTGCTCTGTTTTTTCCCCTTTGTGCATTAACTATCTCCTCTGTCCTGCAGAGCGGCCCAGATGATTTCCACCAGTCCTCCCAGTTCCTCCCTGTTTCCCAGCCCGCCTCCGCGGGCCTCAGTCCCCTAGTCCCTAGTCCTCTTTCCCTAGTTCTCCTAGTCCCTAGTCCTCTATCCCTAGCTCTCCTAGTCCCAAGTCCTCTTCCCCTAGCTCTCCTAGTCCCTAGTCCTCTCTCCTCAGTCCCCTAGTCCCTAGTCCTCTTTCCCTAGTTCTCCTAGTCCCTAGTCCTCTATCCCTAGCTCTCCTAGTCCCAAGTCCTCTTTCCCTAGTTCTCCTAGTCCCTAGTCCTCTATCCCTAGCTCACCTAGTCCCTAGTCCTCTTTCCCTAGTTCTCCTAGTCCCTAGTCCTCTATCCCTAGCTCTCCTAGTCCCTAGTCCTCTCTCCCTAGTTCTCCTAGTCCCTAGTCCTCTATCCCTAGCTCTCCTAGTCCCTAGTCCTCTCTCCCTAGTTCTCCTAGTCCCTAGTCCTCTATCCCTAGCTCTCCTAGTCCCTAGTCCTCTCTCCCTAGTTCTCCTTGTCCCTTGTTTACCTAGTCTCTAGTTCCTCTGTCCCAAGGCGTTCCCTTAACCTTCCCTTAGGCGTTCCCTTACCTTCCCATAGTGTTCCCTTTTCCTGCATTTGTGATTCTCCCTTAAAGGGACAGTGCCCTTTTCCCTGTTTTTCCCTGTGTTTCAATAAATATCTGTTTCTTGGCAAACCACCATACCTGTCTTGTGTTGTGCGATTGGGGTCGGTTACAAACCATAACAGTACGACCCCACCAAGTCTACGACCCCAGCCAGCACAGACTGTGTATGTTGAGTTTGCCTTTTTTTTTCTTGTCCCCTCTAGCTTCCCTGTTAGCCCAGTTTAGCTTCCTTGTTAGTCCTGTTTAGCTCCCTTGTTAGCCTGTTACTCCCCTGTTTAGCCCAGTTTGGCTTCCCTGTTTAGCTTGTTAGTCTCCCCGGTTAGCTCCCCTGTTTGCTTCCCGTTTGCCCTGTTTGACCCCCCTGTAGCTAGCCATGCCCTGGCGGCTAACCCAGTCCCTCAGCAGAGCCCCTGTCTGCTAGTCTTGCCCCGGCTGCTAGCACAGCCTCTATGTTTATGCAGCCCTTTGCTAACCCAGTTTCCCTCTGCATGGCCCCGGTCTGCTAGCTTGGCCCCGGCTGTTAGCACAGCCTCTATGTAGATGTAGCAGTACAGCTAGCATAGGCCCTGTAGCTATCAGTGCCTTGGCAGCTACCCTTTCCCTCTGCTAGCCTAGCTCGGCAGCTAGCGCAGCCTCTATGTTGATGTAGCAGTACAGCTAGCATAGGCCCTGTAGCTATCAGTGCCCTGGCAGCTACCCTTTCCCTCTGCTAGCCTGGCTCCGGCAGCTTGCGCAGCCTCTATGTTGATGTAGCAGTACAGCTAGCATAGGCCCTGTAGCTATCAGTGCCCTGGCAGCAACCTTCCCTCTGCTAGCCCCTTCCCGGTGCTACCATGGTTACCCCTTTGCTACCCTGCTTGCCCCTCAGTTCCTCTAGACCAGTTGCTCTAGACCAGTTCTCTAAACCAGTTCTCTAAACCAGTTCTCTAGACCAGTTCTCTAGCCCGGATCTCTAGACCAGTTCTCTAGACCAGTTCTCTAGACCAGTTCCTCTAGACTAGTTCTCTAGGCCCAGTTCCTCTAGACCAGTTCCTCTAGACCAGTTCCCCCAGTTACCCCTCGGCGACCCTGTTTCTTTTGCTAGCCCCACTCTTGTGGTGGCTTCCCCTGCTGGCTTGGCCAGTACCTCTTGTTTTGCCCCCTGCCACTCTGTCTGTATTTGTTTTGGGTCGCCGGGTGGCTCCCGTTGGAGGGGGGGATACTGTGAGGTTTTGCCCGCTGCTCACTACCTTTTCTCTGTTTCTTTAAGCCTATACTGTTTATTTCCCTTCTATACTGTTTATTTTCCCTTCTCACTCACTCTCTCTAGCCCCCACCCTCTCGTTCCTTACCCTTAGTGGCCACACCTGTTCGATATTCTATTATCTCTCGCACCTGTGGTGGCAGGCTAATTAGTCCCCCTGTGGGCTTTAAATACCAGAGCGCTTCCCCTCGTTTTGGCGTGGGGTCGTGTTGTATACTTGCCGAGTCATATTCTCTAAACATCTAGACTCTTTCGGGAGATCCTCTGTCTGCCTATGCTGTTCCATTCTCCGGCGTCGAGATGTTTGCTCCAGCCTTCGCCAGCTGTCGCCGTTGCCTGTGGGGGAGACTGGTCTGCGCTCCCTGTACTTCCACGGGAGGCACCCCAGCGTTCCACTGCAGACCCCCGCGCAGCTGTTCGTCCTGACGCACATCCAGACCAGCGCAGACGCTCTCCAGTCCTCAGCGCGCAACGCGCATCTTCCAAGGACGCTCGAGCTTGGCACGCTCTCCAGACCAGCGCGCAACGCGCATCTTCCAAGGACGCTCGAGCTTGGCACGCTCTCCAGACCAGCGCGCAACGCGCATCTTCCAAGAACCCTCGAGCTTGGCACGCTCTCCAGACCAGCGCGCAACGCGCATCTTCCAAGGACGCTCGAGCTTGGCACGCTCTCCAGACCAGCGCGCAACGCGCATCTTCCAAGAACCCTCGAGCTTGGCACGCTCTCCAGACCAGCGCGCAACGCGCATCTTCTAGACCTTCGTGCTTGGCACACTCCTCCTCGCAGACGCACCCGACGCGTCTCTCGGTTCCGGTGCGCACTCAAGCAGTGGCGCACCACTCTGTTCCTCGGCTCCGACAGTCGGCTACCCGGTGACGACACCTTCGCCACCGCCGCCTGTTCCAGCACCACTCTGTCCTCGGCTCCGACAGTCGGCTACCCGGTGACGACACCTTCGCCACCGCCGCCTGTTCCAGCACCACTCTGTCCTCGGCTCGGACTGCCGGCTCCCCGGTGGCGATACCCTCGCCACCGCCGCCTGTTCCAGCACCACTCTGTCCTCGGCTCGGACAGCCGGCGCCCCGGTGGCGACGCTCTCGCCCCGCTGCCTGTTCCTGTACCATTACGCATACGCTGGGTGAGTTTAGATTGTGATGTCACTCTCCCAGCGTATTGCCTCTGTTTTTGGTTCTCACTTAGAATAGTATTTTTGGACTTTACATCTCCCCCTGTGTGTTTGTCACACGAAGATATTATTACTTTGTTCACTTTGATTATTTGGACTGTTCTGCACCTGCTCTGTTTTTTCCCCTTTGTGCATTAACTATCTCCTCTGTCCTGCAGAGCGGCCCAGATGATTTCCACCAGTCCTCCCAGTTCCTCCCTGTTTCCCAGCCCGCCTCCGCGGGCCTCAGTCCCCTAGTCCCTAGTCCTCTTTCCCTAGTTCTCCTAGTCCCTAGTCCTCTATCCCTAGCTCTCCTAGTCCCAAGTCCTCTTCCCCTAGCTCTCCTAGTCCCTAGTCCTCTCTCCTCAGTCCCCTAGTCCCTAGTCCTCTTTCCCTAGTTCTCCTAGTCCCTAGTCCTCTATCCCTAGCTCTCCTAGTCCCAAGTCCTCTTTCCCTAGTTCTCCTAGTCCCTAGTCCTCTATCCCTAGCTCACCTAGTCCCTAGTCCTCTTTCCCTAGTTCTCCTAGTCCCTAGTCCTCTATCCCTAGCTCTCCTAGTCCCTAGTCCTCTCTCCCTAGTTCTCCTAGTCCCTAGTCCTCTATCCCTAGCTCTCCTAGTCCCTAGTCCTCTCTCCCTAGTTCTCCTAGTCCCTAGTCCTCTATCCCTAGCTCTCCTAGTCCCTAGTCCTCTCTCCCTAGTTCTCCTTGTCCCTTGTTTACCTAGTCTCTAGTTCCTCTGTCCCAAGGCGTTCCCTTAACCTTCCCTTAGGCGTTCCCTTACCTTCCCATAGTGTTCCCTTTTCCTGCATTTGTGATTCTCCCTTAAAGGGACAGTGCCCTTTTCCCTGTTTTTCCCTGTGTTTCAATAAATATCTGTTTCTTGGCAAACCACCATACCTGTCTTGTGTTGTGCGATTGGGGTCGGTTACAAACCATAACAAACCTGATACAAAACCTCTCAATGTTTCTCTTTCATAGAAGAATTTGTGGTATCTGTGGTGTTCAACTGGTATGTCTAATGGAACACCGTGAGACCTCAAACATAGGCGTAACTGTATGTAAAAAAGCCATGTGGACTCGGTGAGGTTAAACTTTGTGCATATTTCTCCATAACTACAAAAACCCTGGTTATTAAAAATATCCCCTAATGAGTGTATGCCTTGCTCTTCCCATATAGGGAATCTTATAGGACGTTTTTCCATTAAGAGTGCATTGTTATTGAATATGGGAGTATGATTATGCCATTTTTGAGGGTTAGGATATTTTTTTTGTGTTTCACGCCATATCCGGATTGCATGGGTAATTATGGGGCCAAATTTCCGCTCACAGTGCTTGATTGGTAGTTTAGTGTGTGCTATGTCCTTCAGTCTATGTGGGGCTACTATGTTTTCTTCCAATTTTCTCCAGGATACCAATGCCTGGGGATCAAACCATATTGTCAATGGTCTTAATGTGTATGCCTTAAAATATTGGAAAAAATCTGGAACTGCCAAGCCACCGTCTGCTTTATTTCTCTGTGCGGTGGATCTTTTTATGCGAGGTGGTTTGTTATTCCAAATAAATTTGTATGTGGAGGAGTGTAATCTTTTCCAGTAACCCTCTGGAGGGGGTAACGGTAGCATTGAACTGATGAAGTTGATTCTTGGTAGTACATCCATCTTAACTATTGATACCCTTGCCTCTACTGAGTTTTTAAGTTTTGCCCACCTGTCCAGGTCGTCTTTGATTTTGTTCTGTATTTTTGTGTAATTGTGCTTCACCGTTTGTCTTATGGTGGGAAATATTTCCACACCCAAGCATCTAAAATGTTTTACCATGGGTATCTCACCTGGGAGGGTTGTGTCTTTTTTTGCATGGGTGTTAAGTGGAAGGAAAGCCGACTTCGGCCAATTTATTTTAAATCCTGATAAATCACCAAAGTTCTCTATCAACTTGAGTAGATGAGGCAATGTGGCAATGTGGTGTTGGAACAATATTACGTCGTCCGCATATAAACTAATTTTATGTTGTGTGCCCTTGATTACGATTGGTTCTATGTATTGGGATTGTCTTATATATTGTGCTAAAGGCTCTAATGATAGATCGAATAGTCCGGGACTAAGAGGGCAACCCTGTCTGGCTGAGCGTGATACCGGAAAGATTTTGGAGATGAATGTACCTGTTGTAATCATGGCCGATGGGTCTTTGTATAATACTTTAATCATATCAATGAATCCTTTTCCTAACCCCATCCTTTCTAATACTGCCCATAGAAACGACCATTCCAGCCTGTCAAAGGCTTTCATAGCATCCAGGGACAGCATCGCCTTAGGTATGGTGTCTTCTTTGTCTGCATCTAGTACGTGCAGTATTCGTCTTATGTTATCATTGATCAGGCGACCTCTTATGAAGCCAGTTTGGTCCGGATGAACTAAAGACGTCATATGCTTTTGTAATCTGATGGCTAATACCTTAGAGTACAGTTTGACATCGGTTCCGAGGAGGCTTAAGGGTCTGTAACTACCGCACTCGGTGGGGTCTTTGTCTTTTTTGAGAAGGACTGAAATGAGTGCAATATTGTCGTGTTTATGGAAGCTCCCCTCCTTGACTGAGTATAAGATCATATTTAGTAATAAGGGTCCAAATATGTCCCAACAAGAAAGGTACATTTCTGATGGGATACCGTCTCTTCCAGGAGCCTTACCATTTTTCATTTCGGATATGGCCTTCTTGAGTTCCTCTAGTGTGATCGGTGCTTCTAACTGTTTAGCGTCGTCCTCCGAAAGTTTAGGGAGAATAATTTGATTAAGATATGTGTCCATTTTGTTTTGATCAAAGGTCGTTTCTGATTTATATAAGTCGGAGTAGAATTCTTTGAATGTATCGTTTATTATTTTGGGGTCTGTTACAAGTACTTGTTGTTTTCTAATGGCAGTTATATCTGCAAATTTTGCATTAATTCTTAATCGCATGGCTAATAGGTGACTAGGTTTAGAACCTTGGGAGTACTGCTGTTGTCTTGTGCTGCGTATTTGCATTTCCGATTTTTGTCTGTATATGGCATTGATCTCTGTTTTTAGTACGTTAACTTGATTTTATAGTCTAGTTGAGTTGTTGTATTTTAAAGAATTAAATAACGTTGAGTAAAGCGTTTCCAGTTCAGACAGTTTTGTGCATTGATTCTTGCGCAATATGGAGGAAAATCTATCCGTGAAATCCTTGATCATACCCTTTACCGACATCCATATTATTCTGGGGTCTTGCACCGCGTTTGCATTCTCCCGTAGGAATACTGTGAGAGCTTCTTTGAGTTGTGTAATGAATTCCTTGTTGTTAAGCAGCATCGTATTAAAACGCCATCTTGGGGCCCGGGAAGATAGTATACCAAATGTTGCTTTTAGGAGTAAATAACAGTGATCTGTGCATTGGGTATCATTTCCACTTCATATTTATCAAATAGTCTCGGGGATGCAAAGACATAATCAATTCTGGATAATGTGTTATGTCTCGCTGATCGACAGGAGTACTTTCGGGTCGTGGGATTAAGTGAACGCCATAAATCATTTACCCCTGTAGTCTTTGACCAATCTTTTAATGCTTTAGATGCATTTTTTTGTTCGCTGGAAAAGGCGAGGTAAGATTTGTCCATCCTTGGATTCCATATGGCATTAAAATCCGCACCTATTATAAATGAGTACTCGGGATGGTTTAACATTTCATCGGTTAGTGAAGTGAAGAAACCCTCTTCGTACAAATTTGGGGCATATACCGCTGCCAACGCTATTTTCCTGTTATTGTGTACAATCCTAGCTATAGTTATACGCCCCTCCGCATCCGACCATACCCCCTTTAATTCGATATTTAATGGCTACACCTCGAGTTCTCGTACCAAAAGAAGAGTGACTAATATTATGGTATGTGTTATCCGCTAACGTATCTATGTCTTCCTCTAAAATGTGCGTTTCGCTTAGTAGAGCCATGTCCACATGTTCTTTTTTCATCAGTGTGAGCACGCTTTTGCGTTTGTGTTGTTTGTTTATCCCACCAGTGTTCCATATCATTATATTCAAACTAGCCATAATCTATGCATGTTTTTGTGTAGTTTTTGGTAATGCTTCTGGAGTGCGAAGCTACAATAGATGTACATCCAATTATTGAGGTCCCGTTGAGAGCCGAGCTTAAAAACATATATATATACAAATAAAAATCCCCTATTTTCCCCTCACCCAGAGAGTCGTACAGGCCTGTGTTCCAAAAACACATCCTCCGCGTATGACTCTCTCCCTTAGGCCACCGGATTGCCCAAACTGAGCTTTGTAATCCTAATCTTCCTATGCTAATTGCCATAGGATCTAACATTTTCATTCTAATACAATTAATAGAATGTCGCTTTTGGTCTTGCGCCTTCCCTTACTGTAATGAAATATTATGAAAAATGAAAAAAAAAGAATAAACTTTCATCGATATATTCATTTGAACCCTCTACTAATTTATGTAGGAAACATCAGGAAAAAGGAAAAGATTGTAGAGAAACATTAACACCTTAATATGAAGAACAATGGGAAAGAACAATGTAAGATAAAAGAGAGAGAAAAAAAATAAAAAAAAGATAAAAATAAGGAGTGAGAGATAGAATAATACTCAACGTGGAGAAGCCACTAGAACAGACTTGAGTAATTAGATAAAAGAGAAAAACAGAGCCTTTTAGAGCTACAATGTGCCAATCTCTTCATCAGTGGAGTGATTACTTAAATTGTTAGAATAACCTTGTTGTGCTCATACGTTTAGGTGTGGTTGATTTTTTTAAAGTTTTATTAAGGCCTGATTAAACTTCAGTCAATTGATCATATGCTATGTTTATACACACCGGATGTTAATGTTAGAGTTGCAAGCCTTCGTTGTTGGTGCATTATATTCTAGAAGGTTGTAGAATACACTAGTATATACTAACAGACTGTTGTTGTGTTCCAGAATGATCTAAGTGACCCAGAGCAGTCGAGCGATAAGCCCAGAATCTTCCAGATTGTTCTTATTGTCAATGATATGTTCTTGTCTCCACGGAGACCAGAGGTCTGAAAATATAATGCATTACGAATCGTATTATACACAATTTGCCTTGGTGTAGCCGGCCTGCATATCATCTGCTACTTTTGTTGAGCACAGATAAAGTCATTCTAATACTGATATACACAGAGAAAGAGAGAGATGAGAAGGCTTATCTGTTTTCAGACAGTGTTTCGTTCTGCCTTGGGGGTACTGCTCCATATCGATTCCAGTATTCCTCAGCTTCTTTAGGTGTGTGTAATCCTACCCTACGGCTGTCCCTGCCCACGATCGATAACAGCGCCGGGTATGCTAGCCTTGGTCTGAGGCCAGACATGAACAATTTCTGCATCACCTCCTTGTAGGGGAGACGTCGAGCGATGGCCTCTTTGCAAAGATCCTCGTAGATAAATATTGAGTGTTCATTATGTTTCAGCTTTCCCCTTTGGATGCGAGCAATTTTGATGATGTCATCTCTTATTGCCGTCTTCCGCAGAGTAACAATGATGACTCTTGGCCCGTTGCTTCTTTGCTCCCGAGTACCGATTCTGTAAGCTTGGTCCACTGTCGGCACTGTGTTTAGAAAGTTGTTACCCAAAATCACTGATAGCACTGTTGGAAAGTTGTCGTCTGCGCAATTGACTGCTTCATCAAGTCCTACAATGCGGATGTTATTTCGCCTGTAGTAGCGTTGGTTTTCGAGTAGCCTCTCCATCGCTTCATCTTTAACATCTTGTATTTTCCTCCGGCATGCCTCTTCCACCCTTTTTATCTCATTTGTTACCTCTGTCATTCCAACGTCGATGGTGTTCTCGTTCATTTTG
The DNA here is from genome assembly GCF_963971535.1 of Notolepis coatsorum. Lineage (NCBI taxonomy): Eukaryota > Metazoa > Chordata > Actinopteri > Aulopiformes > Paralepididae > Notolepis > Notolepis coatsorum. The sequence goes on from NC_140165.1 coordinate 107,379,651, forward strand.
ACTGCTCGTGTAATATCTGTCACCGTATTCTCCACTGTCGTGATTCGCTCTGACTGTACAGCGACCGCTCTCATAACCTCTTCGAGTTTAGCATCGACGTGTGCTTTGAATTCATCTTTGAGTTCCTCGATGTGTAATTTGAAAGCGACCATCTGTTCTTTCATCAGGATAGTCAGTGAGTTGAAGTCGGGTGGTGTAATTGTACTGCTTGTGTCAGTTGGTGGTGGCGGTGCAGTGAGGGATCCGATGGATTTGTTTGCAATTCTCTTCTCAAAATCACCTGCTTTATCTCTCACGGAGCTTGTTCCTGTCGCTCCTGTTATGTTGACAACTATTGTCTCCCTGTTGGGGCCAATAGTCGATGGTCCCGGTGTAATCTCCTCTGTATTCCCCTCGTCGGGGCTTGTCGCCAACGGATCTGTAGCAGCGTCGCCTTGAACGTTTTTTTTTAACGTGTTTCAATCTGCGCCGTTGGAATTGCCGTTTCTTGTTTCTTTCCAGTCTTTTCCTTATCCTTAACCATGTTGTCTTTTGATATAGTTAGTAGAAGGTCCTATCAATACATACGATGTGGTCTAATCTCTTTTGGTATTGTCCATCTCTGTTTGTCTTGTTGTTTTACGCAAAACATAATTATGGCCCTTGTAATAACATCAGCATTAATCATGCACCCCCCACACCATGCCACACACACGCACGCACGCACGCACACACACACACACACACACACACACACACACACACACACACACACACACACACACACACACACACACACACACACACACACACACACACACACACACACACACACACACACACACACACACACACACACACACACACACACACACACACACACACACACACACACACACACACACACACAGAGTTTCAAACTGACTCACTCTCATGCTCTCTCTCCTTTCCTGTCACTTCCTCCTTATCCTCCTCTCTCTCTCTCTCTCTCTCTCTCTCTCTCTTTACCTTGTCTGAAGCTGGAGTCAAACGGGCGGGACCCGTCGGTCTCCAGTCCATTTGTCACTGGCCGCAGGCTGAGGTCAATCACCTGGTGGAGGCGGAGCTTGCGGCAGTAGATGGAGGCAGCCTCTGGCTCCAGAGCGATGAGAAGCTGTTCTGCACTGTCTGGAGACACCAGGCCAGCCTGGGGGACAGAGGGACAGAGAGAGAGACCCAAGTCAAGTCAAGTAGTAGCACACTACACAGAGTCTGTGCAGTGTTTAGTAGTAGGAGTCAAACAGTCCTAACAGTTCTCCAGCTGTTAGTTATCCAACTATCAGCAGCAGGGACGTGCACAGGGCTTTAGAGGGGCAGGTGCTCAAAGGCTGAAAAGGGCACCGTACCTGTCTGTGTTTTTAACCAGAGCGCGCGTAGCACGCAAGCCCGATTTTTAAGGGCCCTTTTCGGGCGGGGGGCCCCCTTTTTATGCTTTTTGGGGGGTTTTGGTCATCAAATAATATTGAATATTGAACTTTATTACATGGCGTTTTAACATTCGCCAAAATGCTTGATTGTGATTGGATATCATCATCACCACCACCCACGCTATGCATAAAATATATAGGTCCGTGGAGAGGCACGCTGAGGAGGCCGTGCAAACTGCAATGGAATACGGGGCATCTCTCTCTCTTTACCTAATATTTTGATTCTATCCTGACATTTTTCAGCTGGCAGCTCAGTGGTTCTCATCCTGGTAGGTCAGTGGTTCTCATGCTGGCAGCTCAGTGGTTCTCATGCTGGCAGCTCAGTGGTTCTCATGCTGGCAGCTCAGTGGTTCTCATCCTGGCAGCTCAGTGGTTCTCATGCTGGCAGCTCAGTGGTTCTCATCCTGGCAGCTCAGTGGTTCTCATGCTGGCAGCTCAGTGGTTCTCATCCTGGTAGGTCAGTGGTTCTCATGCTGACAGCTCAGTGGTTCTCATCCTGGTAGGTCAGTGGTTCTAATGCTGACAGCTCAGTGGTTCTCATCCTGGTAGGTCAGTGGTTCTCATGCTGGCAGCTCAGTGGTTCTCATGCTGGCAGCTCAGTGGTTCTCATGCTGGCAGCTCAGTGGTTCTCATGCTGGTAGGTCAGTGGTTCTCATCCTGGTAGGTCAGTGGTTCTCATGCTGGCAGCTCAGTGGTTCTCATGCTGGCAGCTCAGTGGTTCTCATGCTGGCAGCTCAGTGGTTCTCATCTCAATCTGGCAGCTCAGTGGTTCTCATGCTGGCAGCTCAGTGGTTCTCATGCTGGCAGCTCAGTGGTTCTCATGCTGGCAGCTCAGTGGTTCTCATCTCAATCTGGCAGCTCAGTGGTTCTCATCTCATGCTGGCAGCTCAGTGGTTCTCATCTCAATCTGGCAGCTCAGTGGTTCTCATCTCAATCTGGCAGCTCAGTGGTTCTCATCTCATGCTGGCAGCTCAGTGGTTCTCATCTCAATCTGGCAGCTCAGTGGTTCTCATCTCAATCTGGCAGCTCAGTGGTTCTCAACCTGGCAGCTCAGTGGTTCTCATCTCAACCTGGCAGCTCAGTGGTTCTCATCTCAATCTGGCAGCTCAGTGGTTCTCATGCTGGCAGCTCAGTGGTTCTCATCTCAATCTGGCAGCTCAGTGGTTCTCATGCTGGCAGCTCAGTGGTTCTCATCTCAATCTGGCAGCTCAGTGGTTCTCATCCTGGTAGGTCAGTGGTTCTCATGCTGGCAGCTCAGTGGTTCTCATGCTGGCAGCTCAGTGGTTCTCATCCTGGTAGGTCAGTGGTTCTCATGCTGGCAGCTCAGTGGTTCTCATCCTGGCAGCTCAGTGGTTCTCATCCTGGTAGGTCAGTGGTTCTCATCCTGGCAGCTCAGTGGTTCTCATCCTGGTAGGTCAGTGGTTCTCATCCTGGCAGCTCAGTGGTTCTCATCCTGGTAGGTCAGTGGTTCTCATCCTGGTAGGTCAGTGGTTCTCATCCTGGTAGGTCAGTGGTTCTCATCCTGGCAGCTCAGCAGACTCAGACAGTGGTTCTCAACCTTCTTCACATCAAGGACCCCCACACTGATACACATTAGGCTGCAGACGTTTGATAAGATCTTGTCTCAGGGACCCCCCACCTGAGAAGAGGTTTGTTGCTAGATATATGAGTTCCATAGCTGTTTTCTGATTGATTGATTGATTGATTGATTGAATAGTTTATTGATTTAAATGAATAACACATATACAATATACATATCAGCCCACATGACAGTGGACAGATTGAAACCTATAATGACAGCAGTCACTCTTATATAGTCTGTCATTATCCTTAACTTCTAGTGAATCAAATAGTGAAATGAAACTATGTTTTTCTGGGGACCCCCTGGTCCCCGGACCCCTCATTGAGAACCACTGAGCTATGGTGTGTGTCACATAATTGTGATGTCATGGGTTCTTGTCTTTGAATCAAAACGTTCACGTCTACCTAAGGTCTAGGTCAGAAAGAGAGTTATGTAGGCTGTAAAACACACTAATGCAAAGTCAATGGGGTCAAGCTGACTGGACGTAACTGACACGCTCCACAAAAAGTAGATTTCAGTTGGCTTCAGTCAGCTTGTACAGACAGGACTTTGACTTTGTATTGCTAGCATGCGGAACAACATAGATTGTGCTGAGAAAGGACTCTACTGATTACATCATCACTGGTACGTAGGAAATAGGGCTTGGGTTCCAAAAATATTAACTATCCCTTTAAAGAAAGAGGGAGGACATACAGGGTCATTGACAGAGAAAGACAGCTGTTGGACATAATATGAACAACCTGGAGGAAACGTAAACAAAGTGAGTAGAGAGAGAGAGAGAGAGAGAGAGAGAGAGAGAGAGAGAGAGAGAGAGAGAGAGAGAGAGAGAGAGAGAGAGAGAGAGAGAGAGAGAGAGAGAGAGAGAGACGGAGAGGAGTGTTTGAAATGAGTTTGTTTCCAACTGGGAGTTACACAGAGCTAAAAGCAAATAGAGAGAAAGAGAGAGAGAGAGAGAGAGAGAGAGAGAGAGAGAGAGAGAGAGAGAGAGAATCCCCATATTATAAGGAGGACATGTTCCCAATCCTACAAGACGAAATCAACCAGTTCCAGGCTTGTGGTCACATTGTAGTCTGTGGGGACTTCAATGCCAGGACAGGACGAGAACCTGACACTCTCAGCACACAGGGAGACAAACACCTATACCAGGAGGTTGAAACATCCCCTCCCAAATATGCCCCCCCCCCCCCAAAAAAAACGATGACCAGATTACAAATAAACATGGGTCACAATTTATACAGCTCTGTCGCCTGCTGGGACTGTACATAGTTAACGGTAGGCTCAGAGGGGACTCTTATGGTACACATACAGCTCATCTCTGGGAAACAGTACAGTAGATTACTTTATCACTGACCTCAGCCTAGAGTCTCTCAGAGCGTTCACAGTCAGCCCGCTAACACCCCTGTCAGACCACAGCAAAACCACTGTCTATCTGAACAGATCAACACCCAACCAGCAAATATCAAAACCAAACAAACTACACACTATTAACCTCTTCCGCGCGTGCGGTCCGTCGGGCGTCAGTGGACCGCAAATGACATCACGTCATAAATCAACCTCTCCAGACTGTCTGACAAAATTATCGTTTTCTTTCTCAAACGTATTCAAGTATAAACATCATAACCATGTCACAACAGCAGTTATAATGTATATTACCATCAATACGTTAGTTTACCAGTAGGTTAAAGTGTTATTAGTAGGGGTGGGGGAAAATATCGATACATAGTAGTAGATACATTGTTGTCGCGATACTTTGCGTGGCGATACTGTATCGATACAGGGACACCAAGTATCGATATGTAATTATTTATAAAAAAAAAATTGTTTTATTTCATTTTATACATTTAATTTTTTTTGTATAAGGAAGTTGCATTGTTCATTTCAATACCTTGCATTCAGTTAAGTTGGAATATGACTGTAATACAAACAGTTCAGTTTGTCAAGTACATGCAACACAGACTACAGTGTTTACATCTGTCTGCTTGAGAAAATACCATGTTCTGCAATACAAATTATTGAAGTGAGATGAACAGACTGAACTTTATTTGATTAGATAAAACATGTTGACAAAGTTTTACTTTGCAGTTGAAAAAAGGTAATAAATCGCAATATATCGCAATATTAATATTGCAATACTCAGCATATCGCAATATATTTAGTATCGCAATACTATCGTATCGTGACTCAAGTATCATGATAGTATCGTATCATGAGGCCTCTGGTGATTCCCACCTATAGTTATTAGTGCGATTTTTTTTTTAACTTTATTGCCAACAGCAATACAATGACAGTACAGTACAGTAAAAATGACAATACAGACGGGGGGGGGGGGGGGGGGGGGGGGGGGAGAGGGGGAAATAAATTAAATAAAGTAAACATTTACAAATAACTAACCTTGATTGGGTCCCTCCTCCAAAACATTCCTGCCTACTCAGATATACATACACATTTCCTTCTCTGTATATACATACCCATAATACACACGTGTACATTTCCCTCCATCCTGTCTCAAAGCAGTGTGTCCCTAAGCCTACCCAAGATAGCTAGTAATTGACCTCCATCTCTTCTCAAAGAGAGGCATCTTCAGCTGTAGCTGGGCTGTCATGTGTTCCATCATATGTACATGTTTCACTTTCTGTTTCCATTGAGCAGTCGTAGGGGGTTCAGGTTTCATCCAGTTAATAGTAATAATGTTTTTGGCAATCATCAATAAGATGTGTAATATATAGTACTGCTCCGTGTCCAACACTCGTTCACTCTGTATTTCTAACAGAAACAACATTGGGTCCATGGGGATGTCCGTTTCCAATATTTTCTCTATTTCTTCTTTTATATCCTTCCAAAACGTCTGTATTTTTGGGCAGTCCCAGAATATGTGTGTATGATCCCCAACCATACCACATTCCCTCCAGCATTTGTTGGTAGAGTCCTTTTTGAAGACACATGCTGTCAATGGAGTTCTGAAGAATCTCATTTTGACCTTCCAATCAAATTCTTTCCATAACTGGCTTCCGATCCCCCTGTGCCAGTTAAACACATGGCCTCCCAATCCTCATCCTCCACTATTGTATTCATCTCTAGTTCCCATTTTTCTTTAATATGTGTAGAGTGTCATCAGACATGTATTGTCTAGCCTTAGATTTTGGTACATAAGGGATATTTGTTTTCTTGTCAATATCGGGCGTTCACACAGTCGTATAAAATGGAATTCTATATTAGTTGGTTCTTTCTTAATAGTATCCCAATCTGTGTGTTTAGTGACATCATTTCTAATTCGTAGATATCTGTATAGGTCACTTGATGGTAGAGAAAATCTGTTTTGTAATTGTGAGAAGGATTTAAATGTATTCCCATCAAATAGTCGGTCAATTGTAATTAATCCCTTATCAGCCCACCTTTTGTATGTGTTATCCCACATGGATGGGAGAAACTCTATGTTTCCTACTATGGGCATGGCCCTTGACAAAGCTACGGTACCTTTTATGTGTTTTTGAACTGTGTTCCAGATTTTCAGTGTATGTTTGATCCATATATTAGTTATTCAAATTTTTCCCTGCGCTTTTTTACTCATAAATGGGAGGGTGGATATTGATATTCCTGGTATGGAGTTTTGCTCAATAGAGACCCAACCGGTTTCCATATCCTTTACCATCCAGGCCACCACTGCTGGAAGCTGAGCAGCCCAGTAATACAGTCTCAGGGTGGGTACGCCCAGGCCACCTCTCTCTTTTGTTGACATCAATATTTTTAGTCGTATTCTTGCCCTCTTTTTTTGCCAGATAGATTTTGATATCAGTTTTTCCAACATCTTAAATGTGGATTGTGTTACTCGTATAGGGATGGATTGAATTAGGAAGAGTAGTCTTGGTAGGATATTCATCCTCACTGACTCTATCCTGCCAAAAAGGGACAGGGGTAGTAGATCCCATCTATCTAGATCTTTTTTAATTTCTTTAATCATCATTAGTGCGATTTTAGTATTTCTTTTTTGTGTCGTTTCTATCGCGAAAGTCGGCCATTTTGAAAAATGTAACGACACTACCCAAAGGCCTCTATGGGGCTTCAAGCAAATAACAGTATAGGTAGCCTGGATCATGTACTTTATACAGTATAGGTAGCCTAGATCATGTACTTTATACAGTATAGGTAGCCTGGGTCATGTACTTTATACAGTATAGGTAGCCTGGGTCATGTACTTTATACAGTATAGGTAGCCTGGGTCATGTACTTTATACAGTATAGGTAGCCTGGGTCATGTACTTTATACAGTATAGGTAGCCTGGATCATGTACTTTATACAGTATAGGTAGCCTAGCTCATGTACTTTATACAGTATAGGTAGCCTGGGTCATGTACTTTATACAGTATAGGTAGTCTGGGTCATGTACTTTATACAGTATAGGTAGCCTGGATCATGT
>NC_140165.1:107392092-107419592 GCF_963971535.1 Notolepis coatsorum
CGATCCCACTGTCTCTGTGGTGGTAGACAGACGCTTAGTCTGCTGCACTACCCGGCCGCCCCAGATTAATACATTTTAATGCTTTAAATAATTTAAATTAATCTCCAAAGTTAAAGCTTTAATTGACAGCCCTAGTTTTAACCCTTTCACTACCACACTACAGAAGGCTAACCTTTCACTGCGACAATACAGAAGGCTAACCCTTTCAACTGCCACATGACAAAGGGTTAACGTAAGGTTATGTATATAACCAAGTTCTATGAATTATGGTGACGCTCAGCATCATTCTGCACGCACTTCACTTCGTGCACGAGCACTGAATAAAAATTCCACAATGTACCTTTACATCCCAACATTCGTCTGGCCACACCCCTATCCGCTTACCTTCATAAGCAGGTGTGTGGTCACCTACTCGTCTCCTTCCCAAACTTTCACCAAAAGGCGAGATCAAGGGCCGCAGCGGCGTCCTGATGCTGAGCGTCACCATAATTCATAGAACTTGGTTATATACATAACCTTACGTTCTATTTCATTATGGCTTCCGCTCAGCATCATTCTGCACAAGAGGAGCTGAGCGGGAGCCAAAGCTCGACAAATGTACCCCGCTGAGGCCCCCCACAACCATCAGACCGGGGAGGACCGAGCCCCCCGACCCTCCCTAATGGAGGATACCCTCCCTATTGGAGGCTTACGGGAAGGAGACGGATCCGACCGTGCGAAGAGGAACTCAAGCAACTCAACGCACAGGGTGAGCAGACCGTGGCTTGACCCCACGACTACGCACACGCACAACCCGCATGCCACCAGGGAACGAACGGAAGGAACAACCCTCGTTACTGCCCCCAAAATCACGGGGTCAAGAGCAAACCCAACCCCGTGGCAAGGCCGTAGCAGCGGAGCTCGAAGGAAGACCCAGACCCACTGAAGGGACTGGATCCCCTGGAAAAAGGGGGGCCCGGAGAGGTCAATGACGCCAGGCATCAAGACCCCACCAGGCGGTCACTTAGTGACAACGCCCCCCACATCGCCAGCGTATTCGGATAGAGCCCCTCCAAGAGCGGGCCCTTACCCCCCAATAGTACACTGCCTGGCACACTGACCCTGCAGAACAGGCAGTCAGCATGGCCGTAAAGCACTCAAAAAAGTTTAACCAACGGAAGCAGGCAGCGCACCGGGGAAACCAGGCAGCAGGCTGTAGACCTGAGCCTGGAGCACTGCGGACGAGACAGGCGCCAAAGGAGTCAACTGAAAACAGCCCCCCCCGGCGGAAGGGGCGTATGCTGGCGTTGTTGAGCACCATGACAAAGCCTCCATTTAAAAAACCCCACCCAGAGGGGTGGAGGCAGAGAAGGCTGACACGATTGGCAGACGTCATGAACGTGCAGGGGCACACTCAACCGGGTAACCCGGGAGTTGACTCTGCTCCAACACACCAGGGAATCAACCACCCTCTCGGTACACAGACGGTGGTTGTTCCTATAACCCCTCAAGAAAAAACTCCAAAACACACCTGCGGGTATACACCAGCTATACCGCAGTACAAGTGTTTCAGTTTCCAAAAAAGGGTTATCCCAGGCCTACGGTATCAACGAAACATTACTTCGGACCGGGCCCGGCGGCTCGGGAAGCACACAGGGTTACCAGAGGAGGTCCAAAAGACCACCCCAACAGCCCCCTCTTCGCCACGCGTGAGAGAGGAGCGAAAAGAATGGAGAACCAGCCCTAAGCTCACTGCACTTGGTATTCCCAGGCGGTCTCCCATCCAAGTACTAACCAGGACCGAACCTGCTTAGCTTCCGATCGGACGAGATCGAGCGTGTTCAGGTTGGTATGGCCGTAAGCCATTACGATAGAGCAGAGTACAACATGTACTCAACAAAGGGTCTCCATAATGCCTAACCCTGTGACACCCGGGCCGACCCGGCATTTTTCCCCCCGAAAAAAGCACAAATCCCTCAGGGTACCAGAACAGCAGATCCACATCCCCGGCGGACAACGGGTTAACTGACCTGGACCAGCGTGACCAGAACCAGTCCCGTGCCCTAACCACGCCGACATGCCCACTCCAGAAGAGGGGGTAGGTATGCGTGTCGATCTAAAACATGAAAAGAGGGCGCCACCCAGACGGTCCCATTTGTACCGTGCTCAGTGGCCCACCCCAAGGGCGTGAGACCCCTCTACCTATGTTCTGATCTATTCCGTTAACATCCCCCAGATATGAACGAGAATTCATCGAGACAACCTAGTAACCTGGCGCTCGGAAGAGACAAAACTCCATCCCAGTTGCCCTATAAAAACGCTGTTTTAACAAGCAACCAAGGCGCACTTAGCCCCTGCGTGATTCTTTAACAGAAACACACCGAGCCAGTACTATGTACGCGTCGAGACCCAAACACATCAATGGATAGTCTAGCAAGTCGTCTGGGAGAACGACACGGAGCCACCGTGCTTTATGTTCCTTCCTCTTTTTATTTAAAAAAGAAAGAAACACAGACTGACATGAATCCCACGTGATGCAGCTGAGGGTAAATTCTTTTTACATTACACGCGAGCTGTACAGATTGAAAAGAATATATTGCAACATTGAGCTATGTAACACTTGGGTTAGGGCTCTCCGAGGAGGAGGCACTGAACCAATACACACTCAATAATCGAATTGAATCGAAGACACACACAATAGAGCAGAACTCCTTTTTTGAAGTTCTACTCACCTTGACAATCTGAGGAGGAGGCTCTGAACTCTGAGGAGGCTCCCTCACTGGGAAGGAGAGTCCGAACTCACAGAAGGCACTTCTCTCTGAGGAGGAGCTTCGTGAGGAGGAAACAGATCCATAACATGGACCTGAACAACCCACGGAAGTCTTACCACTAGAGACGCGCTCAGTGACGTACTCTATGGCGGGGGAATTTCCGCGGTGCACACGCCCAATCTTCCAGGGCGTGGGACCAGGAAACTCCCCCCCCCCCCCTTACCCTGTAACGTGCCGAACAGCAACGTGACAGGAACCTTGAAGGACAGGTGGTTTTAACCCCTGACCAACAGAAAAAGGGGAGGAAAGGATTACCAGTTCACCCCTTTACGACCCCTCACCCATGATACGATGTAATGACAAATAGAGCATGACACAGTCATAGCCTGCTACATGAAGCATCTAACAGCCTCACATAGCTCATGCGCTAACCTGCTACCTGAGTTTTACTAAGGAAAAAACACAGAACAGAGAGGGCCCCTTTAAGAGCCCCGGTCCAGACTTACACATGTGCTTCTGTGGGCCAAACCTAACCCAGTTGTAGATCACAAGACACACACAACCCTTCATCACAACAAAAAATGGCAAAAGTACACTCTTGCTACAGAGGAACACCGTTTTTCATAACGAGAGAAGACAGAAGTCCTCGATTATGTATTGGCCACAGGCCTTGCTAAGCACATATGATAAGTGACCAACAACCTTTTCTCTAGGAATAAATTGTTTCTCAAGCAGAAAGCACAACCCCAGCAATTAAGCTGAGGGTTACATCGTATCCCCACAAACACAGTGACACAATATATTGTAACCAAACATGTCTGAGAGGAGGGGGGGAAGCCCCAGGGAACCGGGGGGTCACCCCTTTTATCTTACCCTTGATACGACCAAGGCGAACAGGCACCTCTGTTAATGTGTGAACATACTGTTCATTGTCATCACAGGCTGAGAAAAAGATTCATTCCTCAATCACATGTCACTAAGCATAGCTTTACAGGTTTAAATAACCCTCTTAGTTGTGAGTTCACCCACGGTACAAGTACAACGTTACATGAACACACATGTTCTCATCACAACCAAACCAGTTCATTTTTACACACGTAAAAAACAACGCAGATTCACTACAGAGAGAAGCTATACCAGTGACAAGACAATTCACACACAACACGCGTCGTATCCTCAATGTATTGCAGCAACACATGTTTTGGAAACATCGTTATTACAAAACATTTAGAAGGGAAGAAAAGAAGAAGTGTTTAAAGTCCGGTCGGGACTCCTACCTTCACCCAGAACGCAGGCCGAAAGAACCACAACACTGGTTAACGGGACACCGAGTTGAACCCAGCACCTCCTGCGCCGGTGACGAGGGTATGTCCGCAACGCCACCCAGCCGCCGTTCTCCATGTTGACGAAGTCCTCGCTGGCACTGGCAACCGGGTGTAGGGTCGACTAACATCCTCTGTCAAAGATGACGTCGTAGTCAGAGTGTTTTAAGGCATGTTATAGTCACAGTATCGTTTCAACAGTGTAGCATTAAGCTAACAGCCATCCGACTGATAGCAACAAGCTAACGTTTACTAGCCTGGTAAACACAGTGAGCTAGCGCCGCAGCTAACAGCTGACTGGCTAACACAGTAGGCCACAAACTAGCACGCCAGCTAAGCAGCTATCACCTGAACTGTACACAACGACATAACAAGCCACACTTCAGACAGGCCGCTGTCCAAGTCCCTCCCCATCCTAAGAGGGAAGAGAAAAAGAATGTCAAACACACTTTTCAACGGTGATTTACCAGACATACAGCGGAGCCAGCACAATTCCCATTTCGGGCTTCAGCCGACTTTGAGCATGGAACTCCCGATAAAGAAGATCCTATGCCCACATTTCCTCGTTAGGGTGTACTTTCACTTTTATGTGAAAGATGGGGCCTGCACGGGACAGAGAAGCATCCGCTCGTCCAGAGAATCCTGGGTTCACCAGGTCCTGGTCGCGGCCCACTAGATTGACCATCATGGGCGTCAGACCAAGATCCTCCGACCGCCGTTTAAGAAGCCGAGCAGAGGACCCCAGTCTGGAGTCGGCGTTTCGTAAAATTGTCAGCTAACCCCCACAGCATCAACAACAACCAGAGCTCGCAAGCAAAACAGTACTTACCCCACCCTGGAAGCAACCGCTTTCTCACAACAGTCGGTGCTTCCCACAGTCCAGCTGTATGGCCGGAGGGCCAAACCCATCCAGCCGCAGCAAGGAGGACTGTAGTTGGGGAGCATGTCAGCGGCGTGAGCTCCTAATACGAAAAAGCCGTTGAAGGTCAGAATGATCATCATCTTCCAGACACTCCAGTGACGAAGACAATATCGCCGTATTTTCTCGAAAATAGTGAGAGAGAAAATAAAGATATGATGTCAACGTATCTTTCCGTTCTTTTGTTTTCCAACTTTCTTCTACTAACAACCTCGTCAAGTGGGGATCTACCGAAGGCACTTCCTTGTGGTGAAAGTGAAGAAGGAGGCGAGTAGGTGACCACACACCTGCTTATGAAGGTAAGCGGATAGGGGTGTGGCCAGACGAATGTTGGGATGTAAAGGTACATTGTGGAATTTTTATTCAGTGCTCGTGCACGAAGTGAAGTGCGTGCAGAATGATGCTGAGCAGAAGCCATAATGAAATAGAACCCTTTCACTACCACACTACAGACAGTTAGTGAAAGGGTTAACCTTCTGTAGTGTGGTAGTGAAAGGGTTAAGGTCTGAACACACACCTGTTGTAACTGCCATCGTTAATGTAGTCTATATGACTAAGAGACAGTTCTATATCATACTGGCTGCCGCTCAGCGTCATCTGCACTAACCTCACTTCGTGCACATGCACTGAATAAAAATCCACAATGTACCTTTACATACCAACATTCATCTGGCCACACCCCTATCCGCTACCTTCATAAGCAGGTGTGTGGTCACCTACTCGCCTCCTTCTTCACTTTCACCACAAGGAAGTGCCTGTTGTATACATCACTTGACGAGGTTGTTTTAGCTGAAGAAAGTTGAGTTACGTGTTTAAATTTTTTCTTTCTCTAATAACTTTAAAAAGAAAAAAGCTAAGTCATAATGTTTACCTCGGAGGGTCGCGCTAGCAACATTACCCTTCACCAGCGGTTCTCCATTGCCTCCTCTGTCGTGCGTCTTGGAGCGGGGTTGAGGCCTCTTTCGTGGTCGGCAGCCGCGCCCGGTAGGCGTCCGATAGGTAGTTTGCCTCTCCAAGGAGCTGGTGCACCAGCGCCGTCTCCTGTGCGATGGCCTGGTTCCGGCTCTGGTTCCTTTGCCGCCGGAGAGTCGTCCGCTGTTGGGCGGCCGGCTCCTCTGGTGGCGGAGGATTTGAGACGCAAACTTTTTGCGTCGGCTCGCTCCCGTCATAAGATGGTGGCTTGTAGACGCGAACGGCCTGGTTTTGGTGAGTTGCTGGAGCCGGATGAGGATGCGTCTGATTCTCCATGGCCAATGGAAACAGAGGACTACATGGTAGAAGCGGACGGGTTCTTGTTTGACGCCCCGGTGGAGACATGTCCGCCGCCCATCCAGGTAACACTGGAGGGGGGTGATAGGTCTCCTTGGGATTCCTCGTACACGGATGTTGGGTTAGAACCTCCGACTCGGCGGCGGGATGCCCTGCTATCAGCCACATCAGAATGTGGCTCTGTAACCAGTAGTCTGCTGCATGTGAGGGACGCGAGCTCGGTGGGGGAAAGTATGCAGGGGGAACTGCATGCTTTGTTCCCCGAGCTCATGGCGGCGGCGGCAGTCGCAAACGGCGTGCCGCTGCCGCAGCCACTGCCTGTTCCTGTTCCTGATGATCTCATAGGTCTATCTATGGCAACGCCGTCCTGTGAGAGAGATGGGCATTGTCTGTCCATTTTTCCCCTCGATGGAGGCCTACGTCCGTCAGGGACAGGTGGTCTCCCACATCATGGGCCTCACCCCCGCCTACGTGCGAATCACGAGGGTGGTGGGTTTGGTAGACGGCATGAAGGAGGGGGTGCCTCGGCTTGATAGGCCGATGGCAGCTCTCCTTTGTCCTGAGGTGGTGTGGGAGCCGTTACGGAAGCCGGTTCCCCAAGGGAAATCGGCGAGGCGGTTGGCTTACTGGAGTGACCAGTCATTTATCTCCGCGACTCAATCTCTGGCTGCCACTTCTAACATCGCGCAGCTGGCGAGATTCATGCCCGGGATACTGACGGGCGGTACGGAGCTGACCGATTTGCAACATGATCAGCTCGCCCAGTTGGCAGGAGCCATCCTGCATCTGATCCAGCCGCAGGCCATCGCCGCTGGGAAAGTACGCGCCCTGGCCACTCTAGTCCAGCGCCACCTTTGGCTGGAGCAGGCGCGTGTGTCAGAAAGGAAGAGGACTCCACTTCTGACGGCACCCCTCTCCGATGCTGGACTTTTCGGGTCGGCACTGCAGTTGATGACCTCAACCTGCAGGGAGATGCAGGAGGAGCGTTCCGTGCTCCAGCCTCATTTCCCCCCACCCGATGTCGCCGGTGGAGTCAGACGGAAGGCTCGTGGTCGGGGTTCCGCCGCCGTAGCCGCCGCTGCTACCACCGCCACTGCTGGACCTTCGGCAAAGAAGGCCAGGAGGAAAGAGGGCGCCTTCGCCACTGCAGCCGGCCCATCTACGCTCGGAGGTGACGGTAGGGATCGTCGTGACCAGCCTCCTATCCTTTACCGTCCCTCCGGGGCTCCCCGGGGTGGCAAGTCCCGAGCGGCTCGTGGCAGGCGTCGCTGAAAGTAACTTTTTTCCCTCTGTGGTCCCCCCTGTTCCCTTCCCGGCCCAAACATATGATTTTGTTAAGAGAAATAAAAAGTCCCTCCTGGGAGGGACTGTATTTTTTGTTACAAACTGTGTGTTTATTCACTAACATATGATGGGGATACGATGTGTGAACCTTTCGCTAGTGTGGGTTTGATAGAAGGGCTAGACTTTAAGTCTTGTTGGTCGCTACATTTCATGTTAGAGCTTAAGCAAGGCCTGCAGCTTACACTCGGTTGAAAAAGGTTTTTTCTGCCTCGACCTGAAGGTTAGGTCTTCACATAAAGGTAGAGGTTAGTTGTGTGCTCTGTTGCTTAAACAGTGATATTGAGCCGCAACACTGTTGTGTTGGTCTGCAGTAATGCTTGTGTGTGTAAAGGTACCGCGGTTCAGGCCACTCTCTCTCTCTATCAGATTTTCTGTGTCTTGCAACATAAACACGGGTGTCGGGTTCACACATACATAACTTTGGCCTTGTTATAAACCCTGTTCACAGACTTGTCTGTGGCTAGCGCGCATTGAATTAGCTTTGCGCTGTTCATTAGCATACTGGCTACTTAAGGTATCATATGGCTATTTGTTGTTGTCGTATTCAAGGGTTGGGCTTGCGAGGGGGTACCGGATAAACCCCTCCTTCCCTCTTCTGCTTGGTCGGGTTTTTTTTGGACTCTCTTTTCATTCGGTCCGGCCAAGCTGTTAGGCAGCTTGGCATGGGGGGGGGGGGGGGAGGGTTTCCCTGACTCCGCACCTATCACGGGCGGTTGAGTCATGGGTTTCCCCCCGTCATAGAAAACGTCACTAGGCATGTTTCTATTGGACGACGGCTTCCGTGAGTTTTTTCAGACCCGTATGTAGGGTCTGTCATTGTCAAGTTGTCGGGGCAGAGTGTAGGAAATTACTGTTCTGCTACGCTCGATATACGCGTAACTTGAGTCTGTTGGTCACATGGCTCAATGTTACCGTGACTTTTCAATCTGTGGCTCACGTGGGAAGTCTCTCTGAGGATTCCCGTCTCCTCTCTGTGGTGAGGGTGGCGGGATGTAAGAATGTAAAAAAATGTTACCCTCGCCGCGTCACGTGGGATTCATGTCAGTCGGTGTTTCTTTCTTTTTTTTTTTTTCTTTTTTTTTTGATCTCTTTCCCCCTCCATTTTCCTCCGATTTTCTCGCATTCCAATGTTAGTCGTTATGCCAATTCCCAATCCCCTTCCTGGTCGCTGCGCACTTACCCCCCACAGTCGGTCTGGGAGAGTGGAGGCTATCACGTGCTTCCTCCGACACACGTCCAGCCAATCAACCGCTTCTTTTCACCTGGCAGCGCGGATTCTCATTGAGAGGGCGTAGCGTGTGGAAGGATCTCACTATCCCACTCAAGTCCTATCCGCGCTTAGCAGGCGCCCCGACCGAACTGTAGGAGTCGCTGTTTACAACGACCCGGACCCACCCCGCCAGCTTCTCCCACCCTCTAATACTGCCAATTGTATTATTGTGAACGGCCAGCCAAGCTGGTGACAACCCCGGAGCTGTGAGCTGGATTCGAACAGGCGAATCTAGCCGCTCCGGGGTTTGGTGACGAACGCAATCTCCGTTACGCCACCTGACCGCCCCTGGTGTTTCTTTCTTTTTAATAATAATAAAAATAATAATAAAGAATATGAAGCACGACAACTCCTTGTCGTTCTCCCAGGCGACTTGAAGGACCAATGTCTGGTGTCTGGTTAGACTATCCATTGATGTGTTTGGGTCTCGACGCGTACATAGTGCTGGCTCGGGGTGTTTCTGATAAGAATCACACATGAGGCTTGGTTGCTCGTTATTAAAACAGCGTTTTTATAGGGCAACTGGGATGGAGGTTTTCTCCTCCGAGTGCCTGTTACTAGGTCTCGACGGATTCTCGTTCATATCTGGGGGATGTTAACGGAATAGATCAAAACATAGGTAGATGGGTCTCACGCCCTTGGGGTGGGCCACTGAGCGCGGTACGAATGGGACCGTCTGGGTGGCGCCCTCTTTTCATGTTTTAGATCGACACGCGTACCTACCCCCTCTCTTGGAGTGGGGATGTCGGCGTGGTTAGGGCACGGGACTGGTTCTGGTCACGCTGGTCCAGGTCAGTTAATCCGTTGTCCGCCGGGGACGCAGATCTGCTGTTCTGGTACCCTGAGGGACTTGTGCTTTTTTCGGGGGGAAAAATGCCAGGTCGGCCCGGGTGTCACAGGGTTGGGCGTTATGGAGACCCTTTGTTGGGTACATGTTGTACCCTGCGCTATCATGAAGGGGCTGGTTCTCCATTCTCTTCACTCTTCTCTCACGCATGGCGAAGAGGGGGCTGTTGGGGTGGTCTTATGGACCTCCTCTGGTAGCCCTGTGTGCTTCCCGAGCCACCGGGCCCGGTCCGAAGTTGTGTTTCGTCGACCCGTAGGCCTGGAATAACCCTTTTTTGAAAACTGAAACACTTGTACTGCGGTGTAGCCAGTGTATACCCGCAGGTGTGTTTTGGAGTTTTTTCTTGAGGGGTTATAGGAACAACCACCGCATGTGGTACCAAGAGGGTGGTTGATTCCCTGGTGTGTTGGAGCAGAGTCAACTCCCGGATTACCCGGTTGAGTGTGCCCCTGCACGTTCATGACGCCTGCCAATCGTGTCAGCTTTCTCTGCCTCGGCCCCTCTGGGTCGGGGTTTTTTGGTGGAGGCTTTGTCATGGTGTGCAACAATGCCAGCATACGCCCCTTCCGCCAGGGTGCTGTTTTCAGTTGACCCCTTTGGCGCCTGTCTCGTCCGCAGTGCTCCAGGCTCGGGTCAAACGCCTGCTGCCTGGTTTAAGGGATCGACCCCCTCTGGGGTCGTCTCCCCGGTGCGCTGCCTGCTTCCGCTGTAGTGTAGCCTTTTGAGTGCTTCAAGTTACGACCATGCTGACTGCCTGAGTTTGCCAGGGTCAGTGTGCCAGGCGGCGTACTAGTGGGGGGAAGGGCCCGCTCTTGGAGGGGCCCTGTCCGAATACGCTGGCGATGTGGGGGGCAGTGTCACTAAGTGACCGCCTGGTGAGGTCTTGATGCTGTGGCGTCATTGACCTCACCGGGCCCCCTTTTTCCGGGGGATCCAGTCCCTTCAGTGGGTCTGGGTCTTCCTTCGCGCTCTGCTGCTACGGCCTTGCCACGGGGTTGAGTTTGCTCTCGACCACGTGATTTTGGGGGCGATAACGAGGTTTGTTCCTTCCGTTCGTTCCCTGGTGGCATGCGGGTTGTGCGTGTGCGTAGTCGTGGGGTCAAGCCACGGTCTGCTCACCCTGTGCGTTGAGTTGCTCGAGTTTCTCTTCGCACGGTCGGATCCGTCTCCCTCCCATCCTCCAATAGGGGGGGTATCCTCCATTAGGGAGGGTCGGGGGGGCTCGGTCCTCCCCGGTTCTGTTGGTTGTGGGGGGCCTCAGTGGGGTACATTTGTCGAGCTTCAGGCTCCCACTCAGCTCCTGTAGTGCAGATGACGCTGAGCGGCAGCCAGTATGATATAGAACGTAAGGTTATGAATATAACCAAGTTCTATGAATACTGGTGACGCTCAGCGTCGGGACGCCACTGCGGCCTTTGATCTCGCCTTGTGGTGAAAGATTGGGAAGGAGGCAAGTAGGTGACCACACACCTGCTTATGAAGGTAGCGGATAGGGGTGTGGCCAGACGAATGTTGGTATGTAAAGGTACATTGTGGATTTTTATTCAGTGCATGTGCACGAAGTGAGGTTAGTGCAGATGACGCTGAGCGTCACCAGTATTCATAGAACTTGGTTATATTCATAACCTTACAATCACTGTGGTAGTCCAGGGAAATCTGTCAACACTAAAGATGGCGGCAACAACTAAACGGCTTGCTACAAAACAAACATATTCAGAGAAAATAATTTTATGGTGAGAAATGTTTTGTATTGAGGTGAAATGTGAGTTTTAAAGATATTTAAATTTAATAACAATCTCTGCCAAAAGACTGTGAATATGTGCCAGGCTGGGTGGTTGTCGTGGTAACTAAGGACCCTGTGGCATAAACCAACCAGGGACGTGCACAGGACTTTAGAGGGGCAGGTGCTCAAAGGCTGAAAAGGGCACTACACTTCTGTGTATATATTAACGAGCGCGCATAGCGCGCGAGCACGATTTTAAGGGCCCTTTTCGGGCGGGGGCCCCCTTTTTATGCTTTTTGGGGGGTTTTGGTGATCAAATATTGAATATTGAACTATAATAATCAGTGCAGGAGCTCACTTATCCTTGAAAGACACTTTTATCACTGACTTAAAAGGCCCATACATCTCCATAAATGTTCAGGGGGGAGGGAATAAGTGCATACCCTACAGACCCCAAGAAGTGCTGTATATTCTGTATTGTTTAATATAAATGCATTTTTTATTCCAATCCCGATTTGTATTTGAGATTCCCAAATCCCATCGGACTTGACTTCTTCGTGTCCCTCAATGAGTGTAATACCAGCATTCAACAGCGGTTTCTATCATCATCATCATCACCACCCACGCTATGCATAAAATATATAGGTCCGCGGAGAGGCACGGTGAGGAGGCTGTGCAAACTGCAATGGAATATGGGGCATCTCTCTCTCTTTACCTAATATTTAGATTCTATCCTGACATTTTTCAGTTGGAAGGGCAGTCTATATGCGTAATGGTAAAAAAAAAAAAAAAAAAAAAAAAATTTTTTTTTCAAAAAAGGCACTTTTTTGATGAGGCTCAAAAAGGCAGGTGCTCAGGCACCCCTTGGCCTCTATGTGTGCACGTGCCTGAAACCAACGGTTGGTGCTCAAGTAGAAGCTCTAAAATAAATGTTTCAATCATAACATTGTCCTCTTTGACCAAATCAACCATTCTGTGTCAAATGAGAGAACTACAGATGTATATTATACATTACAATAAATATGGTTGCAATAAACACTAAATATATTAAATATACTAATATACTAAATACACTAAATATATACTATGAGTAAGTAAATGCAGTATACACAGGTGCAGTATACATGCAGTATACATAAGACCACACCTAACCGGTGTGATATATATATGTTGTTGTGAAGGATCAGATTAAACCGAATATATATATTTATTTATGGATATATATTTAATAGTATTTGTATATCGTTTGATATCCCTTGTATATTCCTTGTACATATACACTGAATATCTCTTTATTCTACTACAGCCCATAATAGTTCATTCTCTTATTGGACAAAAGGACCAGGCGCCAGGGACAAGCCCCTGGCGTTCAAGTTCAAAGGTACCGACGAGACCTGCCTTTACTAGCCTCAGCTCCGCGCAGGAATACGGCTACCGAAAGCAGAGCGGCACTACTTGTCCACTGTGCATATAAATATGGCGCAAGAAATGTAGAATTCCTCTTAGTCCTTTACCCTTCTACCCAACTAAGTAACAAGACGTGAAGCCTCACCCCACGATACCGCGTGCGGTGTAGTGCGGCCTGTTTGGCCTTAGAATAGCAGTGAGACCTCGTGCGAATTAATAGCTGAATTGCCAGAGTTTGGCACCGTATTTCTATTAAGTAATAATAGTCTATTATGTATGGTGCATCGTTCGGTTAGAGTTCTAAAGTGAGCAGCACCCCCATCGTTTCCTCGCGTTATCTAGAGTCTTAACCAGGTTGGGCAGACCACGCATGGTGCTTTCATCCGAGGAGTTCTGGGCGAGGACGAGTGGACCTGCACATTGGATTACCTACCCCGACGACTGCTGAGCCCTATACGGCATGGAATATCTATTTGCTTTGGTGCTTTGATTTGTGGAGCGGATAATCGCCAACACCGGTGAGTGTTGGATTTACCCCGAGAGGAGCCAAGGTGAGACGGCGCTCAGACCAGACTGAGGTCGCCTCGCTTCTTCTTCGTTGTGGACCGACAGCGACAGCTACAGCTATCGTCTAAAAGAGAGCCCAAGTGTATTCATCTGCGGATCAAGGTTCTACGGGCACTGTGTTCTGTACCTGGACTCTCCCTAGAAATCGTTGACCAGACGGGATACAGCCGACGGCTCTCCTACCCCCCCTACTGGCTTACAACCGGCGGGACCCCTTCAGTATATTATCCAGCTATAATCATTAAGTGACCATCGCTATAATCCCCTAGGAGCCAGGTTGTATACTTGCTTCCTGTGTAACCAGAGATTGGACATTCAGTGTTGATTTGCATACGAGTACTCATTTGCCTTACAAGAGCATTCAATTCAAATCATAAATGTAATAAGTAACTATTATATGTACCCTTTGCTATATATTAAATATTTGACTTATACCTTTGTGTGGACCTGATTTCATATGTGGGAAAGTGTTCATCATACTTAGATATCGTGTACTGTATGGCCAGTAATTAAAGTACATAAAGCGGTAGTGGTTTAATGATACCATACTTATCAATACAGTCAGGGAATTGTACCCCTCAGTTACAATTGGTCCTTCGAGCCGGAGGGTAATTAGTGTAATATTAATATAGTGGTATTAATATTGAAATGGCCTATGATGAACACTCCACGAAACGGTCCTCCTAAAGTAGAACGCCCGCAACGTAGACGACAGCCACCTCAGTACTTAGAGGATTACGCCGTCAGTAAACTACCTAGCCTTCTACAAACAGTAAACGCAGTAAAAGTAGAAAGTAAAATTATGTCCGACCCTATCAACCAGGATACCCCGACCACAGAGGCCCTAGTGGGTTCTAATGTAACTGACCAAGCTCACGGTGGGGACCAGGAGGGAACTGACACGACTTTACCCCCCGCCAATACCGAAGAAGTAGTCCCCCCAGAGCTCCGGGAGGAAGACAACCCTCCAGAGGTGGAACTCTGCACGGAACAAGATGAGGAGAGCGCCGAGGAGATAGAGCTCCAGGACTCCCCAACGAGTACAGCCAGGAGCGGCTCACCTCTACAAGCGTCTTCCCCCAGCGAGGCGGAGAGGATGCTGTCACAGGCGTTCCTCGTCAGCCTGACAGCCTCTACCGAACGCGATCGACTCCAGGGTGAACGCGATCGACTTCAGGGTGAACGCGATCGACTCCAAACACAGCAACGGAGCGAAGAAGAGCACATACGCCTGGAGATGAGACGCCTTCAGACGGAAGAGAATATGGCAAGAGACCGGTCCGACACCCAGCGCGCCGCTGACGGTGCCCAAAGAGAAGCAGAGCGCAACATCGCTCTCATCCAGCGCGAAGCCGAGCGCGACAGACTACAGGGCGAGCGCGACAGACTACAAGCCGAGCGCGACAGACTACAAGCGCAGCTAATGGAGCAGCTGATCACCAGGGCAACACCCCCTCCCTCCACAAGGGGTTCCAGAGCCTCGTCAAGACACACGTCAAGGGCACCCTCCCCTAACCGATTAGGCGACCTTGAACTCGACCACCAGAGAGAGTCTACACCCCCCTCCGAACTCCTTCCCCGACCGGTCCAAGTGAGACCCAGCTACAAGGAAGGAACAGCGGACACCGCGGAGAGGCTAAATAGACGACTACAGGATCTAGGTGACCTAGCAGAAGAAGAAGAGGGAGAAGAGGAGAGTCAAGCCCGACAGCAGCACATTACTCCACAGGACCAGGAGGTCCAGTACAGCCCAGGCTATACCCCCGCGGCTCTGCGCTACAGACCCCCGACTCGACTCACGGGTGAGCATGACGCACGACATTTACATTTACATTTACATTTAGTCATTTAGCTGACGCTTTTATCCAAAGCGACTTACAAGTTCTGTACGACAAGCCATCAGGAAGGGCACAACTCTATCAGCTGAGCAACAATGTTCATCAAAGTGTTGAGTGCTACAGTGTAGGTTAGTTTATTAGGACAAGTGCATGACAGTACGGTTAGTTAGGGTTAGATTTTTTTTATTGTTTTTTTTTTTTTTTTCACGACCAGTCCCGAGGAATAGCACCTGGACCAGCGGGCCATGGTACCCCGCCAGTACCAGCCCACCGAGAGGCGTAAGAAGAGACTCGCCCAGGAGGCCTCTCTTCCAACGCTCACCGATGTGCCAGCCATCCATGGCGTCATACATTGGCACACCGACGTTTCCAGACTTCACCCATGAGAATCGAGCACAGTACACGGAGCTCCGGATGTGCTTAGAGACAATGATGGTGGATGTCGCTGATGAACGCCACAAGTATGCAATATTATTGAAGCACCTGAAAGTGCCCCGAGCGCACAACATAGCGCTGGCCTATGCCACCTCTACGACCCCATACACCGCGGCTCTAGCAGCGCTGGACCAGAGATATGGACGTATATGGGATTACGTAATACAGGAGATAAGGCATATTGACCGCCTACCCCCAGCAACAGACAATCGCTCACTAGA
The DNA here is from genome assembly GCF_963971535.1 of Notolepis coatsorum. Classification (NCBI taxonomy): domain Eukaryota; kingdom Metazoa; phylum Chordata; class Actinopteri; order Aulopiformes; family Paralepididae; genus Notolepis; species Notolepis coatsorum. The sequence goes on from NC_140165.1 coordinate 107,408,005, forward strand.
CGACCTGTCTATAAAAGTACAATCCCTGGTAGGGATGCTGGGGGCGCAACGAGAAAAGGGTATGCACGAACTATACGCAAACTCGAACGTCGAGAGGATTTTAGAGAAGCTGCCGCCCGCCCGACAGGAGCGCTTCAGGCGGCAAAGAGACCACCGTGATCCTAACGGTCCCGAGCCATCCCTCCTAGATTTAGCCGACTTCCTGGCGAGAGAAGTCAGCAGCCTACGGCTGGATACGTTTGTGCGGAGCACACCCAGCTCCAGAGAGGGACCTAGGAGAGTAAACGATGGCCGAAGATCGGTGACTGTCATGCACCAATCAGAATCAGTACCGAGCAGCAAGAACCACAGTACCCCCTCGACGAAAGAGAAGTGGAAGATGGTGTGCCCGTACTGCGAGAAGGAACACTGGTTGTCACAATGTGACCAGTTCAAGAAGATGACCGCTGAAGAAGTAAGTCACTGGATAAAGTCCAACAGGCGCTGTTACCGATGTGCGCGCAGTCACATGGCAGCCGAGTGCCGCCTAAAAAAGAGGTGTAGTCGGTGTGACGGAGCCCATCTGGATGTCCTACACGACAGTAACAAAAGAAAGCCTGCACCATCCAACAGCACAAAGGCAAGTGTTATGTACATTGACCCCGCTAGCAGCAGCGGCGCCCAGGTGCTCTTAAAGGTGGTCCGTGTAACACTGAGTTACCAAGACAAGATCATGGACACTTACGCCGTCCTTGATGACGGGTCAGAGAAGACCCTTCTCCTCGCGTCCGCTGCGGCCCAGCTGGGGCTACGGGGGAGCGAGAACCACATGACTATTCGGACAATAAGACGAGATCTAAAGACGATAAAGGGCGAGAATGTCTCCTTCACTATCGCAGCAAGCGGGCAGCCAGAGAGACGGTACAGGATTACTAATGCTTTCACCAGCCAAGAAATAGGACTATCGCAGTACACCTACCCCATCGCCAAGCTGATGGAGAAATATGTGCACCTGCGTCAACTTCCTATCCCGCTCATAGACGGCGCCACCCCGACCCTGCTGATAGGCTCCGACCATGCAGACCTCATAGTCCCGATAGACCGGGTCCATACAGGACCCAGAGGTTGTCCTGCAGCAGTCGAGACCCGCCTAGGATGGACGTTACAAGGCCCCCTCGCCAAGTCTCTTAACCGAACAGCAGCCACTAGCTGCCTCCACTCCAGAGCGACAGAAGGAGACACCACACTCCTGCAGCATGTCGAGAGGCTATGGACACTAGAGACAATGCCCTTTAAGAACGAAAAGAAAGACATTCGTTCTAAGGAAGATATCTACGCTATAGCCCTCCTCAAGCACGGGACAAAGAGAGTCAACGTCAACGGAGTGATGAGATATGCAACTCCACTCCTGAGGCGAGAGGGAATGCCCACCTTTCGTGCTACAAAAGAGGCGACGGAGCGGTATCTATTGAACACAGAGCGGCGCCTAGCCAAAGACCCCGCTCAAGAAGCTGTGTACCGCGCTGAGATTACCAAATTAATCACAGCGGGACACATAAAGAAAACTGACTGGCGACGTCGTGCGCTGCTCCGCGCCTCCCTGATCAAAGACGGCTTTGATCTCCGGCAGCGGGCCAGCAGCGACCCCCCAGTATTACCCGTCGCAGAGGACCCAGCAGCAGATGAAGAGGTCCAACAAAGTGTGACAAATAGTTTCTACGTGGACAACTGTTTACAAAGCGTCTCGACGCCAGAAGAAGCCGAGGCTCTCCTACTCAAGCTCCGCGCCTCCCTGATCAAAGGCGGCTTTGATCTCAGGCAGTGGGCCAGCAGCGACCCGCAAGTACTGCGCCGCCTCTCCCCCGAGGACAAGGCCGCGAGCAGCGATACTTGGATGGCGACCATCCCAGGAGAAGCCCAAGAAATGACACTAGGACTAGTCTGGCGCTTCAAAACAGACTCGCTCCATTATAGACACAAACCCCTGATCAAGGAGCAGGGAAGGTCGACGGCAATACCGACCACCAGACGGAGTGTATACAGGACACTCGCCAGACAATATGACCCGTTGGGATGTATTCTACCTTACACCACCAGGGCAAAGATGATTGTAAGAGCGCTATGGGACAAAGACCAGGGCTGGGACGATCCCATACCCGAACACCTTGCATCCACATGGAGAGAGTGGGAGACGGAACTCCGCTCACTCCCCGGTGTTAATATACGCCGCAGCTACTTCCCACCCACAGTGAGGCCAGAGACATGCAAGATCGACCTGCACGTATTCAGCGACGCCTCCGAAGTAGCCTACGGTTCGGTGGCTTACTTGCGTCCCCAAGAGGAGGGAGGAGAAATACATACTGCTTTCATCCTGGCTCGCTCAAGAATAGCCCCACGCAAGCAACAATCTATCCCGCGCCTAGAGCTCTGCGCAGCCCTAGCAGGAGCGCAGCTCGCCACGTTAATCCAACGTGAACTCACCATTCCGGTGCAAAGAACAATCTTGTGGTCAGACTCCACGACCGTACTCACATGGATCCGGTCTGATTCGTGCAGATACAAGGTCTTCGTGGGAGTCAGAGTCACAGAGATTCAAGAGTTAACAGAAGTAACCAGCTGGCGGTATGTGGACACCAAACACAACCCAGCTGACGTCATCACCCGGGGAATGTCCCTGGATGACCTCACCCATCCCAACCTCTACAGCAGGGGTGGCCAACCAGTCAGAGACTAAGAGCCACAAAAAAATTACTGTGGTACCACAAAGAGCCACACCATATACCAGCGTTTCTCAACTTTTTTTTCAGTCACGGCACCCTTCATGTGTTTATAGGTCTCACCCTCTGGCCTCTGAAGTTGCTAATGTCTTTTTTATTTGGGCCTCACAGGGTTAAAAGTACCCTGTGAGACCCACGGTTGCAAAATTACAAAATCACTTTTAGCCATTTAAAAAAATAATGTTTATTTAAAAAATGTTAAAGGGGAACTATTTTACTATTTCTTTCACTATTTGGGCACTTTTACACAATTCCTGTGAGTCTATGGAACACCTAGGTTTTTTTCAAAAAAAATGCATTGTTTTGTATTTCTAATCAAGTACTAAAAACCGCATTTTTCTACATCAAGATCTTAAGCCGTTTTGAGGCTGGGCTCCAACCACTGTGTGGCCTGGTGCCAACTGCCACATCAACTGCCACATTATTATGCAGCTGAGAAATCTCTGACATCACAGATATGCACATTTTCAGATGACTCAGTTCAGTGAGGGTGAATATTGTGAGAGGAGAATTGGAAGAATTCGCCAATATGAGAATTAGAGACATATATCCTATTAATATAAGTCCACATAGCTAAGAAACAATGGTAAACACTGAAAAAAGCCATTTATAAGATAGTTCCCCTTTAAGCACATGTATAGTCAATTGGTCCTGTTGTTCAGCCTCACAATGCTATTTGAGAGCGACGCCCATAATCTCATCAGAGTGGGTGGTCGTCTGCGGAGAGCCCCAGACCTACCGGATGACGTTAAGTACCCGATAGTCTTGAACAGCCGACACAAGGTCACAGAGCTGATCATAAAGAAATACGACGAGGATGTGCACCACGCAGGGGCAGAGAGAGTCTTCGCGGAGATCAGAAGTCGTTATTGGATACTGCAAGGGAGAGAAGCAGTGCGGCGCTTCCAGCGAACCTGTCTAGACTGCCGTAAGTGGCGCGCGCAGCCCAGTATACCCCGGATGGCTGACCTACCTCCCTGTCGCCTCCGACTCGGCGACAAGCCCTTCCACTCCACCGGTATGGACTGTTTTGGCCCGCTGTATATAAAGAGAGGAAGAGGAATCGAGAAGCGGTGGGGTATTGTATTCAAATGCATGACCACCAGAGCGATACATATCGAACTCCTTCCAACCATGAGCACAGACTCATTCCTTATGGCCTTCCGAAGATTCACATCACGGAAAGGAAAACCGTCTACATTGTTGTCTGATCACGGGACAAACTTCAAAGGCGGAGAAAGAGAGCTGAGAGAGAACTTCCAAGCTATGGGCCCAGAACTTAAGACCCACCTCGCTCCATCCCAGATTGACTTCCAGTTTAATCCCCCGAACGCACCTCACTTCGGTGGAACCTGGGAACGAGAAGTACGTTCCATAAAGACAGCCCTGTACGCCGTGCTTGGGGCCCAGACTGTGGCGGAAGAAGTCCTAATGACAGTCCTCACGGAGATCGAGGGAGTATTGAACTCAAAGCCCCTCGGTTACGTCTCAAGTGATGTAGCAGATGTCGACCCAGTCACCCCCAACACCCTCTTGATGGGGCGGCTGGACCCCGCGCTACCACAGACAATGTACAGGCCTGAAGAAGCGAACGGCCGAAGAATGTGGAGGTACAGTCAAGTACTGGCTGATACGTTTTGGAACAGCTTCCTACTCCACTACCTACCGTCTCTACAGACCCGCCAGAAGTGGGTGAAAGAGAGAGACAATTTGACAGAAGGAACAGTCGTCATGATCATCGACCAGTCACTACCCAGAGCTATGTGGCCGGCTGGCCGCGTAAGCAAAGTGATCACCGGTGCCGATGGAAAGGTCCGAGCAGCCGAAGTGCTCGTCCAAGGACGGACTTACACCCGACCCGTGGCGAGGCTAATAGAACTGCCAAGGCTCCCTGATACTATTGATGACGACCATGACCCTATGACTTTGTGAGTTGACTGACCCTTACAGCGGACATTGAGTAGTGGACAGTGCGGTTAATCTGTCTCTGCTCAGCTAATTAGGTGGGACTAATTAGGGGGCGGCTGTTGTGAAGGATCAGATTAAACCGAATATATATATTTATTTATGGATATATATTTAATAGTATTTGTATATCGTTTGATATCCCTTGTATATTCCTTGTACATATACACTGAATATCCCTTTATTCTACTACAGCCCATAATAGTTCATTCTCTTATTGGACAAAAGGACCAGGCGCCAGGGACAAGCCCCTGGCGTTCAAGTTCAAAGGTACCGACGAGACATGCCTTTACTAGCCTCAGCTCCGCGCAGGAATACGGCTACCGAAAGCAGAGCGGCACTACTTGTCCACTGTGCATATAAATATGGCGCAAGAAATGTAGAATTCCTCTTAGTCCTTTACCCTTCTACCCAACTAAGTAACAAGACGTGAAGCCTCACCCCACGATACCGCGTGCGGTGTAGTACGGCCTGTTTGGCCTTAGAATAGCAGTGAGACCTCGTGCGAATTAATAGCTGAATTGCCAGAGTTTGGCACCGTATTTCTATTAAGTAATAATAGTCTATTATGTATGGTGCATCGTTCGGTTAGAGTTCTAAAGTGAGCAGCACCCCCATCGTTTCCTCGCGTTATCTAGAGTCTTAACCAGGTTGGGCAGACCACGCGTGGTGCTTTCATCCGAGGAGTTCTGGGCGAGGACGAGTGGACCTGCACATTGGATTACCTACCCTGACGACTGCTGAGCCCTATACGGCATGGAATATCTATTTGCTTTGGTGCTTTGATTTGTGGAGCGGATAATCGCCAACACCGGTGAGTGTTGGATTTACCCCGAGAGGAGCCAAGGTGAGACGGCGCTCAGACCAGACTGAGGTCGCCTCGCTTCTTCTTCGTTGTGGACCGACAGCGACAGCTACAGCTATCGTCTACAAGAGAGCCCAAGTGTATTCATCTGCGGATCAAGGTTCTACGGGCACTGTGTTCTGTACCTGGACTCTCCCTAGAAATCGTTGACCAGACGGGATACAGCCGACGGCTCTCCTACCCCCCCTACTGGCTTACAACCGGCGGGACCCCTTCAGTATATTATCCAGCTATAATCATTAAGTGACCATCGCTATAATCCCCTAGGAGCCAGGTTGTATACTTGCTTCCTGTGTAACCAGAGATTGGACATTCAGTGTTGATTTGCATACGAGTACTCATTTGCCTTACAAGAGCATTCAATTCAAATCATAAATGTAATAAGTAACTATTATATGTACCCTTTGCTATATATTAAATATTTGACTTATACCTTTGTGTGGACCTGATTTCATATGTGGGAAAGTGTTCATCATACTTAGATATCGTGTACTGTATGGCCAGTAATTAAAGTACATAAAGCGGTAGTGGTTTAATGATACCATACTTATCAATACAGTCAGGGAATTGTACCCCTCAGTTACATATGTCATACGTTATACGTTGTAAACCAACTTCTGTAAACAGACTGGATGTGTGTCTCGTTTCAGTGATCAGCGTTGTCTACAAACAACTGTTGTTTGTATCAACCTGACTGTTGAGCTACATGTACGTAGTGGAAAGGTCTCTATGTCTTGATTGTTAGTATTTCTGTGGACATACAGTAGATTGTTTCAAAGTGACAACAACAACGTTCCAAAAAGACCTACGTTTATTTCATGTTGCAATGTTTGTTAATGCAATAACTGACATCTATATATATATTACCTTTATTTAGTCAGATAAAACATTAAGAACAGGTTTCTTATTTACAATGTCGATCTGGTCCAAGAGGCCCCAACAGGAATAAAAAAGAATTCAAAAAAAGATTATATATTAATAATAAAATAAAAATACAGTTAACGGCAACATACAGGTCCCTGACATTGAATAGGATATAAAAAAAAAAAAAAAAAGGAAAACGATCCAAAAACATATATATACATTTTTGGCCCTTAACCGTTGGCACCCAATAACGTATATATACGTTGTTGGCCCCGAAAGTATCATACACATAAACAAATAAACATATATAAATAAACCATTGGAAACATGTGTGACCTACCAGATAGGCAGCCTCTCTCATGAACTGTTTGGCAGGTTGTCTCCAGACGGCAGGGACGGTGATCACCCATCTGATATCCTCTCCTTCTAACACAGATGAAGATTGATCCTTCACCTCCTAACAGACAACAACATAACAATACTCGTATTATCAACACAGTGATGAAGACTGACATTTACTATCAACACAGTGATGAAGACTGTGGCTTTTAGTATCAACACAGTGATGAAGGCTGACATTTACTATCAACACAGTGATGAAAACTGTGGCTTTTAGTATCAACACAGTGATGAAGACTGGGGCTTTTATTATCAACGCGGTGATGAAGACTGACATTTAGTATCAACACATTGATGAAGACTGTAGTCCTTCACTTCCTAATAGATAACAACATAAAATACTTTTATTATCAACACAGTGATGAAGACTGTGGCTTTTAGTATCAACACTGATGAAGACTGTGACCTTTAGTATCAACACTGATGAAGACTGTGACCTTTAGTATCAACACTGATGAAGACTGTGACCTTTAGTATCAACACTGATGAAGACTGTGACCTTTAGTATCAACACTGATGAAGACTGTGACCTTTAGTATAAACACATTGATGAAGACTGTGACCTTTAGTATCAACACTGATGAAGACTGTGACCTTTAGTATAAACACTGATGAAGACTGTGACCTTTAGTATCAACACTGATGAAGACTGTGACCTTTAGTATCAACACTGATGAAGACTGTGACCTTTAGTATCAACACTGATGAAGACTGTGACCTTTAGTATAAACACTGATGAAGACTGTGACCTTTAGTATCAACACTGATGAAGACTGTGACCTTTAGTATCAACACTGATGAAGACTGTGACCTTTAGTATCAACACTGATGAAGACTGTGACCTTTAGTATCAACACTGATGAAGACTGTGACCTTTAGTATCAACACTGATGAAGACTGTGACCTTTAGTATAAACACAGTGATGAAGACTATGGCTTTTACTGTAGTATCAACACACAAGTAGTGATGGAACAATGCTGCTGAAATGCCCCTACTTCCCAAACAAACAATAAACAACCACCTCTGCTACAAAACACTAAGGGTGCTTTCACACATAGCTCGTTTGGAGCTGATGTTTCGAAACCTGGAGCGTTTCCCCCCCAAGATCGGTTCGTTTTGGGCATATGTGAACACCGCAATCACACTCGGGTGCGGAACAAAACAAGCGGACCGAGACCGCCTAGAGAGGGTGGTTTAGAAACGTTTTGGTCCGCTGTTAACACAGCCGTGTGAACGCAAACCGAACCAAGGGGCAAGTACAACATTGTATCATATTAGTCCCTGGATCAGAACAAAGCAAACGAACTACAGGTGTGAAAGTATAGACATAATGATATTTGTAATGCGAATTCTCCCTTTAAAAGATTGTGATGTCATACCTTGAGGGCATGTTCCCTGAAGAAGCGCAGGGCGTGGGCAAACACCTCAATGGCCCTGAGTCTCCGACCGCTCACCGACTCCAGCTCCGTCTCCATGCTGAGGTCCTGCAGCAAACAAAGACACAACTAGGATCTTTCTACTGTTCTATCTATCTATCTATCTATCTATCTATCTATCTATCTATCTATCTATCTATCTATCTATCTATCTATCTATCTATCTATCTATCTATCTATCTATCTATCTATCTATCTATCTATCTATCTATCTATCTATCTATCTATCTATCTATCTGTCTGTCTGTCTGTCTGTCTGTCTGTCTGTCTGTCTGTCTGTCTGTCTGTCTGTCTGTCTGTCTGTCTGTCTGTCTGTCTGTCTGTCTGTCTGTCTGTCTGTCTGTCTGTCTGTCTGTCTGTCTGTCTGTCTGTCTGTCTGTCTGTCTGTCTGTCTGTCTATCAATCAATCAATCAATCAATCAATCAATCAATTAATCAATCAATCAATCAATCAATCAAGCAAGCAAGCAAGCAATCAATCAATCAATCAATCAATCAATCAATCAATCAATCAATCAGGTCTTACACTAGTGCTGTGGATCTTCATCTTGAACTTGTCAAAGTAGAGCCAGTGCCGGGCCTCCTCTGGGTCCAGGTCATGGTAACTGTCACGGGCCGCAAACCCAAAACTGTGGAACCGCAGCTCAGGAGTCAACAACAGACATGTGGGGCTTTTCTGATTGGCCACACCAGGGTCCCCGCCCTCCCAGCGCCTGCAGGGAATGAAGGACAGTGCTATCAATCAAAAGGCAAAAAAAGGAAGCAGTAGAATAGAAGAGAAGAGAAGAGAAGAGAAGAGAAGAGAAGAGAAGAGAAGAGAAGAGAAGAGAAGAGAAGAGAAGAGAAGAGAAGAGAAGAGAAGAGAAGAGAAGAGAAGAGAAGAGAGAACATTTATTCAGCCTCACATTGCTCATAATATTAAAAATAGATACATTTGAAATGAGGGGAACACCACACACACACACACACACACACACACACACACACACACACACACACACACACACACACACACACACACACACACACACACACACACACACACACACACACACACACACGTGCGCATCATACTTCATCATGTGTATGGCTTCAGGGTCCTGTGAGAAGCTGAAGGCATAGCCACTGGAGGTTGTTCCAAAATCTATCGCCACGACAACCGCGAATGGGCAGGCCATCTTGGGTCTGAGCTCCACCTTCTAGGAGAGAGAGATAAGGTGAGGATAAGGTGGAATAGTTCACATTAAGGTTGTGTGTGTGTGTGTGTGACGTTGTGTGTGTGTGTGTGTGTGTGTGTGTGTGTGTGTGTGTGTGTGTGTGTGTGTGTGTGTGTGTGTGTGTGTGTGTGTGTGTGTGTGTGTGTGTGTGTGTGTGTGTGTGTGTGTGTGTGTGTGTGTGTGTGTGTGTGTGTGTGTGTGTGTATGTGTGTGTGTCCATGCATACATAACCATGAATAATCCATGTTGATGAACTGGATCACTGTGTCCATCTGTCTCTCTTCTCTGTATCTTTATCTGTGTCCATCTCTCTCTCTCTTATGTTAAGGTCTAGGTTCCTCAGCAGCACATCATGAGGTGACAGATGTATACGATAAATAATTAGCAATGTGAACTAACATTTAGGAGACAAAGAGATCCTTGCACACTATCCTCTTCCCTTGCAGTTAAAACGTCTATACTGGGAACAGTTCAGAAACGTTGTCCTGCGAGTGAATGAATAAATTAATGAATTATTTTATTTTGAATGTTTACAAATACAAATAAATAAACATAAACAAATAATTTTTCGATTTTTCTTTTTACAAATAAACAAACGAAAAGGATAGGTTTGAGTGAAGAGGACAGAATAGCTGTTGGAAGCTTTTTGTTGTGTGATTATCAAATGGAACATTTACATTGTATAATGTATACCACTGTATATCAAAGATATTTTGAATGTTCCCCGTTCTGTCCTTTTGATAAATAGAAAGCTTGTCATTTGGCAGCCTTGGAAAACCAAACGTTATGTTATGTAATTATGTAGGAATCCTTGAATGATTAAAAAATTACTATAGCTTCTATGAATATACAAGGTAGAATTAGCTGAATGCCCTTGGAACCAGTAGTTGAACCAGTGTTTTCCAGGAATGTTTCTTGGGATGTGGGGGTGGAAAGGCTTCTGAAACAACATTGTGAAACATGTTCTCTTATCATCTCCTCTCCTCTGCACCTCTTCTCTCTCCACCTTTCTCCTCTCCTCTCCTCTCCTCTCCACCTCTCTCCTCTCCTCTTCTTTCCTCTCCACTCCTCTCCTATTCTCTCCTTTCCTCTCCTCTTCACCTTTCTCCTCTACTCCTTTCTCCTCTCCTCTTCTCTCCTTTCCTCTCCTCTTCACATTTCTCCTCTCCTCTCCTCTCCTCCTTCCTCCTTTCCTCTCCACTCCTCTCCTCTCCACCTCTCTCCTCTCCACTTATCTCCTCTCCTCTCCTCTTCACCTCTCTCCTCTCCACTTATCTCCTCTCCACTTATCTCCTCTCTTCTTCTTTCATCCTCTCTCCTCTCCTCCCCACCTCTCTCCTCTCATCTCCTCTTCTCTCCTTTCCTCTGCTGTCCTCTCCTCTCCTATCCACCCATCTCAGAGTCCTCTCATCTCCACCTCTCTCCTCTCCTATATCTCTGTCCACTTCTCTTATTTCCTCACCTATATCTCTGTCCACTTTTCTCCTCTCCTATATATATGTCTACTTCTCTCCCCTCCTCTCCTATATCTCTGTCCACTTCTCTGGCTATCCTCTCCCCCCCTTTGCTCCACCTCTCATCCCCCTCTCATCTTCTCTCCTCTCCTCCATCTTTGTCCACTTCACTCCTTTCCTCTCCTCCCCTCCTCTCCTCTCCTATATCTCTGTCCACATCTCTCCTCTCCTCCCTTTTCCTCCATCGTTGTCAACCTCTCCTCCCCTCTCTCATTTCCTCTCCTTCACCTCTATTCTCTCCTCTCCACTCCTCTCAAACAAAGTGACCGTGAAATACAAAAAAAACATCCTTTTCCTAAAACCCTGTGTTCTGACCTTCAGACCTTCCCCCGTACTTTTCTTTAAATAACCGTCACTAACTTGTCCTTTAATGTTCAGATCGCTGTTCAGTGCTCACACACTAAACTATAGGTAAAGGAAAACTGATTCCTTTAAATTCTGCAACCATGTGAGATAATCAGCATGTTTAGCTACACCACAGTCTGTGGTCCAGGACTACATTCATACTTTGAAGTGAACTCTAAACCGGTGTGTAGGTGTGATTAAAAAACAGTAATAACTCAGAGAGCTG
>NC_140165.1:107422092-107425286 GCF_963971535.1 Notolepis coatsorum
TGACATGTACATGGGTACCTTGGTCGTGTAGTGTATCTTGTAGACCAGGCCCATTGCAAGTTGCTGTACTCTGTTGTCTACTCTAAGCCATCCTAGGTTGGCAAAGTGTGCAGGGGTGAGGTGGGTTCTAGGAGTCAGGTCAAGCAGTAGTCTGACTAGTTTGTTTTGAGATGTTTGTAATTTGGTTTTTAGTGCCTTTGAGGTGCTTTGGTACCATGAGGTGCAAGCATAGTCGTTGTACCCTTGAATGAGTGCTCCTGCCAGAGTCTTCAGGGTATTCTTGTTTACCAGGGAGGAGATCCGGTACAAGAATCGAGTTCGTTGATTGACTTTTTTTATTACATTGGATGCCATTTTGTCACAGGAAAGATTAGCCCCTAGGATGGAACCTAGGTAGGTAATTTCATCTTTCCTTGTGACAATATTGTCACCCACTGTAACTGAGAAGCCGTCTGTTTTGCTGAGTTTGTTATTTGAACCGAAGAGAATGGACTCTGTTTTGCCCATGTGTAATGATAGTTTGTGAATGGATGTAAACTTTATTTAACATATTGCATATGGGTACAATACAATACGGCTCAATACAAAACAATTGTTAAGGAATGCAGACTGTTGTAGCTTGGACTGGGGTCCTTATAACAATAACTTGACAACACATGGTAGCTGAAGCTATTTGGGACACGGAGCTATGTCCCAAACACACACACTGTTGTCACCGGAAGGGCACGCAGATGGTATCTACTGCGCATCGGGCGTTTTCGCAACAACGGCTCCGTGCTGACTACACGCTGTTGTCGAAGCGTTTTTTTTGCGTATCTCCAAACGCAAACACAATTTTGCGTTTCAGCCGTATCCAAAAAAAAACGCCAAAAAAACGCATTTCTGTGTAATAGGGACATGAAACGTCGTCAAAAACGTATAAAAAAACGCCAGGAATACACTAGTCTAACCATGGCCTAAGAGAACTTGCAATATATTTTTTCTTAGTTTCATAGTGATATCTATTCAAATATTTTTGTTTGCCTATTAGGGGGTACAGTAATCGGTTGTGTTGTTTGTTACTACACTGTTACTACTACTACATCATTATTATTATGTTATTATGTTATTCAGTTATCAGGCATGTGTTTAGGTTGTCTATTACTAATGGTTTGATTGGGTGTTGTGTTTGTAAATAGCGGTTTCAAAAAAAAATTATGGCATTTTACAATACAGAACTTTGAAGGCGTTTTCCCCAAAGGGTAGAGACATGTACCAATTCCCTAGCATCAACACACACCAACCTTTCCACATTTATTCAGATCTATATCCTGCTTCTTTGTGCCAAAGGGTTTGTTGATATGTCATACATAGCCTGATTTACAGACAATACAAAACTTTAAAGGCGTTTTTCTCAAAAAGAGATTTTATGAGTTTGTATTACACATAAAACAAAAAATCTCAATTTCTCTAGTACCTCCACACACTAAACTGGCCACGTTTCCTCCTATCCATATACCACAACTTTTTGCTAGAGGATTTTTTGATATATCACTCTATCACTATGACTAGGGGCATAAAAGGTCATAAATTCCTGTTCGGGTGGCATATAAAAAAATCCTCTAGCAAAAAGTTCGGTATTTAATGTAGTAACGTGAAAAACCATGAGAAAATATCTATATATCATCAATTTTTTCTAAATTTTGTTTGGGGTAACATGCAAAAAGTGGCATTTCTTAATAGACCACGCCCCTTTTGGGTAATAAAATTATGCGACCAACATTTTTTTTACTATTCTAAACAATTAAGATGTTTGCAAATGATTTTCATCCTTTATAATTTTTTCCCCTATCTAGGTGGGTGGTCTCCCCTTAAAACCTCAATGTTTCTTTTCGAGAATAAATAAAGGTTTCAAATCAAATCAAATCTTTCAGGTGTACCATCTTGAGAACTGAACCTTCTAATGACATCACAACTACCTGGCTACTCCCTCTCTCTCTCTCTCTCTCTCTCTCTCTCTCTCTCTCTCTCTCTCTCTCTCCCTCTCCCTCTCTCTCTCTCTCTCTCTCTCCTCTCTCTCTCTCCTTCCCTCTCTCTCTCTCTCTCTCTCTCTCTCTCTCTCTCTCTCTCTCTCTCTCTCTCTCTCTCTCCCTCTCTCTCTCATTCTCTCAGTCAGGCTGCAGAATGCAGGTGTGATGCTGTCAGCGGAGCAGCTGATTGACGTCTGAGGCTGCCAGATCGTAACTTCGTATTTCCCAGTTAGTCGTGTTATTCTGCTCTCTCTCGTATTGTCCTCTAGTCCATTGTGCTTCGACCGTGTCTAACCCTTGTTCTCATCCTTCCCTGCAGTCCTACCTGGCTCTTCACCCTGTCTCTGGCTCCCGACAAAGACGTGCTCTGACCCCCTGCCTGCCTGACAAACTCTCCTTGCCTTTCCCGGAACGTATGAGACCTGCACCCGTCGTGATCCCTGCCTGGCTGACTACTCCGTTCCCGTGTATCGACCCTCCTGTCTGACTCTCCTGTCCCGCCCACCCTGTCCGCGCACACCCTGTCCCGCGCACACCCTGTCCCGCCCCCGCCCCTGGACTGTACGAGTGCTCCCTCCGTGTATCGACCCCTGCCTGAATACTCGACCATTCTATATTATTAAATATACCCAAACCTGGGTTTTAACAAGATCTGTCTGCCGAGTCTCATTATCTGCATATTGGGTTCAATACGTCAAACCGTGACAGCAACAGCTATTGGCCCCTGAAAGCTACAGACTACAGAATACGGAGATAAGATTCCCAAAAAAAAAAAAAAAAAAAAAAGGTTAATATCAGACAGTATATACGAGTTTTTTTACAGTGTTCATATCCTCGCCTGTTTGTAATTGTAAACCCACTTGGATTCAAACCGTCACCCTGCATAGGAAGACAAACAAACGTTTAGGAGAATCCCCTCTTCAGACAGGACTACTCTGTTATACATGTGTACATACTGTATGATTCAAATGTGTGTGTGTGTGTGTGTGTGTGTGTGTGTGGTGTGTGTGTGTGTGTGTGTGTGTGTGTGTGTGTGTGTGTGTGTGTGTGTGTGTGTGTGTGTGTGTATGTGTGTGTGTGTGTGTGTGTGTGTGTGTGTGTGTGTGTGTGTGTGTGTGTGTATGCATTTGTGTCTCACCAGGTATCTGCAGGCTGTTGGTGTCAGGCTGCACCTCGTCAGCCATC
>NC_140165.1:107425486-107452986 GCF_963971535.1 Notolepis coatsorum
AATCAGGGCAGGCGTTCTATCGCCATGCTCTAAGACAAACTCTAACCTTAACCAACTTCGAACGAGCGCCTAAGCTTAACCAGTGTAGAAACTTGCGGTCCCACGATTGGGCGTACCACATGACCAGAAATGACCTGGCCAATCAGAGACGCGGAAACGCAGTTCTGTTGTAGAAGGCATTCAGGCAGCCTGGCCGCGCAGATTCTCACTGGGAGAGTGTAACGTGTGGGAGGCCGCACTACCTCTCACCAGATCCTACCTTCGCTGAGCAGGCGCCCCGACCGAACTGTAGGGGTCGCTGTCCACAACGCCCAGGACCCACCCACGGCTCCCCTCCCCCTAACTCAGCCAAACGAGTTAGTATAGCGATCAGCCCGAGCCAAGGCAATGCTGACTCTCCCGGAGTCGAGACCGCAGCCTCTTGCATTGGTGACGAGCACAATCTCGTCAAGCTACGCCAAGCTACGCCACCTGACCGCCTTCCTAGACATTCTTGATTCTTGTATGGGAATGTGTATGTGTGTGCACTCTTGTGCTCTTTTATATTTGTGTATTTGTATAGCTTGTGGTATGCATGACAATGAGTACGGCAGTGTGTGAGTGAGTGTGTATCTGGTTACGACGTCCCGTAGAGGGATCATTGGATCAGTGTGTGTGTGTGATCTGATCTCCTCTCCAATAACAAACTCTACAGCACACCACAGAGACAAAGATATGTTTGTTTGAGTCTTGTGTGTGTGTGTGTGTGTGTGTGTGTGTGTGTGTGTGTGTGTGTGTGTGTGTGTGTGTGTGTGTGTGTGTGTGTGTGTGTGTTTGTGTGTGTGTGTGTGTGTGTGTGTGTGTGTGTGTGTGTGTGTGTGTGTGTGTGTGTGGTGTGTGTGTGTGTGTGTGTGTGTGTGTGTGTGTGTGTGTGTGTGTGTGTGTGTGTGTGTGTGTGTCTTTGTGTGTGACATTGGATTTCTTTTCCCAGGTCTCTACTTTGCCTTTTGATGACAAAACCAGACATGAAGAATTACTTGAATTATTATGTTCTCTCTCTCTCTCTCTCTCTCTCTCTCTCTCTCTCTCTCTCTCTCTCTCTCTCTCTCTCTCTCTCTCTCTCTCTCTCTCTCTCTCTCTCTCTCTCTCTCTCTGTCTTTGTTTCTCTCTGTGTCTCCTCCCTCTTTGTCTCTCTCAGTGTAATAAGAGAGAGAGAGAGAGAGAGAGAGAGAGAGAGAGAGAGAGAGAGAGAGAGAGAGAGAGAGAGAGAGAGAGAGAGAGAGAAAGAAAGGGAGAGTGAGTCAAAGAGAGAAATGGGGTTATTAAAACATTGTAGACTGATTGGGAAACACACTGCAGTACTTTCACGCACCATTAACAATGGAGTATACACAAACATGCACACACACATAAACACACACCACAAACACACGCACACACACACACACACACACACACACACACACACACACACACACACACACACACACACACACACACACACACACAACACACACACACACACACACACACACACACACACACACACACACACACACACACACACACACACACACACACACACACACACACACACACACACACACACACACACACACACACACACACACACACACACCACCTTCCATGTCCTCCAAAAGTTGTATGGTATTTTTTACAGCACAAGACCCACCCTCACTAACAAGAGGTAGGCCTATACATCTAACTATAGAGGAAGGAGTCTCTGTCTGTCTGCGTGCGTGTCTGTCTGTCCTGTCCTGGGAATACCTTGAGAACCATTCACTATTGCTGAGGAGTGCAGTGTCGAATTTGGTAACTCTTGAACTGTAACACTAACATCTACCCCCAGATACATTATGCGCCATTTCGAATTTTGTCCTTTGCCACTATCCCTACACCTTTTTAGCATTCGTCACCAAATTAGCTACAGAGCATCTCTGGACCAAGCCGAAAAAGGTAATTTCTTCAGATTTTTGATATTCCAAAGTGTGCCCTCAAAGTTTGCTCAAATGCTGTGGGCGGGGCTTATATTACAAATAATCATATCCTATCTTTTGAACGCTTTGTGCTATTGCAACCACAGTTGATGGACATGTGTAGATAAATGAATAGCCATAATGCTCCTGTCTGTCCTTCGCATATCTCGAGAACCGCTCATCCGATCACCTTCTCACTTGGCGGGTGTCTTGTTGAGTGCCCACGTAGGTGCAGTGTTGATTGTGAAGTTGATTGTATGTGCGGTTCTGGAGAACACTGAAAGCAGCAATACTGCCGTTCTTGACAACTTCTGGGGGCCAAGTAACCGGCCCGCTTCCAAATGAACATGTGTCCCGCTGCAGGGTCTGTGCTCCAGACAGACATGTTTTGAACACAACGCTGCACTAGTCATTATATAATGAGAGGGAGACAGAAAGAGAGAAAGAGAGACAGAGAGAGACAGCGAGGTCCGTGATCGAACCGGGAACCTTCTGATTACCAGACAACCACAACCACAACCGAGAGAGAGAGAGAGAGAGAGAGAGAGAGAGAGAGAGAGAGAGTGATGAGGAACTAGTCTTATGTATATATGTGTGTGAAATAGAGAGAGCAAGGGAGAGAAGCGTTGAGAACGAGTTTTAAAGGGGCACTTCACCAAAAAAAAAGTATGCTGATTTATTTTGCACATTATCTCACACATCTCAAAAATCTAAACAGTATTGCACACATTCATTTAGTTTGTTATTAGGAGTTAATGAGTTTAGTTATGTCTTCCAGTGATGTCATTGGAAAACACTGAATCCTTGTGTTGTGTTCATTCCTGCTCAATGAAATGATATAGATGAAAAATAGCAAATTTTTTATAACATTTTTATTTAGCCTTTATTTAAACAGGTAAAATCACATTGAGACCGAGGTCTCATTTACGAGTGCGACCTGCTCAGACAGCAGCCCATACACCAGTTACACAATCATGTAAACAGCAACAGTACACTCACCAGTCAATACACAATAAATTACAACAACACAAAACACAAAGTGCCAAAGAGGGGGCGGAGAAAAGATTCAGCTCTTAAATTGAATTGAATTTAAATGCATTTAAAACATGCATTACAATAGGGATCTTCTGTCTCCATCATTTAATTTTGCTGGAAATAACACAATGATTCGGTGTCCTCCGATGACATCACTGGAGGACATATTCAACTCTCAATAACTGTCAAACTAAAGGATTTTGAAATTATGTGTGAGATTATGCACAAATGAAATCAGTATCGTTTTTGGTGAAAAGCATCAACAATTCAAATTAGAATGAAAGTCCCTACAACATTCTAAAAGTCACTGTGAAGACGTTCTAGAAGCCACCCATCACATGCAAGTGATAATACAGATCTCAGTGATTTTGCAACACGGCCAACCTTTGTGATGATTAGAATATAATGTATAATCAATCATTTAACCAATCTGCTTTTGTGCACCAGAACAAAACTTGAACCGACAGTTATTTCAGTTCAATCCACAGTGTAGCAGGATTTGAAACCTCGCTTGTCCTAAAACTGTCAGCTGTACTATTTTCAGAATGTTTTCTCTGCAGAACTTTGCAACTGCATGAGCAGGGCGGGGGCAATTGTTACATCATCACTAGCATGTTCACTTACCTGAATATTAGTCTACTGCACCCTGGGAGATCACACACCTGAAAACTATAGACACGTAACAAGAAAACTATAGGCTACTATACACATAATATTGTAAATTATAGGCTACTATACATGTAATATTCTAAACAATAGGCTACTATACACGTAATATTGTAAACAATAGGCTACTATACACATAATATTGTAAACAATAGGCTACTATACATGTAATATTCTAAACAATAGGCTACTATACATGTAATATTCTAAACAATAGGCTACTATACATGTAATATTCTAAACAATAGGCTACTATACACGTAATATTCTAAACAATAGGCTACTATACACATCATATTGTAAACAATAGGCTACTATACACATACTATTATAAACAATAGGCTACTATACACATAATATTCTAAACAATAGGCTACTATACACATAATATTGTAAACAATACTATACATGTAATATTCTAAACAATAGGATACTATACACGTAATATTCTAAACAATAGGCTACTATACACGTAATATTCGAAACAATAGGCTACTATACACATAATATTCTTTCTTTGTAAAATCTGAACTCACCACTTATTTTGTCCCCTTTGCCTCCTCCTTGTTCCAGCACACACACCACAAAAGATTCCCAAACCCTGGAACACTGCAGTGAAGAGTTTGGAATACCGCCTCCAACGGACAGAGGAAGAGAGCGGAGTACAGAGGGAGAGAGCGGAGTACAGAGGGAGAGAGCGGAGTACAGAGGGAGAGAGCGGAGTACAGAGGGAGAGAGCGGAGTACAGAGGGAGTCAATATATGAGGGATGCTTCAACTGGAATCCCCTAGTTGGGGAATGTTCGACATTCCCAGCTGGCTCGCGGCAACGGAATTCCCAAGTTCGGAAGTTTGGAATAAGAAAAAAATCCAAAAGGCAATAGGAAGAGAGAGAGAAGAGGAGAGAGGGACAGGGGGAAGAGAGTGGATGGATGGAGAGAGTTTAGCAGAGGAGAAGGAAAACACAAGTCAGGAGAGAGAGGGGAAGAGTTTCTTTTCTCCGTCTTGCAGGGGACCTTTTCCCCAAGCCTTTCTTTGGAACTCTTCCTAGAGTTTTCCCACAGTTATTCCGAGTTGCCTCTCTCTCTCTCTCTCTCTCTCTCTCTCTCTCTCTCTCTCTCTCTCTCTCTCTCTCTCTCTCTGCAGTCCAGCTCACACAGCTATCCACTCAGCACTGGAATGTCAGAGAAAGAGAGGAAAGGAGTGACACACACACACACGCACGCACGCACGCACTCACGCACTCACGCACAAACACACACACACACACACACACACACACACACACACACACACACACAGTATGGAGTAATGGGAATGGGAGGGCTGTGACAGCACAGGGGGGGGGGGAATGCGGGGGAACTTACCTCACTGGTAAAACGCTGTGTGTGTGAGTGTGTTTGTGCACATGTGTGTGTGTGTGTGTGTGTATATATATAATATGTGTCTTATGTGTGTGTGTGTGGGGGGGGGGGGGAGGGGGGGGTATTCTTAGAGAGGCAGTGATTAAGTCATCGTGCCCTCTCTCTCTCTCCCTCCCTCCCTCCCTCCCTCCCTCCCTCCCTCCCTCCCTCCCTCCCTCCCTCCTTTCTTCTCTCTACTCTCTCTTCCCTTCCTCCCTCTCCTGCATGTCCATCCTTCCTCTCCACCTCCATTTGATTCTCTCTCTCTTCCTGTCTCCGTCTTGTTCTTCTTTCATCTTTCACTCTCTTTTGAACTTTCTCTCTCACCCATTCACGTTTCACCCCCTCTATCTCTCTGTCTTAGTGTCTCTCTCTCAATTCTTGATTCAACTGTATTGGCATGAAAGTGATGCCAAAGCAATGACATACAACACAGTTAATCAACATTTAAATAAATAACAGTTCATTCACTTATTCTTTCACTAACACATACCAGTACACACAGTGTTTCTTCTATAAGACTCTCTCCCCCCCTCTTTCTCTCCCTCTCTCTCTCCCACCCCCTCCTCTCTTTCTCTATCTCTCTCCCTCCCTCTCTTTTTCTCTCTGCCGCACCTCCTCTCTCTCCCCCTTCTCTCTTCACTCTCTTTCTCTATTCCTCCCTCTATCTCTCTCTCTCTCTCTCTCTCTCTCTCTCTCTCTCTCTCTCTCTCTCTCTCTTTCTCTACCCCCCCTCTCTCAGACCCTGTTTGTCTAGGCAACTGTTCCTTGATAATTTCCTGCCATTTATGAATGTCTTTCTTAGATAGTAAATGGAGGCAAGGAGTAGTGGGGTGATTCAACACAAAACGCTCCACTCCAGCTTCAATAATATAGATTCAGTAATGCCATCTGTGTTTTAGTACACTCTCTCTCCATCTCGCTGTGTGTGTGGGTGTGTCTGTCTCTCTGTCTCTCTGTCTCTCTGTCTCTCTGTCTGTCTCTCTCTTAGATAGCTTTCTACTGAACGCACAGAGAGAAATTGGTATCTATCTATGCAACGGCCCACATGTGGGCCCTCTTGAGGACGATTTGCCCACCGGCACTTTGGGGGCCTCTAGAGGCTCGGTGTGCATATTTTTAAATACAATATATATATCGAATTAAAGCTCTATTTGTTGCCTGTCGATAGTTTCAGGTGACAGAATCCCTTCAGCGGTTCTTGAGTTACAGGCCGATATGTGAGGCGTGCGAAGTACACGGCAGACTTTTTATTTTTTCAAATACCACTCCAGACTCTCGAGCCTCTACCTCCGTCAATCATTTGGCGATCTCGAAAATTATTTGACAGGGTTGTAACCAATGAGTAGGGCTTTCCAATGGTACCCCACATGGGAATGAGCGAATCTAGGTGAAAAGTCACAAGCCAAAACAGGAAGAGAATCTCTCTGTCGAATGCATTGAAGTCTATGAGAAAATCGTTTTCGGAGCCCTCTCACCTTTTACCAAAACCACTTCTAATCACTCATTTCTGAACGGATTTTTATTAAATTTCGACATGTATTACAAAAGTCTTCATGCTATGGACCCAGCATGTCTTTTCAGCCATACCAATGTTTTTGGAAATACTACTTCTGGACTACTAACAACTACAGAAAAACGTGAGTTTTTCTACAACTCAAGTTCAGACCTATGTTACTCTATTTCATTAGCACTAAAAGTGAGTTTTCTTTATTGTATCAGAAACTTCAGAATGTCATATTTCAAAAGAGACCAGGCTCATGCATGTGCTATAAATATAAAGTATAGTATCTTGGTTTGCAAAACAAGTATGCAGTCCTCAAAAAACGAAAACTAAAATGGCCAATTTTGGGGGCGCCTGTTAACACTTTGAGTGCCACTCACGGCTTTTCTCGGGTTTACGCCCCGACCGTTGAATGCCACGGTCACGAGTATTCTCTGGTATTTAAAAAAAAAAAATTATTAGCGATCTGAAATCATATTGCATCACGCGAGCCTACCGTTGGAGATCCAGGGACCGCCGGCGCTCAGATGTAAATCACCCTTTTGGAATGGACTCAATGAAAGTGAATGGGAGAACGGATTTCTGACTCCACATTTTACTTCTCACTGATGCAGCCGGGGTCTACCAGAGTTCATTCTGGAGCCTCTGAGCCGCGCGGATCATGTGTTATACTGTACACACGATGGATCAATACATTTATCGATTTTTTCGAATGGCGATCGGAAATTGGAATAAACCATTTGTATACCATCTGACCTCAGGTAAGGAATCTATGTTATCAGTGTTAGGATAATCAGACTCGTTTTCACGGATATATAAGCGTTTATGTGATATGTGATATGGCTGTTTTGACTGTAAAAGCCATGAGGAAATAAGAGCAGCGATTATCAGCGCACGGCACGAGCGTGCGTGCGTGCGCACACATATACTATCGATCATCTAGCGTTTATTTGAAAACGATTCATAAATAGGCCGACAAATGACAACGTTCTGGAATATTCCAGTAAAAGGCGATTATCATAGGCATGGGTTGTTTTCCCCCGGAAAACGGGTGATTTTCAAAATGCTATCAAACGGAAATGAAGCGATAAAAATACAATCTGCCTTGCCAATGTTGACTGGAAAATGAGTCTTTGATAAGCGATGGGCAGATTAGACACATAGCCATAATTTAAAACATAGATTAGGCGATATTAACGTTAACATTGGCCGTGGATGGTGGCATTCAACGGGGTAAAAAGGAAAACACGGCCGGCACTGAAAGTGTTAAGAGGTTGTACTTTATATATTAATACTGTATGTACAGCGGTCAGGTGGCGTAGCGGAGATTGTGTTTGTCACCAACACCGGAGACGCTGGATTCGCCTGTTCGAATCCAGCTCACAGCTCCGGCGTTGTCACCAGCTTGGCTGGCCGTTCACACTAATACAATTGGCTGTATTAGAGGGTGGGAAAGCTGGCGGGGTGGGTCCGGGTCGTTGTAAACAGCGACTCCTACAGTTCGGTCGGGGCGCCTGCTCAGCGCGGATAGGATCTAAGGGGGGTAGTGTGATCCTTCCACACGTTACACCCTCTCAGTGAGAGTCCGCGCTGCCAGGTAAAAAGAAGCGGTTGATTGGCTAGACGTGTGTCGGAGGAAGCACGTGATAGCCTCCACTCTCCCAGACCAACTGTGGGGGATAAGTGCGCAGCGACCAGGAAGGGGATTGGGAATTGGCATAACGACTAACATTGGGATGGGAGAAAATCGGAGGAAAAAGGAGGGGGAAAAAGATTAAAAAAAAATTATAAAAATACTGTATGTACAGTGATACAGACTACACTATGGTAGTCATACTGGCCAGCAGCCATCTCAAAATGTGTGTTATCATGGATACGGACAGACACACACACAGACACATGCACAAGTCATTACAATGCCCTCTTACACCTCACATGTGGGTGTAATACATGTAGAATGTGAAGGGGTGATTCACAGAATGATTCATTCCAGTTTCATTGAAGAGAGAAAACCATGTTTCACAGGACATGCTACTAGATCTTCATCAATAATCCACAGAGAAACTAATGGTGTGAAACACATGGTGTAGATGGACTGATTTAAACAGAGAAACTAAAGGCTCCACCAGGTATTCTTCATCAGGGGAGATCCTCATTGAGACAACTTTCTATACTACTACTAATACTACTACTACTACTACTACTACTACTACTACTACTACTACTACTACTACTACTACTACTACTACTACTACTACTACTACTACTACTACTACTACTACTACTACTACTACTACTATTATTACTAACACTACTATTAGTACTACTGTTACTACTACTAATATTACTATTACTACTACTATTACTACTACAGTACTACTGCTACCAGGGCCGCCTCAGGGGGTGTGCGAGCAGTGCGGCCGCACAGGGCCTCGCGGGAAGGGGGGCCTCGCAAAAAAAAAAAAAAAAAAAAAAAAAAAAAAAAAAAATTATTAAAGGGGAACTATCTTATAAATGGCCTTTTTGAGTGTTTAGCATTGTTTCCTAGCTATGTGAACTTATATTAATATGATCTATGTCTCAAAGTTCTCATATTGGCGCATTCTTCCAATTCTCCTCTCACAATATTCACCCTCACTGAACTGAGTCGTTTGAAAATGTGCCTATATGTGATGTCATATAGTCGCCGCTGCATGATAATGTTCAGGCGGGTCCGTGGTGCAGTGGTTTAGGTGGCACCTGCAGCTGCGGCTGCAAAACAGCTCGAAATCTTGAGGTAGAAAAATGCTGTTTTTGAGGACTTGATTAGAAATACAAAACAATGAATAAAAAAAATATATATATTACAGAGGTGTTCCATAGACTCACAGGAATTGTGTAAAAGTGCCCAAATAGTGAAAGAAATAGTAAAATAGTTCCCCTTTAATTTTTTTTTATTATTTTTTTTTATTTTTTTTTTATTTTTTTGCAAGGCCCCCCTTCCCGCGAGGCCCTTTTTCATCACAGACCTAAAATCTAGTTTTGCTTATATGCTTATATATTTCACATTAGACACGTTTGTAGAATGTGTCTGACTTGTTCCTGGGTCTGCAGTCCTGCAGACATACTCACTATTGGAGCTCAGCCTCTGGGGTTCTGCAGCAGACATACTATTGGTTTCAACGAAGGGAGTGGTTTTACTCATAGATATCTATAGAACACTAGATAGCTTAAGGCGGAGTCACCAGCGTCACTGAACCGCCGCCATCTTGCTCCAGTTAGCCTTGAGTGAGAGTGAGTGAGCTGCACAGACAAAAATACTCATAACTCGCTGAAATATTGACGGATTTACAAACGGGTTGGTTTGCTATAAACATCAAAGATGTAGTTATGATACTGCATACTTATAAAAAGATTTTTTTTTAAAGATGTTTCTTTTTACAAACCGCTTGAATCATAGCCACGTTAATAATGCTTGTAATAAACCAAACCGTTTGTAAATCCGTCAATATTTCAGCGAGTTATGAGTATTTTTGTCTGTGCAGCTCACTCACTCTCAATCAAGGCTAACTGGAGCAAGATGGCGGCGGTTCAGTGACGTCGCTCTCCATTGGCCGGCAGCGCGGGCAAGCTATCTAGTGTTCTATATATATCTATGGTTTTACTTACATCATGTGTAGTAGTACGCCGGCGCCGCGTGAGTCAGCTGCGTTTGACTATTTCGCGCGTGCAGCTTTTGACTATGCTTAGTTATGCCAGCCAAGACGAAGAAAGAGGTCGGTCATTATCATCATTATCAGTCGGTCGGTCACCAAGGAACGTTGACGAAAGGCCTCTCGCTAGCGGGACAAATGGCCGGAGCCTTGTCATGGTATAGCCATGATGATGTCGGCTAGTAGCTAGCTTAGCTAAAGGCTAACTAGCGTTAGCTAACCTATTCAGAGGAGCGAGGCGAGGCGAGTGGATGTCTTTTCAAAAGAAGGAGAAGAGAACTTGTGAGCAGATAAATCTGTTAGGCAGCAATACGCCGAAAGGTGTCCAGTCTGCCGGAAAGTACTCGAAGAAGAAGAAGAAGAAATTACACCGTGGCGTGGGCCAAGAAAGTCTCCTTCCAACTTTACCATTGGCGCCGGCGTTGATACTGCGTTATGGTGAGTCAACCTATGATTATATACCCGCCGTGGACCTGACCTATCTCTCTTTCTCTCTCTCTGGAGCCAAACTGGTCGACTAGCTAATACTACTAGTAGCTAACGGTGTGTGCCTGGTGAGAGCACAGCCAGGTGCCTGATTGAGCTAACTGTTAGCCAGTTAGCTGTTTAGCGTCAGCTGGGAACGTTCGTTTGATGCTATCAGTTAGCCTTGAGAATAGCAGGCCCTTTGACAGAAGATGTAGTCGGGCCTGCACCATGACAAGGCTCTGGCCATAGCTTCTTTTTGTCCCGCCAGCGAGAGGCCTTTCGTCAACGTGGAGACCTGTGTTGCGGCCTTTCGCCCTGCGTTCCTCGTGCAGGTAAGATTAATGAAAATGTCATGACATTACCCCACTCTTCCTTCCTTCCCCTCCCGAATGTTTTGTTAATAACGATGTTTTTTTCCAGGCAAAACATATGCTACTTCACAACATTTGGAGATACGACATGTGCTGTGTGTGAATGTCTTGGTCGTTTGTGTAGTAATGTATCTTCTCAATGATTCTATGTTATAGCTATATGATCTTTCTCTAATGTATAGTGGAATAGCTTACTCTGCTCGTTGTGTTTCCCGTTAAAGTAACAGTTCATTCAAATGTGGTCCTTTGGAAATCACGTGGAGGCGGAGACAGCGCTGCGGGTGAAAACGGTTCTGACCGTTGTTTTATTGGAATATCCAACAGCTTAAATTATCTGGTTCACAGCATCAATTATTTTCTATCTCTAATCAGCTTTTCCCGGAGGGCTTCTTAGTGGCGTCTCTTATTCTCGAACTGGTGGGGTGGATTCTCCGTCTCTGCTTCTCCGTTCTCTCTGCGTGTCTCTCTGCGTCTCGGTGTCTCTGTCTCACCTCCATCATTCAACCTGTAGGTTTTATAGAGAAGAGAGAACCCCCCCCCGCCCTTGCGCCATCCAGTGCCGTCACCCCAGAGAGCCTGCTTTCCTATTGGCTAGAAGGTCTCCCCTCTCAGTGATTTGGGTCTTGCGAAACAGCGTTACAAGGTGACCTTACAGAGGGGATATGAACTAGTTTCCTTTTAGAATGATTTACCCAAGTGTCCCTGAATGCGACCCTCATATCGATTGAAATAATGGGCTGTTTGGACTGCTTAGCTAAAGTAAACAGAACTCTGGGGCTGGCCTTCAGGCCTGACTTAAAGTTAAATATTCGGCCCTCCATCCCACTTTGTTGTGGGGAAAGAGGTTTCATCCTGTGGTCTCAGTACATCTGTATGAAACGATCACCCTTCCGTTGAACTGTGGGGCTGTGTAGTCATAAAATCTCTTCTAAACCTTACACAAACACGTTTTTCTGCTGGTCTCAGCTTATTTGAAGGCTATCCACATTTGTCCTTCCCTGACCTGTATTCAGTGTTTCCCCTCCGTACATCTCAAGGTACCATTTAGACTGAGGCCAGTTAACAGCCTTCTTGTTGACTCAAATGTATGGTTAACCTAACAGGTGATTTGGCATGGCTGTGCGTCTCTATTTTTCTAAGAGAAAAGAACCTAGTTCTTTGCTATTTCATATATGTGCTTAATTTCTATTGTTTAATTTACAGGTTTTATTTAGATAAATATACGACAATCCACCCTTAGTGGGTTTCATAACCCACTATATAGCACCAATATGTTCTAAATTAAACATGTTAAACCATAATTATCATTTTTGCTAATATTTTCAAAAAATTCAAAAAATCCAAAATTTACACAAATCGAACTACCAAACCCATTTCCGTCTGTACAGTTACAAAATCATCATTCACTCTTTCCGTTGGCTTCTTCCCCAGTCACACACAATATCAGTTATTACTATGACTCTAGACTAAGAAAGCTGTTCCTGTTTTTACAAGGAAACACTCTTTCAATAACAGCTTTTTTGTTTAGACTATTTTATCCATGTTTACTTAGCTTCAATGTGTCTGTTTTGTGTAATTGACTCTGCAAGAAAAGATTAATACATCCTACCCAAAAGATTAACACTCTAAACATCGAGGGAGATTCAAACCAACAAACATAAATCATCTCTTCTCCTTGTAAAGACCACTGAGGCCTCAATTATTCTTCGCTTTCATCCCTGTCAGTTATCCCTGTTTAAACCTCCTGAGGTCTTTACGGCTACCTCGTTTTGACTGTTTTCTTCTTGTTGTATTTTGTGCTAACCACAGCCTCTTCTTTGTTGTATGCAGTTTTTGGTACTGCTCCGATTTTCCACAGAAGGAAACGATTTTCCCTCTGTCCTTTTCTGCATTTTGGATTGTTATTTACAAACACACAATGGATTGGAAGGTCTCATTTTCGCACAGATACATTTTTACTGTTCTGTATTTGACAACACTCTTTTTCCAAATTCGTTATCTATATATTCCACAGCTTCAATTGTTAATATTCAATCAAAACACCTTTGTCTCATTCATTTTTGTGCTGTACTATTTTACTAGATCAAATATCTCAAGTTCAACACAATCACCACTTCCACCCTTGAAAGTGGAATAACCATTTATTACACTATCAATACCTTGTTTCCAGACAGCCTCCTCGGTCCGGACAGCCAGCTCTAGACGAGGCCAACCACCAACAGAACCTATGTGCATGGTAACAAACCACAGTCCCTTTATACACACATCCCACACACTCCGCCAGCCTTCAACAAGCCGGTGCAGAGTCTCCCATAAGCCAATCATCAATTTCACATGTCTGCACCCTATTTGCAAACCATTTGGCCAATGGCGACCAAAATCTACAGAGCTTACCTATAAACAGAGAAACACGTTCGCCCAACACTTACCAAACCCAAAAAAGTGACACAACTCCCCAGAATCTACTCCTGGACTCTCAATGAGCGGAAAACCAAATCATGAACCAGCTCCCGTCCACCCTTAGTTTCCAGCCCATTATTTTAGACATTCCTACCAGTCCCGCTGTGTCACCACCACCTGCTATCCCTGACCGGCGAGAGATCCCTCCCAGCCAGTCAGTTCCTAAAAAAAATAGAGTGTCAAACAAAAACAAAGAAAATTGCAAACAAACATAAACAAAAATTCGTGAGTGCCTTCATGCAACACACCCATCAACAGAATTAAACTATCACCTAGAGGCATAAATACCCCCGCATAATCACTAAGAAATAAAAATTAAAAAGAAATTAAGTAAAGAAATTAATTTTTTTTTTTTTTTTTTTTTTTAAATCTCCTTGACCACCCTTGGATCAAGTATGTATAATCACTACTAAAATAGTCCTTTGTTATTAACTCTGTTTAATATTATGTCTAATATCAACTGTTTAATCCTTCTCTGACACCGTCTGGTTCAGAGTTCACATGACCACAAAAGCCATTGCGGTGACCATTTTTCTCTCTCTCTCCAATCTGTGCAGCCGGGCCAGGCTGCACAGGTGGGAGATACCAAAAATCGTCCACCATACCATTCTCCCTTACGTTTTCCTCACTGCCACAGCAAGAGTTGATCAGACACACTGTAGCAAAAAGGAAAACCCATGATTGGTCTATTAATTAACTGTTAGTACGATTGGCTCATGCATCTGTCAGTCATTTCATCTCTCCCTGTTAGTTGCACATCCATCTTAGTCGCTTCCACTCATGACCTAATGTACCAACGCTTCTATATATTTTTTATTCTATCCTTATTCCAATCAGTCCTTTTTCCCATTTTAACTTATTAATAACTCTATTTTCCCGAGCACTATTAGCTTTGCTTGTGCATTCCTGCTTCGTTCTTATTCAACCTATGGCCTTTGCAGACACACCCTCTTTACACCCCTTCTGAAAATGTCCCAACTTTCCACATGTCCAGCAACTCTGTTTTCTGATGGACGCTTGCTTTCTATTGGACTCTTGCTGAGCCCGCTACCCTTTGCCACATGATCGAGCGAGATGGCCGATTTCTCCACATTTCCAGCACTCAGTCGATGCCAGCCATCCAAGCGGTCCCCCTCTTTGTCGTCCATTTCCTCCTTGGGGCTGCCAGTTCTGTTGTCTGGATGAGAGAGGGACATACCTGTTCTTCCCAGCCGCCGCACCTTGGGCCTTTTGTTGTTGGGAGGGGCCTGGAAACTCACCCCCCCTGCGGCTGTCATCATTCCCTCGCTGCTCCGCTCCCTGTTCAGGTAACAGGGCAAGTGACTTCTCTTGTTCACTGAGTCCTTGTTCTGCAGTACGAAACATGATTTCCAAAATTACATCACTCATGATCACAGTCTGTTTCGCCAGCTCTTGTTCTAGCACCTCCCTCTCACGTGTGACTTGGTCAACCGCCAGCTGCTTCTCCACCAGTTTTCTACGGACTGTCTCATGTCTTTCGGACGCTTCCGTGAATGCTCTCTGTCTTTCTGGAGAGAGGTACGTCATCCTCTCTACCTCCTCCACCCTGGCCCTCGCTGGCTGGCTCCTCGTCACCGGCCCACGCCTCTCATCCTGGCTTTGGTCTCGAGGGACGACTGGACATGGGAAACGGGTGGGCTGTAGAAACTGTTCATGTATAGTTCCATACCTGCTGTCGGTCTCTGTACCAGCCGTACGGCCAGAGTAGACTTCGTGGGACTGCTGTAACAACGCCGCTCTTCTCAGTCTCTTTCTCTGTCCCTTGGTTAAACTGCAGTCGCCTGCAATGGACACCCCAGTGTGGCTCGGTTCTGGTTGGAGTAAAACCGTTGTCTCTGGTTCTCTCTCCTGTAAGACCTCCTGTATTGGAATCAAAGTCATTATTTCCAGTCCCTCTGTTATACTGGTCACCTGAGGAAATTCCAGCACATCCCACTCAATCAGATTAACTTCAGATATCAATCTTTCTACGGGAGTGTCTGCAAAGGTTGTCAGCCTATTGCTATTGTCGGCATTACTTCTTTTCATCGCTCTTCGTGCTCTCTTTTTCTGTTTTTTATTTTTGTTTCTCAATCTGTAACAGCCTCCTTTTTTATACTTAAATACAAGGTTTTGTAAAGGCCTGAATCTCCTTGGCCATGGCTTCTTCACTTCTATTGTGATATTTCCAGTCATTGACATAGACAGATTTTCTACTTTTGCTATTGTTTTTGCTTCTAAACCTTCAGTTGTTTCTATCAATGTTCCACTAAGGTGAACTTCCTGTGTACCCGACATTCTCACCACTTCCAAACACACCTGCAATCACCGTTTGGAAGAACAAGTTTCTCTGTGTCCAAACCTATTTTTCGCTACTTGAGTTAAAATTCACCCACACTATCAGATTTATACCGGTGCAGACAGGGATTGACAATTTTCTTATCATTCATACTATACCAAGGCTCATATAGCCATTTCCCCAATTGGTATTGAAATCGCCAGAGCCCTAGTCCTCGCCGAGCCTGTGCAAAAAGAAAGCAAAAACATAACACTTAATACAGTGGCATTTCCCTTGTCATTTCCTCAATATTTATGCATTGGAAATGTCGGGCATTCCTATACTAATTCTTCTAGAGAGATTCGGTGTGATCTACTTGAATATAACGATACGGCTTTACTTGTTTTTGTCCGTTTGTCCAACCGGAAACTGGAGGTTCCAATCCTTTGTGTGTTCCTTTCACCTTTGGTTCTCTGGGGAACATAATCATTAAGTTCCACACAACCTATCAATTCTAACAAATGGTAAACTTGGTTAGCCATCTGTTCCAATTTCTTTTTGCCTTGTTGAAATTGTCATAATTTATACTTTAAATGACTGCTCCGCGTATTAACTTATGTATAAATGTAATATTAACTTCCCTACTTGCTTTCTACTATGAAAATCAAAAACTATACTTCTTCCTACATTTCTCACCACATTTACATCTCACGCCTTCATCACATTCTTCATACAACACCATTCTACATTATTTTCCCACACATACCCCCTCACACCACCAAAAAAAACCTTTTGGTGGCGTCACTGCTTCCAACCACTATCACGGGAAAAATTCATCTTTAGCAACTTAGGTTACTAAACCCCTGACCGTTACATAGCCCAGTTGTCCACGTTATCAAATTCATGAACCCCAGTACTATACCCACCGCAACATTTCCCATGATCCCTGAATCCACAGGGACCCGTCATTCCACAGCCCAAAGCATCTTCCCTCAGTTTCGAACCTGAACGAAAACACCCCAAGCCCCCTTCCAAGGAATATCACAACCCGTCCAACCATCACCTGTACCGGCACCTATTTCACATACATAACAGCCACATAGTTTAAAACAACCACCCAACCAATAACACACAACAAGACGCAAAGCCAACCCCGCCTCCAAGGACCCCAACCGAAGGGGGAAACTAGGGGACTGGCACCTTCCCTAAAATGAAAAACAAAAAACACGCCACAACCGTCTCTAACCAAAACCAACCTAATGTAAAACCCATCTCCCTTATAACAAATGCTCCAACTCCTTGCCCCCAGCCCAAACACACACGCCACACTCAAGAGGGCCAGTCTGGGGGTTGGAGGGACCCCAACTAGAAACGGTCCGTAACGTACCCACAATCCATTTGAAGGCAAGGCATCGAGGGGGGGCGCACGTGGAGAAATGAAGGGAGGGAGAGAAGGAGAGACACAGGGGGGGAGAGACATACATACGGAAGAGGAGTTCCCAAACGACCATGAATATTACCCTATCCTTCCGTAAAGTAAACACTATTTTAAATACAACCACTGCCTCAAGCCCACCATAAGGGCAACCTAACTCGAATACTCTAACTAACTGCATGCCATGTATGTCCTGATGAACCGAAAATGGGGGACCCTGATGTAAACAAGACGAAAGTCTTTCTCTGGTCTTCATCCCCTTAACAATCGTGTGCATTGAGCCGTACTGTATTGCACCCATTCTGATAAAGTTTTCAATCAACCAATCAATCAACAGAGTCCATCTGGGAGAGAGGGATAGACAGAGGGAAGGGGAGATACCGGGAGGGAGGGAGGGAGAGAGAGCGGGAGGAAGACAGGGAGGGAGAGAGGGAGGACAGATGAAGGGAGGGGGGGGCACAGACAGATGAAGGGAGGGGGGGAGCTATGACGGGAGGGGGGGGGGCACAGAGAGGGAAGGAGGGGGGGATGCTATGATGGGAGGGGGGGGCACAGAGAGGGAAGGAGGGGGGGATGCTATGAAGGGAGATTTATTTATTTTCTTTCTATTTCCAGAATTAACCAGCAGACTTCACCGTATAGCCTGGTCCAGTTAACCCACAGCTTAATACAACTAATGGTCTTTGCATGGAGTTCCTAAAAGCCACCACTATACCCCAAGGGACGGAGGGAGGGAGAAGGGAATGGGGGAGGGAGGGATGCAGGGAGAGAGAGGGGGAGAGAGGGAAAGAAAAAGAGAGACGGCGAGACGAAGGGAGGAGGGGGGGACGGGGGAGGGAGAAGGCAGGCCGAAACCCCACCTGTTCAAAAAGGCCTTCGACTGTCAGCCTCCTACTTTAACTTTATCGCCCTCGTTTCCTAAATCCTCCGTTTATTCTATGTTTCTAATTAACCATGTTCTATTTCTTCCCTATAACTGTTTTAAACCTGTAGCGTAGCACTCTGGGATCCCATCGAACAAAAAGCACATCACAAATCCAATCCATTATTATCACTATCATGTGTGGCTGCCGTCCTGGCGGTCATCTGTGCTCTACTGAGTGCACCCTTCTAGCCCAGCGAGAGCGCTGACGCTCCGTATTTGAGCAGGGTTGTCTGCCAACACAAGTTGGAACCCTGGAGGAAGCGATATAAGGAAACAAATCGCCAATAACTGTGAAGTTATCTTCGAACCCGTATCATGAAATAAGCCTCCACACACCTGGTTAAATTAAATGCGAAACAAGACCTCATGTGCGTCTCATGTTACAAACTTGTCCTCGTGAGCAGAGCGCATCACAACAACATCTAAAGGTGCATTGTTTGCAAACATTAGAACGGACACGTGACTCATACGCACACAGGAACGGGAGAGAGGGAGGGAGGGAGGGAGGGAGGGAGAGTACTATATCTGCATGGGGGGGCACACACTATGGTATAGAGGGAGATGATATCTCATCCCTACAGTGGGGCGGGGGGGGGGGGGCACACACCATAGAAGCTATGAAGGGAGAGACTACAAAAGAAAGGAAGTATTCCAGGGAAGGAGCTGTACCATAGGGAGCTCACACCATATAATAAACGGAAGGATGGAATGGAACGTGGTACCCACTATGATAGTGCAGGATGGATGGAAGGGGGGAGGGGAAGGGGGCACACACTATGATAATGCAGGATGGCACCCATTCTAATAGCGCAGGATGGCACCCATTATAATAGTGCAGGATGGCACCCATTATAATAGTGCAGGATGGCACCCATTATAATAGTGCAGGATGGCACCCATTATAATAGTGCAGGATGGCACCCATTATAATAGTGCAGGATGGCACCCATTATAATAGTGCAGGAGGGGGCACACCCTATAGGGAAGGCTACAGTGGGGAGGGGGGGGGCCTGATGAAACTTTTAGTATCCTCTCATATACTGTACCATTTTAGCCATAAAAGGGGAAAAAAGGAGGGAGGGAGTGGAAAAGGGAGGGAGGGATGGAGGAAGAAAAGGAGGTGAGGGAGGGAGAGAGAGAGAGGAGAGGAGAGGAGAAGGAGGGAGGGAGAGAGAGAGAGAGGGAGGGAGGGAGGGAGGGAGGGAGGGAGGGAGGGAGAGAGAGAGAGGGAGAGAGAGAGAGGGAGGGAGGGAGGGAGGGATGGAGGAAGGGAGGGGGGCAACCTAGGGAGAGAGGGCGAAGCAACAGCAGAGGTGTATCCATTTCAAAGACAACACCGCCCCCTGCTGTCTCTATTCGACAAGTGCGTCATCACGCAGCCACTTTTCCCATGACGTCAGCCGACGTGCTCACACAACATGAACCCCAATTCCCAGAATTCCCTGTACCGAAT
Source organism: Notolepis coatsorum (assembly GCF_963971535.1). Taxonomy (NCBI): domain Eukaryota; kingdom Metazoa; phylum Chordata; class Actinopteri; order Aulopiformes; family Paralepididae; genus Notolepis; species Notolepis coatsorum. The sequence goes on from NC_140165.1 coordinate 107,445,152, forward strand.
CGTAGTCCACCATTAAGGATGGCTTCCCGCGAGACGTCGCCACAGGCTTACGTCACGTTTACACACACAAGGTCCCGCTGCCAGCCAAAATAGCATCACGCGATATTCCCCGAGACTCCCAGCATGCAACATTGTTAGCACAGGTAGCTTTAGCATGTTAGCATAGTTAGCTTAGCATTTTTAGCATAGTTAGCTGTCCACTGCCAACACCATTAGCTTAATACCGTTTAGCTTAGCTCAATGTTGCTATCGCTCGATCAGCCTAGCACGGCTAGTTAGCTTAGCCTAGCCCCTTACAATAGCGTTTCCTATACGGCCCACTATCCTGTTGATTTGAGCAGCACAACACATCGCGACGTTTTGCACAACCCAGTCATACTTTATAACATAATTTTAAATTTATTAAGCATTCGTTCATAAACCTTACAGTATCATTTTCTCGTTTGTACGCCCGTCCGGCCCCGGCCGGCTCCGTATTTTAAATATAACGCTCCCGATCTAGCCCCGTATTACAAATCTAACGCACCCCAAGCTCCGACGCTCCCTATGACGTCACCAGCTCTAAAATCCCCGTTTTCTTTGATCTTTACTACATTACTTTTAAACTTCTACAGCCCCGATTTGAAAAATTTCAACGCACATTACACATCTCCTAGGTTCCATCTCACATGTCATTCATTCAATTCACTCGAAAACGCAACACAGCGTCCACACGCTAGTCCCGTCGCGCCAGCTAATGCTGGCAGGACAGGGGTGTGGTTTCTCCGTTGCAGCCTTGGCCACCAGCTGGTTCATAATAATACAAAAAATACCGGCATCCACTCCATAACCTCTAGCAGACTCATTCACACACATCCTCTCTCATCCACACAGTTACACTCATACTTCCATTCAGCAACATAATCATTCTTAGCACTGGTCAACCTTGCACATCATGTAGCATCATTTGGTAGCCTTTTTCAGCCACCATGGATGAAGCTATAAGTTCCGTCATCTCAACACAACAGTCGTACTAAACATTAGTAACCCCCAGCATTCCCCGTTAGCTTGCAACGTAGCTTAGCATGTATTAGCCCTGCTTTGTATAGCAGTAGCTTCCCGGGTATAAAACGGCTTTATTCCGTATTGGTTGTAATATAGTAATCCGCGACGTTTAGCGTTATGATGACGTACGTTTGATTATAGCCATGATACCATACATGTGTCATCCTATTTCATCTAAACAACATATATACATTGTTACATACTAAAGTCCTTATATAATGCCTCATCGCTTCTAAGTGCAGTTTTTTAGTTCGAACATAAGCGCAGATCTTTATAACCCCCCAGTGCACAAGTGCTAATTTTTCCGAGGTTTAAGAGGACTACCTTACGCGCTCCAGAGCTCTTGTTCCGTAAGAACTAAACGGATTCGTACGACGTCGATTTGTCTTTAGCAACGTACAAACCAGACGTCTCCAGTTATTGTCATTGCATTTGAACCTACGATTCTAAACAAGAGTATCTGTCGCCTAACCTGGCGCAATCCTCCAGCCCCTCAGCAGTGCGCGACCTGAACTATTTTATTGTCCAACCCGATCGCGCCAATCCCCTTCATTTCATTAGTGCCGATACGGCTGTGCGCTCAATCGTTTTAATTCGATCGCGCCAATGCAACCATTCTCTACCCCTGTTCGAAATCTGCCCAAACAAACCCCGACAATACAGACACATCTTCAACTCACCGTTTGGCCTCTGCTGGTTGTTGTTGCTCGAGGATGGTGTAGTCAGGCGTCGCTGCTCTGCTCTGAGAGTTTTTGAAGTTCTGTTGTCCTTGTCCTGGGTCCCGTTCGGATGTACAGACCGGTAGTCACGGCGCCAGATTAATGTATCTTCTCAATGATTCTATGTTATAGCTATATGATCTTTCTCTAATGTATAGTGGAATAGCTTACTCTGCTCGTTGTGTTTCCCGTTAAAGTAACAGTTCATTCAAATGTGGTCCTTTGGAAATCACGTGGAGGCGGAGACAGCGCTGCGGGTGAAAACGGTTCTGACCGTTGTTTTATTGGAATATCCAACAGCTTAAATTATCTGGTTCACAGCATCAATTATTTTCTATCTCTAATCAGCTTTTCCCGGAGGGCTTCTTAGTGGCGTCTCTTATTCTCGAACTGGTGGGGTGGATTCTCCGTCTCTGCTTCTCCGTTCTCTCTGCGTGTCTCTCTGCGTCTCGGTGTCTCTGTCTCACCTCCATCATTCAACCTGTAGGTTTTATAGAGAAGAGAGAACCCCCCCCCGCCCTTGCGCCATCCAGTGCCGTCACCCCAGAGAGCCTGCTTTCCTATTGGCTAGAAGGTCTCCCCTCTCAGTGATTTGGGTCTTGCGAAACAGCGTTACAAGGTGACCTTACAGAGGGGATATGAACTAGTTTCCTTTTAGAATGATTTACCCAAGTGTCCCTGAATGCGACCCTCATATCGATTGAAATAATGGGCTGTTTGGACTGCTTAGCTAAAGTAAACAGAACTCTGGGGCTGGCCTTCAGGCCTGACTTAAAGTTAAATATTCGGCCCTCCATCCCACTTTGTTGTGGGGAAAGAGGTTTCATCCTGTGGTCTCAGTACATCTGTATGAAACGATCACCCTTCCGTTGAACTGTGGGGCTGTGTAGTCATAAAATCTCTTCTAAACCTTACACAAACACGTTTTTCTGCTGGTCTCAGCTTATTTGAAGGCTATCCACATTTGTCCTTCCCTGACCTGTATTCAGTGTTTCCCCTCCGTACATCTCAAGGTACCATTTAGACTGAGGCCAGTTAACAGCCTTCTTGTTGACTCAAATGTATGGTTAACCTAACAGGTGATTTGGCATGGCTGTGCGTCTCTATTTTTCTAAGAGAAAAGAACCTAGTTCTTTGCTATTTCATATATGTGCTTAATTTCTATTGTTTAATTTACAGGTTTTATTTAGATAAATATACGACAGTAGCTTGGGTAGCGTTGGGCCGTTGGCCAAAGCTGTGTGTGTCACAGTACCTGGCTAGCCTATTTAGCTGATGTCGGCCATTGGCTCCTTGCTGCTTTGGTTTCTCTATAGACCCTCTTCTCTTTGGATTTAAGTGTTGATCTTTGTCCTTTTTGATCTCTCATACATGCTCTCTCTCTAACACACACACATGCTCTCTCTCTCTCTCTCTCTCTCTCTCTCATACATGCTCTCTCTCTAACACACATGCTCTCTCTCTCTCTCTCTCTCTTTCTAACACACACAGTCTGCCTATGGCGGCCTTTCTCGATGGCTAGGCTGTGCTCGCTGAGTCTGTATAGTCAAGGATCTTCAGTCACAGTGCTCAGGTATTCTGCCACTGTGTACTCTCTGTTTAGGGCCAAATAGCATTTCAATTTCTTTCTAATGTGTCTCTCTCTCTCTCTCTCTCTCTCTCTCTCTCTCTCTCTGTACACTGTATATTGACTGTAGAACGGGAGCTCTCTCTCGCTCTCTCTTTTGCTATATGTTGACTGTATCATGCCCCGCCTCGGGCAGCGCTATTATTTAAGAATATGTTGACTGTATAAAAAAAAAATATATATATATATATATATATATATATATATATATATTTTTTTTTTTTTTTTTTTTTTTACCTTTTGGGGGGGGGGGGGGGGGGGGGGGCTCGCGTTAAATCTCGCACAGGGCCTCGCATTTCTCCCAGGTGGCCCTGACTGCTACTACTACTATTACTATTATTACTACTACTATTAGTACTATTACTACTACTACTACTACTACTACTACTACTACTACTACTACTACTACTACTACTACTACTACTACTAATACTACTACTAATATATAAACAAATAAACAAATACTGCTACTATTGCTACTACTACTACCGCTATAGACCACCGTAACACTTCCGGGATTCTGAAATCAGGGAGGAGATTGCGGGGGGGTCAAATGAATGAATGTGGACGAGAGCCACGATGTAAGTGGTTGCCGATACGGCTGTGGGGGTGCTAGAGACATGATCGAATAGACGTTTATGTGCCTCGCTCTCCTGAACACGGCGTGACCCATAACTAATCGATCAGAACTAAATCGGCAGAGAAAAAGCCCATTTTAAAGCACCTATTCCGCATGGACATGCGCAGAGTGCCCATGGAGTCTGGAAGACGCGAGATGACGCTCGAATGAATGTGGACTGTTCCATCAGAGGGGGGAGCTTCGATGGTCATGTAAGTGGCTACAGACTGCTGCACTTAAATATAAACATTAGTCTACCTGTAGACTCAATGAGGTAATTGTAGATGTCGCCATAAGACGCGTCTGGCCATTTAGTGGGATCATTTCTTCATTATCCTGTTCGGCTGAAAGGACATTGGCCACCGAAGCTCCCCCCTCTGATGGAACAGTCCACATTCATTCGAGCGTCATCTCGCGTCGTCCAGACTCCATGGGCACTCTGCGCATGTCCATGCGGAATAGGTGCTTTAAAATGGGCTTTTTCTCTGCCGATTTAGTTCTGATCGATTAGTTATGGGTCACGCCGTGTTCAGGAGAGCGAGGCGCATAAACGTCTATTCGATCATGTCTCTAGCATCCCCACAGCCGTATCGGCAACCACTTCCATCACGGCTCTCGTCCACATCCATTCATTTGACCCCCCCGCAATCTCCTCCCTGATTTCAATGTAACGCGGAAGTGTAGTGGTCTATTACTACCACAATGACTGCTACTGCTACAACTACTAAGATATTGCTATTGCTGGTGCTGCTACTACAATTATTACTACTACTACTTGTTTTTTCTTTTTTTTTATTGGTCTTTTTCCCCCTCCATTTTCCTCCGATTTTCTCCCATCCCAATGTTAGTCGTATGCCAATTCCCAGTCCCTTCCTGGTCGCTGCGCTTTACCCCCCACAGTCAGATCATTTGGGAGAGTGGAGGCTACCACGTGCTTCCTCCGACACACGTCCAGCCAATCACTGCTTCTTTTCACCTGGCAGCGCGGATTCTCATTAAGAGGGCGTAGCGTGTGGGAGGACCACACTATCCCCCTCACGTCCAATCCGCGCTTAGCAGGCGCCCCGACCGAACTGTAGGAGTCGCTGTTTACAACGACCCGGACCCACCCCGCCAGCTTCTCCCACCCTCTGATACAGCCAATTGTATCAGTGCAGACGGCCAGCCAAGCTGGTGACAACCCCGGAGCTGTGAGCTGGATTCGAACAGACGAACCAAGCTCACAGCTCCGGGGCTGGTGACGAACGCAATCTCCGCTCGACCACCTAACCGCCTACTACTACTACTTGTAACGTCTGGGCTTCTCTCCCTATTCAGGATTGGAGGCCCAGCCGCCATCTTGGAATTCTCTCTCTGTCTCTGTATTATCTGATTGTCGTCACGTGCTGTCTCAGTAATTACCTTGATTGTTGTCACCTGCCTGTAATGTCACTGGTGCTGATTGGGTCTGCTGGCTGTACTGAGGCCTTTATAGTAATACTTTGCCCCTCTCTCCCTGTCGGTTCTTCAGCAGTGTTACTGGGAACAGCCGTCCACAGGCAGAAGTCGGATATCTCGCCTGTTATCATGCTTTAAAGTTATCCTTGCTTTAAGTCGAGAAGTCGGATCTCTCACCGCCCTATTCTCCTTGTTGTTAAGTTCTCTTCTACGTATCCTTCCTTATTGCTACTTCCTGCTTTACCTGGTAAAGTATTGTTATCGCTCAAAGTGTTTCTGATAATAGAAATAACACATATTCGAGAAGTGCAGCACCCTCTCCGTCTCCATTCTTCCATGCCATACTTGAACTCAACATTCTTACCTGGATTCCTAACACTTGTGAGGATTGGTCAGATTCCGCACGCTTCAAGGTACCAATTACCTTTGCGCACCTGAAGTGAGTTCTAATCAGCTCGGTGGAGCCCTTATATACTCTGGTGTTCCTAACGTTCTGTGTCGGGTCGTTTTGGATTACCACTGGCTGCTGCTTGTTTCCTCCCGTGTTGTACCTCGTCTGTTTTTCTCCAGGACGTCTGTGGAAGTCGCCGCTGTTGCTTTTCTCTGCCATCCGTTGGATCTCTGCCTCATAGACCGCTTTGCGCAATTGCGCCTTGGTGAGTTTTGGAACATACTTTTTTTGGATACTCGCATACTTTTCTCGCATTTTCCTGGACTCGGGACCTTTCTGTTTTTTGTGTGTTTGGGTAACACTGAAGAGGAGCCGCTTGTTGTTGTTACTGACTCAGCTAAACAATTCTGGACTGCATTGTATTCCGTTCGCTCGTCTTGTTGACATTATCTCTCTCTCTGTTTTCCCGAGTGGATCGTCAAGTAGCTGCAGAGCCGCAGAGTCAGAGGCGCAACGCCACAGTGCCGTCTCTGCTCTGAAGATGAGCTGCAGAGCCGCAGACAACTCTGCCAAGAACATTTTCTCCCCTTGTGCTTTTTGTTGTTTTTGGTCATTTCTGTTTTTTTTTGTATTTTATTTTTTTATTATTTTTTAAACAAACACATAAACAAACATGACAACACACGATAAGATATACAAGCATTAGTTGTCAGTGCACATCCAATGAAATCAACATTTTAGTTAATTGTCTTATATAGGATATACCCCTAATACCTGTTATCTAAAAACCTACACACATATGCTCCAGCTCGTACCCCCCCCCCCCTTCCGGACCCCCCATTGGATAATCCATCCATTTTCCCTCGCTCCTAACCAGACATTACCATTATATGCTAGCTTTTATTTTCTCCACCAGTTCTAACCACAATGTCATTTTGGATTCATTGAGACCCAAAATTCTAGCTGTAGATATTTCTTGATAGATCACATCGAGATATGTAATAATCCAGACCTTTCGGCAAATTTTTTCCGGTTGGAACCATCGTGATGCTATCAGCTTTTTAGCCACTGTGATACCCGATAAAACCAATCTCTTTAGCTGTGGATGTACTGCACACTCAAAAACATCATTCAGCAGTAGTACAGAGGGGTGTAGGTATATTCCAATTTAAGAGGTTTGATAGTTGCTGGGTCACCTCTTTCCAGAATATCTTAACTGGTGGGCAGTCCCAGTACATGTGCATAAATGTCCCCTCGTCCCCATTTGTACATAAGGAGCATTTGGAGTCTTGTTTAAGACCCATTTTTTTCAGTCTTATAGGAGTCAAGTATGTCCTGTGAATATAGTTAAGATTGATTTGTTGATGGTCCGGGTTCCTTGATGTGAATCGAATATTTGCCCAGGCTTCTTGCCAATCAAAATCACTTTCCAGGTCTGGTATATCCCTCCTCCAGACGGAGTCTAGGTGGAGGGTTTCATATGAGGACATTAGTAATTGATCATAAAAATCTGAAACAAAACCTCTTGATGTCTCTCTTTCATAGAAGAATTTGTGGTATCTGTGGTGTACAATTGGTATATTTAATGGAACACCGTGAGCCTTCAAACATGCCAATAGCTGTGCGTAAAAGTAATATGTGGACTTGGCGAGATTACATTTTTTGCGTATTTCATTGAAACTACAAAAACCCTGTTTATTGAAGACGTCTCCTAATGAGTGTATGCCTTGCTTTTCCCATCTAGGGAATCTTATAGGTTGTTTTTCTATCCAGAGTGCATTGTTATTGAATAAGGTAATTTCTGTTTTGTAAATAAATACGCCCTGGTTTTTGGCTAACTCTGAACTACCTGTCTGTGCCGTGCTGTTGGGGTTGGTATCAAACCATAACATTACGACCCGACCATGTCGACCCCAGCCGACACAGACAGAGTTAGGGCAGCGTTGGCGGTCCAGATTGAGTTGACCAACGACCACACCCAACAGTTAGGTGCGGCTG
>NC_140165.1:107457986-107762986 GCF_963971535.1 Notolepis coatsorum
GAGCCCTGTTGTACTTTTAGTCAGGGGAGTGTCATGGTTTCTCCATAGAGCTCCATTATACTTTTTGTCAGGGGAGTGTCATGGTTTCTTCATAGAGCTCCATTATACTTTTTGTCAGGGGAGTGTCATGGTTTCTCCATAGAGCTCCATTATACTTTTTGTCAGGGGAGTGTCATGTTTTCTCCATAGAGCTCCATTATACTTTTTGTCAGGGGAGTGTCATGGTTTCTCCATAGAGCTCCATTATACTTTTTGTCAGGGGAGTGTCATGTTTTCTCCATAGAGCTCCATTATACTTTTTGTCAGGGGAGTGTCATGGTTTCTCCATAGAGCCCTGATGTACTTTTAGTCAGGGGAGTGTCATGGTTTCTCCATAGAGCTCCATTATACTTTTAGTCAGGGGAGTGTCATGGTTTCTCCATCGAGCTCCATTATACTTTTTGTCAGAGGAGTGTCATGGTTTCTCCATAGAGCCCTGATGTACTTTTAGTCAGGGGAGTGTCATGGTTTCTCCATAGAGCTCCATTATACTTTTTGTCAGGGGAGTGTCATGGTTTCTCCATAGAGCCGTGATGTACTTTTTGTCAGGGGAGTGTCATGGTTTCTCCATAGAGCCCTGATGTACTTTTAGTCAGGGGAGTGTCATGGTTTCTCCATAGAGCTCCATTATACTTTTTGTCAGGGGAGTGTCATGGTTTCTCCATAGAGCTCCATTATACTTTTTGTCAGGGGAGTGTCATGGTTTCTCCATAGAGCCCTGTTGTACTTTTTTAGCGCAGCAGCTTGCGCAGGCACGTGCTTCAGTAGATACTGCTGAAACACAGTATGTTTATAAACAAGAAACCCATCTATAGTGGTGATGGGAGAAATACATTTTCGTTCAAGTTGTCCACCATGACAGTTAGCTTGCTAGCTTGAAGATTGCTGTTGTTGTTGATGATCCTATGGACAGGGATTTTGGAAAATGTAATAAAAAACAACAGTGGGCGGAAGGGAAGGAGAATTCTGACTGAAATAGTCTGCCAATGGGAGGTTTATACAGTATGTGCGGCCAACATCCTGTAAGTCAGACTACATTAGCAGTGGCTAAATGTTGATGATGCTTATGTGGTGTTTGTCAGAGAACCTAACCCATGCGTTCCAGCTGCACCCAGTTCTTAGACAACTCTTCTGAATGAAGAGTCAAACCAGGATATGACATGTTGTATTTCTTTGTCGTTTTGACTATGTGTGTCTTGCTTAACTATTAAACACAAGGTCAATGGGTCTCATTCCCCAATATTTTCCAAAGAGTTCTCTTGGAAGACTTATCTTGGAACCGACTGAGACAGAATTAATGACAAGTTCACTCTGAGTCCTCAACACGCTGGTAATATGTCTGTTAAGCCTTAAGGTCCCCCTATAGGGGGACCCTGCTTTTCTTTATCATAAATCGATCAATAGAGACCGTATTAGATCCGTAATCATCAGATCATGGGGTATCATTGGAAAGCCACTGCTCATTGGCTACAACCCTGTGCAAAGATTTTCGAGATCGCCAAATGATTGACAGAGCTAGAGCCCCGGGAGTCTGGGGTGGTAATGTGTACTTTTGCGTACTTTGGGGCACGCCTCACATATCGGCATGTAACTCGAGAACCGCTGAACGGATTTTGTCACCTGAAAGGGCAATCGACAGGCAACAAATAGGGCTTTAATTCTACCTATATATTGTATTAAAATAAATGCACACCCGAGCCACTAGAGGTCGGCAAAGAATCCACATGTGGGCCCTTGGATGTTAAGAGGTTAATGTTTTTAAATATTTTTTTTGTAGCCAAGAGTAAAGACCATAACCCTATCAAAAACAGTAGTCAAAGTGTATATTTTCATTTTTACCGATGTTTTATACGATTTATCGGAAATACGAATTTATCGGAAAATGATAATTATCGTAAAAAACGCAAGGAAATGACTAAATCCAGATGCAACCCTGCCATTGGAAAGATGAGCATTTTCCCTATCCATAGATGTATGATTTGGCCATAATAAGGTCAAGGTCAAGTTCAAGGTCAAATATGAATTTATAATTAAAATCGATTATCATTAATTACTGTATCTACAAATCCTTCTGTTTAATCATCTTCCCTTTATTCATTTGCTTAGATTTTTTGTACACATGATCTCAATAAGGTGGTGAATGAGCTCAGTGAGCATTTTCCCGTACCCCGCAGATTTAACATGGTATTATTCACCATCAAAGATGCAAAAATAAATCATTATTTATATTCTCCTTTTCTTCATTACAATTTACTCAGCCTAGTAACAGACACAATATTTCTGACACTGGAAATACATACCCCCAGGTCCCTAGATGTTCCTAGATACCAAGAACATGCAAATTTACCTTGCAGAAGTGGAGCAATCTTCCATTTACTTAGGCATGTACCTTTAGGCGAAATATTCCTACAGCTTAACAGGTTAAGTGGCTCAAACGTTCGCACCTGTGATATATTGAAATTCTTTATTTGGAATTACCCCTTGAGATGAACCATCTCGTTTTCAAGGGGGTCCACAGTATCTGCGTTGGATAATGGCATATGTCTCAAACGCGAAAGCGCGTCCCCGTTCAGGTCATTTGCATACAAAACAACGCCTCCAGAGCTCCTTATAAGGCAACTAATGACGCAGCCGTGTGAAAATGGAATGGCGGAAGCGCTTTGCGAGTCTTGCGACCCATCAAAATTAGATTAGATTAATGTATTGGCATCATATATAGTACAGCTTGTGGTACACCTACCGCAGCGTACGCACACACACACACACACGCGCACGCAATACTGTATATGAATGAATGAATGAAAACTTTATTTAACAGATTGCAGAATGGGTACAATACAGTATGGCTCAATACACACAATTGTTAAGGGAATGCAGACCAGAGAAAGACGTTTGTCTTGTTTACATAATATATATTATATATATATATTATATATATAGCCTATGGCGTAATGAATGAGTTTCAAGTTTCTTTAATAGTTGTCATACAGAAGTACAGAATACTTTTATACAAAATGCTTCTTACTGTTACGCTCCAGAGACTGTGCAAGACAAGATAAGTCTGAAATAAAATAACATAGTATAGCATGTAAATTAGAAGTAAAAAAAAAATTAAAATGAGGTCACAGTGTTCAGTATAGACATATGTACAATGTTCGATGCAGAATAGACGTAACTGAGTTACCATATAATATACAATACTGTACAGTGTACTAATATACAATACTATATATTGCAAGGCAGAAATGGGATGAGGTGCAATTTAGGTACAATTTACAGTAGGTGTACGAGTTGTAGTGCAAATCCTTTATCAATAAATATAAAGTGTGTTTGTGTGATCTAAAGTGTGGAGAGTGGGTGCTGCAGTGTGTTGTTTGTTTAAGTGAGTGTGTGCGTGTGGGTGTGTGTGCTGTGTGCATTTGATGGTTGTTGCATAGTGTTTATTGTTCGTTTAGCAGCCTGATGGCCTGGGGATAGAAGCTTCTTCTGAGTCTTTCTGTGCTCGCCTTAAGACTCCGGTATCGCTTGCCTGACCGCAGCAGTTCAAAGAGGCAGTTGTTCGGGTGGCTCGAGTCCTTAATAATTCTCTTAGCCTTCCCCTTGCACCGCTTGTTGTAAATGTTCTGGAGGGTGGGAAGCCCCCCTCCAATTGTGCGTTCGGCTGAACGTGTCACTCTTTGTAGTCTGCTACGGTCTTGTGCAGTGCTATTCCCAAACCAGGAGGTGATGTTGCCAGTCAGGATGCTCTCTATTGTACATGAGTAGAAGTTCCTAAGGATCTTCTGACTGACTTGGAACTTCCTTAGGCGCCTGAGGAAGTAGAGGCGTTGTCGTGCCTTCTTCACAACACTGTCAATGTGTGTGGTCCATGTCAAATCCTCGGATATGTGGGCTCCGAGGTACTTGAAACTGTTCACTCTCTCAACCGGTGCCCCGTCGATGCTGAGGGGGCTGTAGTCCTTGACCCCCGACCTCCTGAAGTCCACAATCATCTCTTTTGTTTTGCTGATGTTCAGGGAGAGGCAGTTCTCCTGACACCACTGTGACAGGTTCTCTACCTCTTCCAGGTAGGCCCTTTCGTCGTTGGCAGAGATCAGGCCCACCACTACTGTGTCATCAGCAAATTTGATGATGGTGTTGTTGTTCCGCTGTGCTACGCAGTCATGTGTGTACAGGGAGTAGAGGAGGGGGCTCAGAACACAGCCCTGGGGGGCCCCTATGTTGAGCGTGATGGATGAGGAGGTGCAGTTGCCTGCTCTTACCACCTGGGGTCTGCCCGTCAGGAAGTCCAAGACCCACTGGCAGAGGTCATAGTTCAAGCCCAGGTCCCTGAGCTTGGCTATGAGTTTGGAGGGGTTATGGTATTGAATGCTGAGCTGTAGTCGATGAACAGCATTCTCACATAGTTCCCCTGCCTCTTGTCCAGGTGTGATGCAGCTGTGTGCAGCACATGGGCTATGGCGTCCTCTGTGGACCTGTTGGGGCGATATGCAAATTGCAGAGGGTCCAGGTTGATGGGGAGGGAGGAACAGATGTAGCCCTTCACTAGCTTCTCAAAGCACTTCATGGCTATGGAGGTGAGGGCTACAGGGCGGTAGTCGTTGAGGCAAGCGGGCGTAGATTTTTTGGGTACAGGGATGATGGTGGACTTCTTCAGACAGGTGGGAATGACAGCCTGTTCCAAGGACAGGTTGAAGATGTCAGTGAATACCGGGGCCAGTTGGTCGGCACAGACTTTTAGGACGCGGCCGGGGATGCCGTCCGGTCCTGCTGCCTTCCTGATATTCACTTTTTTAAAGATCCGTCTCACCTCATGCTCTGTTACCCTGAACACTGAGTCTCCATCAGCAGACCCCCCCCCCCCATTGCCGTGGTTTGTAGGCTGGTGTTTTTATTCACAGCCTCAAACCTCGCATAGAAGGAATTGAGATCATTTGCTAAGGAGATGTCACTGTTCAGTTTGAGGGAGGTGCCTTTGTAATCTGTCATTGTTCTGAGGCCCTGCCACATGCCTCTAGAGTCAGCCTGTTCAAACTGAAATTCAACTTTATCCCTGTAACGCCGTTTTGCCTCTATTACTGCTCTCCTGACGTTGTATCTTGCCATCTTGTGTTCTTCCATGTTGCCTGTCACCAGCCCGGTGTTGTATGCTGATGTGCGCACTTTCAGAGCCTCACGGACGGATTTGTCTACCCAGGGCTTTTGATTTGGGTAGATTTTAATTGTGGTGGAGGGGATTGTTTCTTCTACCAGAGTACAGACATAGTCAAGCACCGTTTCAGTGTATTCGTTAATATTGGCTGTGTTATCACGGAATACACTCCAGTCTGTGCATTCAAGTGCAGCTTGGAGTGACTCCTCTGACGTCACGGTCCAACGCTTAACCTCTCGCGAGACCACCGGCGTTCGCTTGAGACTTTGTTTATACTTTGGCGGCGTGATCGGACTTACCGAATGGACTAAGAGCCTGTGACTTGTACCCATTCTTAAATTGCGAGTATACATGGTCTAATATGTTCTCGCCTCTGGTGGGACAGGTCACATGCTGATAGAAATTCGGCAACACCTTTTTAAGACGCGCGCTGTTGAAATCGCCCAGAACCACAATGGCAGCGTCAACGTTTGCTGTCTGGAGTTTGTTTACCTCGTCGTGAAGTTTTGAAAGTGCAGTCCCAGTGCTCGCGTGTGGTGGGATATACACTCCGATGAGTATGATGGACGTCAACTCTCTCGGAAGAAAGAAGGGTCGACATTTGATCGCGATAAACTCCAGGTCTGGGGAGCAGTGGTTAGACAATTCCTTTGCGTTGCCTATATCGCACCACTCCTTGTTTATCATGAAGGCAATGCCGCCTCCCTTCGTCCTTAGTGACTCCGCCGTCCGGTCTTTGCGGAGGACAAAGAAGTGGTCTGCCGGTTCTATTGCATGATTCGGGACATCAGGAGACAGCCAAGTTTCTGTGAAACAGAGGACATTACAGTCCCGAATGTCCCTCTGGAATTGGATCCGTGCTCTGATGTCGTCCAGTTTATTTCCTATCGATTGCACATTGGCCAACAATATGCTGGGCAATGTGGCTCTGTGTCGTTTGGACCTCAGTCTGTTTCGGACCCCGGCTCTTTTTCCTCGCCGTCGCCTTGGCCACGGCCACAACAAAGAGTCTAGGCGGGCCGGCTCTTCTTCCAAGTCGTCGCCTTGGCCATGGCCACAACAAAGGATCTCAGTGGGCCACTGCTGCTGTTCTGCAATCCGATCCAGAGAGCAATCCAATCGGTAAGTTTTCCTTAATCCAATGTCAATGATTGACTGACGGTCATACACATATAATGCACCAACAGTAGGTGCAAATAAAACTCTTAATACTATAAAAATTAACAAAAGAAAGCACAGTCTCGACGGAGCGATCAGAGAGGCAGCCGTTCGTTGCGGCGCCATTTTGATACGCATTATAGGCTTATTATTCCATTAATGACTTGTTTCATTAGGATTTAGTAGATACTAAATATATGCTCTGCCCTACGTACAGTAGCGGCTTGTGAATTCTTCACGGGGGGTGGAATTAATTAGTATCCCCCTCTATCTCTCCCTCTATCTTTTTCTCTCTCTCACACACAGCGCGACGTGGAATTGATTCGTTACACAATCAGACCTAGTGTATGTGTAGTATTATATACCAAGAATAACTTCAGTATGAGTACAGGGCTGTACACATATTTTGCATATTGTTAAACGAGCCAAGGCTAGAGAGAGAGAGAGAGAGAGAGAGAGAGAGAGAGAGAGAGAGAGAGAGAGAGAGAGAGAGAGCGATTCACGTTATGTCGCTGTCGTCGTCGAACAGCGAGGAGCACAGCATGCCGGCCTGGTCCATGCGAGCTCTCGCCTCCTCGGACTCCGGCTGGCTCGGCTGGCTCGGCGGGCAGGCGGTCTGCGTCTGCCTGGACGCCAAGACTCTGGGTTTCAGGGACGGCATGCCTGCCTCTCGGTCGCCCGGCCTGGGAGCCATCAGCACCGGGGTGCAGGTGAGCCTGGTGGGCTCTGGAGACCAGCAGCGAGGCAGGAGCACCTCCACCAACATCCAGACCGACATCTCCTGTCTGTCCCGCATGCCCGTCGGTGGGGTGTACACGTTATGTACATAATGTACACGTTATGTTATTGGCATGTCCGTTACAGCCAACACAACGACATACGCTACTGCATCAACGTTATGATTAACAAAGCAAGGCATTCGTTTTGTTGCATTAACGTTATGTTACTATTGCTATCGATACATCTAGGTGTTCTCAAATCTATTGCTATTGGTAAGACTAGAATATTACATTAACTTAATGTTACTTGTGTCTCAGAAAACGCTCGCATATCACAATGGCGGACTCTCAGGAAGTAAAAGAGAAAATGAGAGCTTCCGATTGGTCATTTCCTCTTTTTTTTTTAAACCAGTCACGTCACTCTACTGTGATTGGACCGTTGGCTTGAGTGCAATGTGGGACTTGTAGTTTTTGAACGATTATAGCGGAGAAAAAAGCACGATTGAGGCTGTAATCTTGAGTCACACACCGTGCGAGTAATTGATTTTTCCGTTTCGCACACACATATTTCTAGGGGCATATGCGAGCAATATGGTCGCACTGTAGAGCCCTGTATATACAAGACATGATGTGAGTAACAACAAATAGTTTTGCATGTTCTCCCGAAAAAATGTAAATAAAAAAAAAACACGAAATTGTTCTTTTCTGTTTCAGTTTAAATTCAGTTAACATTTTCAGTTATTTTTTTTTTATTTTTTTTTATCTTTTTCCCCCTCCTTTTTCCTCAGATTTTCTCCCATCCCAATGTTAGTCGTTATGCCAATTCCCAATCCCCTTCCTGGTCGCTGCGCACTTACCCCCCACAGTCGGTCTGGGAGAGTGGAGGCTATCGCGTATCGCGTGCTTCCTCGATTTCTTTCAAAGAAAAGAATACAGTTCAGAACATCAAAAAGAATATGGCAGTCAATATTACATAACAGGCAATATTTACACACCAAACATGACCTCTGCAAATCTTCTCAATTTCAGTTTGGAGACAGGCTTTGTCATAGCATCTGCTACCATGTCGTCTGTAGGACAATAAACAAGTGTCATCCTTTCTTCTCTGATGACAGATCTGATGAAGTGATATTTTATATCCACATGTTTACACCTCTGTCGGCAACCAGGGTTTCTAGCAATTGCAATGGTTCCCTGGTTGTCTTCATAAACAACAGTTTTATACATAGGTATCCATTCCTTCGAGCAGTTGTTCTAGATAAATACATTCCTGTATTGTCATAGCTAGAGCCATGTATTCGGCTTCACAAGTTGACAGTGCCACTGTGGGCTGTTTCTTTGTTTTCCATGAAACCAGTGAGCTGTCTGTACCCAAACTCACACAATACCCTGTGGTACTTCTTCTGTCTGTGGCGTCTGCCGCCCAATCTGCATCACTGTAGGCTTTAAGCCCTAAGCCCTCGCTGCTCTTTCTGAAACAAAGCTGTTTATCTGCTGTGCCTTTGAGATAGCGAAAAACACGTTTTGCTGTAATCCAGTGCTCTTCCGTGGGGTCAGCAAAATGCTGTGACAATTTACTCACTACAAAACATAGGTCAGGGCGAGTACATGTTGTCAAATAAATGAGGCTACCTACAGCTTCTCTGTACATTTTTACATCTGTAAATTTCTGAGCATCCTCTTGGTAGTCTAGTTTTTGATCACATGGTGTTTCCCTTGTCCTACATTCTTGCATGTCAAAACGTTTCAGGAATTTTTCCGTGGCCTGGAATGTGTCACTCTTTGCTTTGAGAAAGTAAACAAACACTGCCCCTGTACACACATCTGTAAAAGACTGTACATATTTAAAGCCACCTATGGACTCGTTGCTTACTGGACCGGCTAGATCTGTGTTAACTAGCTCAAGTGGTACCTTTACTTTTTCCGTGGGACGTCTGTTCCTCGATTGAGTGAACTTCCCCTTTATACACACTTCACATTCTTTGTTCGGTCTATGCTTTTCACCGTTAATGTGCATGCCTTCTGTCACTGCTTGCAGTTTCAGTAAATCCTCGTAATTACAATGACCCATGATCTCATGCCATGTCTGGATATCATGACTGACATGTCACATTACACATATCGTTATCATTACACTCTGTTTGTAGATAATACATTCTCTTGTACACCTCTATGTTAAATCGCGTACCGTTAGGCTCTACAAAAACATCTATACCTTCATTGAAGAACACTTTGGCACCGTTTGCAGTAGCAGATTTTACAGAGAATAGTTCTTGTGGGAACAAGGGTATGTAGAGAGCGTTCTTTAACGTCACTGTACACCGGCGCCCCTCACTGTCTATGAGGCATACCTGTGCGTCTCCTCTCCCCTGCGCCAACCCAAATGTGCGCTTCCCGTCTGCCAGCTCCATGCTGTGTCTCTCCGGCTCGAAGGTGTTGTCAAAGTTCTTGAATCGATTCCTGTCGTTGATGATGTGGGACGACGCACCTGTGTCCACGATCAGTCCCTTCCTTTGGACCTGCTGCTGCTGCGTTGACTGGGTGACGTACGTTGTCTGCGCCCTGAAGATGAAGTCCTCTCGTCCCGCTGCTCTCCGGGCGTTGTCTCGACTCGTCTCACGTCCACCGTTGCCGCCATCTTGTCCACAGCCGCCATCTTGTCCATGCGCAAACCGAGCGCTCTGGTCACGTTTCTTTCTGCACGCTTTGTTTGTGTGCCCCGTGGATCTACAGAAGCTACACCAAACAGTCTTTGTGCAGTTATCTTTCCGGTGCCCTTTTTCTCCGCATCGCCAACGAGGTCTGGGTCTGGTCGGGGTCTGGTCTTCTCTCTTGGTGCCGCCCGGGCCGCGTGTACCACTTCCGCAACGGATTTGATTTCCGGGGTTGGCCTGATTGGCCGCGACGGCCACGTGACACGCCGTGGCACGCCCCCGCGGCAGCCGCAGCGGCAAGCGCGCTGCCGTTGGCGAAAGCAGGATGAGAGAGCGTAGATTTCGCTGTGTATCATTTAATCATTTATCATTTAACATTTGAAAGGCATACATTGTTGTCATACAGAAGTACAGAATACTTTTATCCAAAATGCTTCTTACTGTTACACTGTTAAGAGACTGTGCTAGACAAATGAATGACTAATTCGGTCAGAAATAGCGTAACTAATAACGTTAGTAAGCACTGCTTATATGCTTATTATGTCTGCGGGGTACAGTAAACGTTTCTCCCGGTACATTCTGAAGAGCACACCGCTGTATGTTGGAGAACCAGCGGTCTTCCGCTCCTCCTCACTCGAGTGAGAGCAAAGCCGCAGCACCTCGGCACAGCTCAGCTCTGTGACTCGAGCAGGAAGGAGGAGATGGGAGTCCTTCCAATCGGAATATGTTGTTTCTTTACACATATGTTGGATTATGAATATGTCTTTATAGCTACAAATGAATGACTAATTCGGTCAGAAAGCAGTAACACAACAGTTGCAATGTTGTGTTACTGCTGTTCTCGGCATAAGCCCCAATAAGACCGTCACCAGAGCTCAGCGATGCCGCTCGCGTGAGCATATTCTCCCCGCTGGTGATCGCAGCACGGAGGGTCGCGGACCAGCCTGGCAGCATAGCTATAAAGACATATTCATAATCCAACATATGTGTAAAGAAACAACATATTCCAGCCTGGCAGCATAGCTATAAAGACATATTCATAATCCAACATATGTGTAAAGAAACAACATATTCCGATTGGAAGGACTCCCATCTCCTCCTTCCTGCTCGATCACACAGGGCTGAGCTGTGCCGAGGTGCCGCCCCCCTCGCACGGCTTTGCTCTCTCACTCGAGTGAGGAGGAGCGGAAGACCGCTGGTTCTCCAACATACAGCGGTGTGCTCTTCAGAATGTACCGGGAGAAACGTTTACTGTACCCCGCAGACATAATAAGCATATAAGCATGTATGCCTTTCAAATGTGAAATGATAAATGATTAAATGATACACAGCGAAATCTACGCTCTCTCATCCTGCTTTCGCCAACACGACAATATTATTAAACAGCAGCGATGTGAAAGGCGAAGTGAACTCCAGCAGTAGCGTGCTTGCCGCTGCGGCTGCCGCGGGGGCGTGCCACGGCGTGTCACGTGGCCGTCGCGGCCAATCAGGCCATCCCCGGAAATCAAATCCGTTGCGGAAGTGGTACACACGCCCGGGCCTTCAGCACCCTCTCTCCCGCCTCCGCGGCGACTGGGTGTGTGTCTTCTGAGGCCTCAAAGTTTCGCAACTTGGCCTTGAACTCCCCCAGCGACATGTCCGCTGAACCGTGTATCACCAGTAGTGTGAACGGTTTGTACATCTCCGGTAGTCCTCTCATAACCATCGCCATCATTAGTCCATCGCACGGTGCTTCTCCTGCACTCTTAAGCGCCGTAATGATCTGTTCAGCTCTGATGACGTATTCGGTCACAGTCTCGGTGTGCGCTTTCTTCAGCGCGGTCAGAGTTATGTAGAGGGATACGATCCGGGGTCTTCCCCTTCCGATGTAGTGTTCTCTTAACACTTTCAGGCTCTCTCGGCCTTTGTCCTTCGTGTCGCGGAATATCAGTCCCAAGCTCGTGTCGTCTAGCAGTGGTGCTAACTCGCAGTATGCGTCGGCATTTTGCTTGGTGTCCAGGGCTTGCGCGGCCGCCGTTACTTCTCCCGTGGGGGCCGTCAAGATGGTTTTCTTCAGCCCCACTCCGTGCATACAGCACAACATTCGCTCTTCCCAGAGCTCATAGTCCTCTGCCCTTCCGTTGAACGAGGGCCATTTGCTCCTTCCTTTGGTCGCCATCCTCTTTTGATGGTAGCGTAGCTTTAGCTCCCGTTAGCCTAGCTTTAGCCACGCGGTGCTCCCGGTGCTAAACTAGCCTATACTTTCAGCTAAATTTGCTACCCTTGCTTATTTCGCTCCTGCGTGATCTGGGCCCATAACCTGTTGTCAGAGTCACCTGGGGAGTGACGACAAGGTTCCTCTCTTTAGCCTTTGGCGTGGTTTATTATTCACACATCATTATGCACATGAGACCTTCTCTCGTGAGAGGCGACGGAGGAAGAGATCGAGGGGGAGGTAACAACTCCTTTTTATACCTCTTACCTGACGTCAGCATCAATAGCTACGTCCCCTTGCAACTATAGTGCCCTCTTGTGGAAACAGTTAAGCAGTTACATGCAATCGTATACAACACATAACCTCAACAAAGTGAAACAATCAACTTGTAGGTGTGCGTTCGCTGCGTGTCAGGTTCGCCTCCACGCCGTGCCTTTAATGCACACCTCCTTGTTGTTCCAACCTTCTGTATTCTTTCTCAAATTCTGTATAGACCTGTTACAGTGGAATAGCGTTGCTAGGGCAATAGCTTGGGCCCAAGTTTATTTCTTGTCAGCTATAGGGAGGTGTAGTCTGACATCACTTTAGTTTCCCGCGCGGTCCACCCATATAGGGATTTATCATTGGGAAAATGTATTATCGGCTATTGTAATAATTCTGCCTCATGAACATTGGCAAGCTTTCCATTTTTGCACAAAATGTTTTCCCTTCTATCACTAACATTATTGTTTAAAGGAAAACTCCAACATTTTGGGAAATTAGCTTATTTAACATCTTCCCTGGAGTTAGACAAGAAGATACATACCTTTTTTGTCTCTGTGCATGCATTTAGCTTTGGGAACAGTCGCTCCGTTAGCATAGCTTAGCTTCATCACTGGAAGTGGGGGAGATCCGGAGCCTGACGTTCCCTTACACTGTATACAGTCACGAAATACACTCCAAATACAACTCCAAAACGTTCATGTAAACATGTTGTGACCTGTGTATTCACCATGTGGAGAAATAAAAAATAATTGAATTAGACAAGTACGTTTTATAAGCAAATATACTTTTTTTTAGGCAAACATTTTTTTTTTGCCTAACCACTCCTCTCTGAGCGCAGTCAGTGATTTCAACGTGTCGTCGTGATTGTTTGACATTCTCATTCATTCAAAGGATCCGAACCGATTGAAGTTTATGGATACCATGACTTAAAATCCTCTTACCTTGACGATTAAAAGCCTCCCCAATTTAGAAAACAGTAATCCAATGGCTGGTATTGATAATATACTACTAACTACTGGACGCTCTGAGCTAACCGGAGCTAACACAGAACAGGATGGTAAAGCATATATAATGACTTCCTTTCTGGGGTTTTCTAAATAAAAGTGCGACGTTTATAGCAGCGGAAAACGTTTATTTTGTACATTATCGAACGTTAACACGAACCTAAACTAACGTTACAACTAACCTAAAGTTACTAGGGTTACTACACCTCCCTATAGATCAGCAAACACTACACCAGGAAATAGATGGGCCCATTTATAATGTTTACATTGTCAAGTTGGAAAACGGTCTAAAACTAAATGGGTATACTGTGACTTTGGGGTGGGCAAAGGAATAGCACGGCAATAATTCACAATTTCCTGCGACTACTGATCAGTTTCCTAACCCACTTTCCTAAACTTATACCCTAGTCGACATGTGTCAAAACAGACTCCAGCCCCAGAATCCAAGGACACCCAAACAAAAAACCCTCCTCGGGGATCCAAACGGCACAGACAGGAAGCGATGCGGTCAGGTGACAGGAAGGAACCCACCACGGCATTCCATGTTATCCATATCTCCGGAATCCTGGAAATCCTGGACGGAGGGACACACCCTTAACATCCATGTAACACAGACACACACATACAAACATAAACACACACACACACAATCCACTGTCCTTCCTGATCCTCTAAATAGTTCATAATCCCAACATTCCTCCATGCCAACCTGTCACATCCTCTCCAGATGGCTTGGTTACAGACATGAGCAGATTACAGCTGCCCCCTCTAGTCGACTAGTCTTAGTTGATTTAACCTTGTTTTTCTTAGTTTTCTTCCCATGCTGGGTAGATTATTTCCAGTGAATAAATGACACTGCAAGCCTTAGTGCTCAATTCTGATGTATTGCTCAGATCAGATCAAATTTGGCCATTCACATAATTTTTTTAATGTGGCCAATATCAGATTGCGAACTGGTCACGCTCCTGAATTGACCCGCATGCACAAATTAACAATAAGGAAGATGGATGTAAAGAATTGTGACAAATGTCAATCTAGAGTGACGTAAAAGACGCATTAGAGTCACATGACAGTTCAGACTGAGGTCACATTGCAAAATATCAGACCTGTATCTGATTTAGGACCACCATATGTTAGTTTATATTTATAGTGTCCTATATGTTACTTTATGTTTATACTAGATTTTTTTTTATATACACCGTGGGAAGGGGGAAATGCAATTTTATTTCTCTGTATGTCTTGCACATTATGAGAAGTGACAATAAAGCTGACTTTGACTTTGATATGAAAGTGGCCCAAATCAGAATTTAAAAGACTAGATTCCATGTGATTTGTGCTGTTCACAAAAAAATCTGATCTGAGTCACATAAGAAACCAAATCTGATTTGGGCCAGATATCTATAGTCGGAACGTAGCCTAATAGTGTCACGACTGAATGCATTGAACCCAATATGCAGAACACAGAAAGGCAGACAGGTCTCGGTAAAACCCAAAAGCAGGTGTGTTTATTGTATAGAGTCGTCTGATTCTCATAATGTCGGGGGGGGGGGGGGGGTTCTCATAAGGTCCGGGGGTGTGCGTGGGGCACTGGGGCAGGGTAGTCAAACAGGCGTGGCTCATTGAACGTAGCAGGTACTCAGACAGTTCGGGGAGTAAGCAAGGAGAATGGTCAGGCAGGCGGAGGTCATACACGGGATCCAAGAGCACGAGAACAGGATGAAGAGCCAGGTAGCGGACTGAGGGAAAGGAGGACAACACAGGGTTAGACACGGGTACACAAACAACGGAATAATCACTAATGAGCGCAAAATACTAGGACTGACTGGTAAACACGAAGTTACGATCTGGCAGCATCATGACATCTGAGGGGGGGCTATATAGGTGACGCAATCAGCACACAGAAGTCAATCAGCTGCTCCTATGGCTCCCTGAACTCCATGCCTGTGATAATGAGAGAGAGAGAGAGAGAGAGAGAGAGAGAGAGAGAGAGAGAGAGAGAGAGAGAGAGAGAGAGAGAGAGAGAGAGAGAGAGAGAGAGAGAGAGAGAGAGAGAGAGAGAGAGAGAGAGAGAGAGAGAGAGAGAAGACAGACAGTGACAGTGTGACAAATAGCTCTGTCGATTAGCTCATCAAAATGTTATCTATAGTACCTTTAAGAGATTTGTGTTTAGTCGATGACGAATTATCCTGGCATGGTGGTGTAGTGGTTTTAACACTCACAACAAAAAGGTATTTGGTTCGATTCCCGCTTGGGGGTTACCAGGTACCCAGGTGGGCTATCTCCTGTGCCTTTCTGTGTGGATTTTGAAAGTTCTCCCCATGCTTGCAAGGGTTTCATCCCCAAAAAGAGATAAACCCAATGGAAAAACATGCAGAACAGATCTGCAACGCTGTTGCGTCCCTTACGAAGATGGACAGGAGCACTTGGATTCGTCCCCAGGTGTGGTCCCACGCCACAGCTCATGTCTGCTCCCGGCTGCCCTTGGGGGGGAGATCAAGTGCAGAAAGGCATTTCATCAGCGACTATTGATATTGTTTGGAAAAATTATATGTACTGAGCTTTTATTCTGCACCTTTCCAAAAGCTCTGTGGATGTATTGTGAATTATTTTTTTTATAATAGGATTACTCTACAAAAAAGGTTATCTATAGCACCTTTAAGAATAACCAATCGAACATAAGCAACAACAAAAAAAAACACACAAGATTACAAAATAACACTAGACGGTGTGACGTGAGAGACAAAGGTCAGTTTGAATAAAAGTCTTCAGCTGTTTTTTGAAAGGCGTCAACAGAGACTGCAGATCATATGCATAATAGGAAGAGCATTCCACAGCATCGGAACCATAACTTCAAAGGCACCATCACCTTTTGTTTTGAGTGGAGAGCGAGGGACGACCAGTAAGCCCTGGGCCCTGTTCCTCGTACCTGGCTAACTGAGTTAGCCGGATAATTTTCAGGATAGCTTGACTTAAGCCAGACCTTTCCGTTCCCGGACGTCGGATTGTCTAAATCACTATGGCAACAAATCAAAAAGTTTGAACCTGGTCGAGGGCAGGGTTTAGGTTTAGTTGAGTTAGCTGGATAACCTGCATGGCCACGCCCTTGCAAAGAAATGCCAGCTCCCTTCCTGAAATAATTCTCACAGTCTAGATCCCATTATACCATTCTGAATTATGTTTTTGTGCTTTGTTTTTCTAGAGGGGGCTTTTGAAATGTAAAATAATGTACCTAAAATGCTGATAATAAATCATATTCAGCCTATAGATTTACTTTGTCCTAAATAATGCACGTCATAGTTATACGGATACGGCGCTCGCGCGCCGCGACACACTATGTGGTTATTTTAATAATGCGGAGCATTGCAAATGTGAATCCCGCTGGGATATTTTTAATGAATGAAACCGGGCGTTTGGCTCTGATTAGTTTCATATTCTTCGCTGTAGATGTATTTGCTTAACGGAGCGCCCGGATTGTGTTTCATTCAAGCATAAATTGAAGCGTCTTTATGCATGGACTGTGGATATTAATTACGAGGAATCTGAATCTGTGGATTGTTGAATTGTATCACTGTCACTCACACGTTATTGTGATATATATATTTTTTTTTATCCACTTTTTCTCCCCATTTTTCAATTTTTCTCCCATCCCAATTTCGTGTTATCCAATTCTTCCCTCCCCTGTCTTGAACGTTGCTAGACTATGCCTCCCACTGGTCGCAAGGACAGAAGCCTTGCATCATGTGTCCCCTCCGGTAAACGAGGAGGCAGCCTGTTGCATCTTTTCACAGCAGCAGCTTGAACTCTCAGTGGCGAGGAGTAACGCGTGGGAGGCTCACGCTGCCCCCGCTACTTCCTGTTTCCGCAGCACCGGCGTCACCCAACCGACCTGTAGGAGTCGCTGTCCACAACGTCCAATCCCCACCCACCGACTTTCCCACCCTCTAACACTTGCCAATTGTGTTAGTATGAACGACCAGCCAAGTCGGTAGCAATGCAGAGAGCTGGGCTCGAACCCAGCGTCTCCTGCGTTAGTGGTGAGCGCCTTGCCCACTGCGCCACTTAGCCTATTATTGTGATATTGTAACTGGGATTAAAATGTCTGATGAGATGCGCTGTTTGACGGATTTGAGAAGTTGAATGAGCCTTTGACGTTTTGATGAATTAATTTGAGAAAATGCATTTATCTGTTCAAGCACTGTTATCTGATGATGAACATGAGGTGTCACTGGTATAAACCAAAGGTTAATCAATTCAATGCATGTATGGATGATGTCCGAAACAGATTAAAACTAGTGCTGTCAGGCGATTAAAAAAAAATCGAATTAATTACAGGATTTGTAATTAATTAATCTAATTAATCGCATTTTAATCGCGTAACCATTTTATGCCTGATATTCTTTATTCTATAATCATATTTCAAATTGCATGTGTCCGGATGGCAGAATTCAGTACTGTATCTACAAAACCTTCTGTTTAATCATCTTCGATCTATTAATTTGCTTAGATTTTTCAGGTCTGGTCAATTTGAGCATAGTGTTATTCACAGTCAAAGATAAAAAAAAATTATTGATATTCTCATTTGGTTCATTACAATTTACTCAAGCCTAGTAACAGACACAGTATTTATGACACTGCTACATTCCCTGAGATCCATAGATGTCCCTATAATCAGATACCAAGAACATGCAAATGGGCCATATAAAGAAAAAAGTCTGTAAATGTGTATTCTACGTTCTTATGGAATGAATGAGATTAAAAAGCAAAATTATTTAAAAAAATAAAAAAAACATGCAATACATTTTTTGTTAATTTTCATAACGCAATAATTTGCTGTGTAATTAATTAATCAATCTAATTAACGCGATAAACTGACAGCCCTAATTAAAACCTAATTAATAGTGAAACTAGCCTCCCTCCAAGCCTCTCTGACACGTTATTTCGGGGGTCGCGCCTTGAAAATGTTGGGAACCATGTATTTATATATCAATACATATATCGTATCAATTAAATATTCTTTGGGCTTGTTTGTATCTACTTATTCTGAAAGAGTTGAACTAATTATTTTCGCTAGCAAGATCTCATTGTCACGATCAGGACTCAAGCCTGCCAGATGAGGAG
Source organism: Notolepis coatsorum (assembly GCF_963971535.1). Lineage (NCBI taxonomy): Eukaryota > Metazoa > Chordata > Actinopteri > Aulopiformes > Paralepididae > Notolepis > Notolepis coatsorum. The sequence goes on from NC_140165.1 coordinate 107,476,289, forward strand.
CAATCAGCGCAGCTGCAAGGGATCACCTCATCAGGCAGGCTCTATATCACCTGGCAGATCCAGTCATCCTGTGTCGCAGTGTTAAACTGCCTTCCCAGGTACGACGTCTCGACCTGAAGCTCTGCTACCCGCTCTTGTTGAATTCCCTGTTCTAACCTCCCTCTCTTGTGCCCAAGGACATCCGTTCCAGTGTCAACCAGGACCTCTGTTCCAGCGTGCCCGTCTGGACCCCCTGGTGCTTGACTACGGAGTTCCTACTATCAACCCCCGACACAACCAGTGTCTCCCATCCTCTCATACTGCACGAGGAGTGCACCTACTCAAGGACCATCTCGTACTGCCCAAGGAGTACCCCTGTGCTACCCCCCCAAGAACATTCATCCCCGACTGTTGAACATTCTCACAGTTGTTACTTGTCTGTTTGGGGGGAACTATTAAAACACCCTAAACCGCTCCATTCTCTCTCCTCCTGTGTTCGCTATTGGGCTCCACAAAAACCCCTTTTCCTCACACTCATTCGATTATTCATTCCATTAAGCCTACTACCAGCAGGCACATTTAAAGAAATATAATCTGATTGATTGGGGTAATGAGGGACTTAAAATTAGCCTATAGATATGCATTTAACTTGTCGGCGAGGCTATTGAGCCGTACTGTATTGTACCCATTCTGCAATCTGTTAATAAAGTTTTCAATCAATCAATCAATCAATGCCGTTAGAAAATCAGGATTTCTGGGATCGACACCTGCTGTCTTTTCAGGTGACGCGGCCGCGCGCAATTATCCTGAGTATCAAGTCTGGTTCGAATTAACGAGACTGAATCAGAGTTCGAGGAACAGGGAAAGCCTGGATTCAAACATCGGGTTAATTGAATCTGGATAATGGGACTTTTGATCGACTTAGTTGAACCAGGTACGGGGAATAGGGCCCTGGTCAGAAGACCTCAGTGACCTGCTGGTGATACATGGATTAATCAGGTCACATGCAGGTGCCTGACCGTGTCATGGCTCTATATGTAAAAACAAGTAGCTTGAAATGAATCCTAAATCCAATGGGAAGCCAGTGTAAGGAATATAGGATGGGTGTGATGTGAGCTGACCTGCTGGACCTGGTCACCAGCCTTGCAGCAGCATTCTGGAACATTTGTAGACGGTTCATGGACGACTTGCTGAGGCAGGTGAAAAGGGAATTGCCGTCGTCCAGTCGGGACGATATAAAAGCACTGCGGTAAGCAGCCATGTCTAGGTGATGACGTTCTACCCAGAGATGGTTTCATTAAAAAGAAGCATGGGGCCCAGACCTCACAACAGTCACATTTAGTTAGGGTCCGCTCAGACCTCAGTCACATTTAGTTAGGGTCCACTCAGAGACCTCAGTCACATTTAGTTAGGGTCCACTCAGACCTCAGTCACATTTAGTTAGGGTCTGCTCAGAGACCTCAGTCACATTTAGTTAGGGTCCGCTCAGACCTCACAACAGTCACATTTAGTTAGGGTCCGCTCAGACCTCAGTCACATTTAGTTAGGGTCCGCTCAGACCTCTCAACAGTCACATTTAGTAAGGGTCCACTCAGAGACCTCAGTCACATTTAGTTAGGGTCTGCTCAGAGACCTCAGTCACATTTAGTTAGGGTCCGCTCAGACCTCAGTCACATTTAGTTAGGGTCCGCTCAGACCTCTCAACAGTCACATTTAGTTAGGGTCCACCCAGACCTCAGTCACATTTAGTTAGGGTCCGCTCAGACCTCAGTCACATTTAGTTAGGGTCCGCTCAGACCTCTCAACAGTCACATTTAGTTAGGGTCCACTCAGACCTCAGTCACATTTAGTTAGGGTCTGCTCAGAGACCTCAGTCACATTTAGTTAGGGTCTGCTCAGACCTCAGTCACATTTAGTTAGGGTCCACCCAGACCTCAGTCACATTTAGTTAGGGTCCGCTCAGACCTCAGTCACATTTAGTTAGGGTCCGCTCAGACCTCTCAACAGTCACATTTAGTTAGGGTCCGCTCAGACCTCAGTCACATTTAGTTAGGGTCCGCTCAGACCTCTCAACAGTCACATTTAGTTAGGGTCCACTCAGAGACCTCAGTCACATTTAGTTAGGGTCCACTCAGAGACCTCAGTCACATTTAGTTAGGGTCCACTCAGAGACCTCAGTCACATTTAGTTAGGGTCCACTCAGAGACCTCAGTCACATTTAGTTAGGGTCCACTCAGAGACCTCAGTCACATTTAGTTAGGGTCCACTCAAATACCCGCCCGGTCGCCACATGCCGGAAGCACAACCACAGATTTTGATAAATGATGATTGTCGGGAGCTCCAGTAGCTCACCACGTACCGCGAGTGCTATTTCAGCGCCGTGGACAACCGCGCTCGCGCGGATCTGGGGCTGAGCGCGTTCGAATCCCGGACGGCAGCCGTGCCTTTCCCAGAGTGTCTTTCCCCCCCATCTGAACCCTTTCAGCCTGCTCTGTCGGTCGAACTTGACCAAGTATGAATGCGAAGAAAAAGCGATAAACGCTAAAAAGAACCAGGTGACTGGTCAAATTAAAAAAAAAAAAATTATGATTGTCATTCAAATTTTTTAATTTTTTTTGCATTTCTACCCTTTCCCCCATCCCCAAAATTAGTAGTTATGCCAATTAACTTTGTGGTTGTTACACTACCCTACTGTTTCAGATTCAGATTATTTTATTGTCACTACCCTACTGTTGGTCTGGGGAGGGTGTAGACTACCCTACAGTTGGTCTGGGGAGGGTGTAGACTACCCTACTGTTGGTCTGGGGAGGATGTAGACTACCCTACAGTTGGTCTGGGGAGGATGTAGACTACCCTACTGTTGGTCTGGGGAGGATGTAGACCACCCTACTGTTGGTCTGGGGAGGGTGTAGACTACCCTACTGTTGGTCTGGGGAGGATGTAGACTACCCTACTGTTGGTCTGGGGAGGATGTAGACCACCATACTGTTGGTCTGGGGAGGATGTAGACTACCCTACAGTTGGTCTGGGGAGGATGTAGACTACCCTACTGTTGGTCTGGGGAGGATGTAGACTACCCTACTGTTGGTCTGGGGAGGATGTAGACTACCCTACTGTTGGTCTGGGGAGGGTGTAGACTACCCTACTGTTGATCTGGGGAGGGTGTAGACTACCCTACTGTTGGTCTGGGGAGGGTGTAGACTACCCTACTGTTGGTCTGGGGAGGGTGTAGACTACCCTACTGTTGGTCTGGGGAGGATGTAGACTACCCTACTGTTGGTCTGGGGAGGGTGTAGAGTAGACTACCCTACTGTTGATCTGGGGAGGGTGTAGACTACCCTACAGTTGGTCTAGGGAGGGTGTAGACTACCCTACAGTTAGTCTAGGGAGGGTGTAGACTACCCTACAGTTAGTCTAGGGAGGGTGTAGACTACCCTACAGTTAGTCTAGGGAGGGTGTAGACTACCCTACAGTTGGTCTAGGGAGGGTGTAGACTACCCTACAGTTAGTCTAGGGAGGGTGTAGACTACCCTACAGTTGGTCTAGGGAGGGTGTAGACTACCCTACAGTTAGTCTAGGGAGGGTATAGACTACCCTACTGTTGGTCTGGGGAGGATGTAGACTACCCTACTGTTGGTCTGGGGAGGGTGTAGACTACCCTACAGTTGGTCTAGGGAGGGTGTAGACTACCCTACAGTTAGTCTAGGGAGGGTGTAGACTACCCTACAGTTGGTCTAGGGAGGGTGTAGACTACCCTACAGTTGGTATGGGGAGGGTGTAGACTACCCTACTGTTGGTCTAGGGAGAGTGTAGACTACCCTACTGTTGGTCTAGGGAGAGTGTAGACTACCCTACTGTTGGTCTGGGGAGAGTGTAGACTACCCTACTGTTGGTCTAGGCCCTAGGGAGAGTGTAGACTACCACATGCCTTCTCCGATACATGTGGAGTCACCAGCTGCTTCTTTTCACCTAGGAGTTTCATTGGGAGAGAATGTAAATGGTGTTTGTCATATATGCATAATCAAAAGGTCAATATTTTGGGGGATAATGTGTGGTTAGACGGTAATACCGATCGTCACAGAAAAACAGAAAACAGCAGTGGTCCTCATGTGTTTCCTATGCTTGATTCTTCTGTCCTACGACACTGGGGTTCGTTCCAAGGCGTCAGGTATGTCTGAGCATCAGAAATGAGGACCACTGTTGTCTGCAAAACTTTTTGATTTCGAGACCCCCACATGCCGCCTGTCTGAAGCTTCCCCTGGTTAGAGCCAGTAGAGCCAGGCCAGAACTACAACAACTGGGCTCGGTAAGCAAGTGAATGGTTATTACGATCGACTTCACTCCTGGCAAGTATTTCATACCACTTAATGTAAAAGAAAATCCAAACGATCTCTTTAAATTGACCAAATCATTCACTGGTAACGTGGGGGTCTTGAATTGTGTGTGTCATGGTCATTATGGGGGATGTCCAAACAGGTTGTGTTCGCACAGATTAAGAGAAGACTATGTTTGATTGCCTACGTGTGTGTTAATGTGTAAGTTCCTGTTCACATGCATGTGTGTGCATTTGAGGGGATGATATGAGATACAGCCTGTGTGTGTGTGTGTGTGTGTGTGTGTGCATCCAAATTCACCGACAGGGGTGGGGACCCAGGACCACAGGAAAGGCTGGGGCGGAAGACACACGCACATGTACACACACATACATTCAAATGCACAAATCCATTATACTGTACATGCGCACACATACACACACATTAAAATGCACAAATTCACATACATGCGCACGCACACACACACACACACACGCACGCACACATGCCCTCTAATGTCAAGTCTGGGCCAGAAAGAAAGAGAGAGACAGAGACAGAGTGTGTACAGGAAGAAAATGTATGATTTATGATACAACAGTTTTGTTGAGAGAACATTTACCAGAGGTGAGAGATGGTGAAAGGGAAAGAAAAAGAGAGGTATACTGTAGATATATAGATAGATAGATACTTTATTCATCCCCTAGGGGAAATTCAGGGCATCTCATAGCTCACACAATAGACAAGTACAGACAATACAAAAGACACAGACAATGACAGTTTCTCAGTCGTTCACCAACTATGTCCGCATCATAAATTAAAAGTAGGCACATGATCAAATTAAAGATCAGATATACCAATAATAATAATAAAACGTGATAAATAAAACAGGTATATAAAAACAGGTGTATAAAAACTGGTGTATAAAACTGGTGTGGGGAACAGGCAACAAACAACCACCCGCCCAAGGTCAAGGTCAAGGTCCCCCGCACTAGACTGAGTTGTTGAACAGTCTGATGGCTGTGGAGACAAAAGACCTCCTGTGCCGCTCAGTCCACGAGCGCAGGGAGATGAGCCGTCCGCCGCGACTGCTACACTGCCCCACCAGGGTGTGGCGGAGAGGGTGGTTGGCATTGTCCATGATGGCCACGATCCCCAGTGGGTCCAATCTCCTCCCCACCACTGAGCCAGCCTTCTTGACCAGTTTATCCAGCCACCTGGCATCCCTGGCCGTGATATTGCCAGCCCAGCAGACAGCGGCATAGAAAAACCACACTTGCCCCGATGCGCTTCCGATACCCGAACTGCAGGGGGTCAAGGGCGTGTTCGGTCTGTGGTCTCAGATGGTGTAGAAGCAGCCTCTCCAGGGTCTTCATGATGTGTGACGTGAGGGCCACCGTAGTAGTCGTTGAGCTCGGCCGGGGCGCCCAGCTTTGGGTACAGGGCACAAGGCATGATGTTTTCCACAGGACCGGCACCCTCACGACCCGCAGGCTCATATTGACGAGCTTCTGGAGCGGCTCAGCCAGTTGGTCTGCACAGAGCTTCAGCAGCCTCGAACACACGCCATCCGGGCCAGCCGCCTTTCCTGGTCGTAGTCTGTACTCATCTACTGTGAAGGACAGGGAGGGCTAGGTGACGGGGGGGCTAGGTGACAGGGGGGAAACTATGTGAGGGGGGGGGGGGGGGGGGGCTATGTGGAAGAGGGGGTGCAGCTGCAGAGTTGGGGCTGCAGCAGTGAGGAGGAGATGGTGCAGGGGGAGGAGCTGCAGCTGGAGAGGTGGTAGGGGGGGTTGTTGAGGCATGGCCAACAGGGGCAGAGCGAACCCTGGCCGCCGTGTCGAACCGGTTGTAGAACTGGTTAAACTCATTGGCCTTGTCCACCTCACCCTCTGTATGACAACAGAAACAGAGGTGACGGAAGAGGCCTGTGGTAGAAAGAATGAGAGAAAGAAGTGCGAGAGAGATGACAATCAAGAGAGAGAGAGCGAGAGAGACGGGGAGTGATAACTGCAGAAGACAGAAAGGGACAGTAGAGAGAGAGAGAGAGAGAGAGAGAGAGAGAGAGAGAGAGAGAGAGAGAGAGAGAGAGAGAGAGAGAGAGAGAGAGGAGTGAGAGTTATTTGGCTCTTGTTTGTTGACTATAATTAAGGCCTATTGGTTGAGTGTGTGTGTGTGTGTGTGTGTGTGTGTGTGTGTGTGTTTACTTGGCAGTGTTGTTGCTCTCCAGACAGGGCGATAGCACACTCAACACCGCATTGAGATTTTAAGCATAAGGAATGGGTGAACGCTGAGTCTCCCTCTGAGAGGCTGTCACAATACCAGTGTGTATAAATCTGACATACTACGGCCACCCTTGGGAACATCTGGCGAAGTTTATTACTCGTTTAATGTCCTCGTCTCTCTCTCTCTTTCTTTCTATCACATACACACACGCACGCACGTCTTGCAGCGGACATGACCTGCAGCTGTTCAGCATACAAAGAACATCTCCTAGTAGAACAGACCCAAGCTTCTCAATCCTGACTCTTAGAGTTACATGAAAGCATCTTTTCAGGGTCTTGTGTTGCCTGCAGACAGGGGGGAACTTGATCAGTCACCAGAACCTTGGAAACCAGCAACCTCGGGATCAACCAGCAACCTCAGGCTGATACTGCAACGGTCGACAAGTTATTGACATGAAGATTTGTTTTTTTATGGATCACAACTTTGGCTTGGGTTTGTCCAAAAGCACAAAATTGTGTGTGAGAACTTTCTTAAATGAAGACCCAGTTTGAAGTATGAATAGAGAACCCCTCCCCACTTGCTCATTCACACTGTGTGTGAATATCGCCCCCCGGTGTAGTTGTGAGGTAATGCACCCCCGATATATAGCAGTCTCTGTCTCATTATATCCCCTAGTGACGCCCCTCAATCTATCTACCTCTTCACCCTCAATCTATCTACCCCTCCGCCCTCAGTCTATCTACCCCTCCCCCATTTGCACATTCATGGAAAGCATTTCTCATATTGAAGGGCATCCCAAACCAATTAGTGGGGAGGGGAAGCAGGCTAGCCTCCAACAGAGAGTGTGCCTTGATGCCTTACACCACTACCCCTCACAAATACACCACTACCCCTCACAAATACACCACTGCCTCTCACAAATACACCACTACCTCACAAATACACCACTACCCCTCACAAATACACCACTACCTCACTAATACACCACTACCTCTCACAAATACACCACTACCTCTCACGAATATTACACCATTCAAAACCACATGAAATTGCAGCGCACCGTTTGTCCGTGTGCAAAGAAATGCTGCCTCCCTTGCTTGGTCAAAGTTCAGATTTGTTCCAACCTTGGCCTGAGAAATCGCTCAACACACAAGCATACATTTGTCAGGAGCAGCTGAGAGGATTTGGCCTGATGAAGAGTGAATGTGATTGGTTGAATGCCAAGCAGCATCACATCTACAGCTAACTTTTGCCCAAGCATGCGAGGAAACTTGGTGTGGGCCAAAGCCCCATCTGACCGTGGCCTTAGGTGTGTCAAGGCCTTGGTGCCGTGCCTGCTGACTCCATGACATGGCTCACTGGCACACCTAGATGGAACAGACCCATTATTCACGTTATTACTTACAGCTGTGTTTACTCATCTATGACACATCCACATGTCTGCTGTGGAAAAGTACTATCGGCCTGTCTTATACTTATAGGAGGCGGGTCTCAAATCTGAGCTGGTCTTATACTAATGGGAGGTGGTTTGATCATCTCGACCAGTCTTCTACTAATGGAAGGTACTTCTATCATTTCAGCTGGTCTTATACTAATGGGAGGTGGTTCTATCATCTTGACCAGTCTTATGCTAATGGGAGGTGGTTCTATCATCTTGACCAGTCTTATACGAATGGGAGGTGGTTCTATCATCTTGACCGGTCTTCTACTAATGGAAGGTGCTTCTATCATTTCAGCTGGTCTTATACTAATGGGAGGTGGTTCTATCATCTTGACCAGTCTTATGCTAATGGAAGGTGGTTCTATCATCTTGACCAGTCTTATGCTAATGGGAGGTGGTTCTATCATCTTGACCAGTCTTATACTAATGGGAGGTGGTTCTATCATCTTGACCAGTCTTATACTAATGGGAGGTGGTTCTATCATCTTGACCAGTCTTATACTAATGGGAGGTGGTTCTATCATCTTGACCAGTCTTATACTAATGGGAGGTGGTTCTATCATCTTGACCAGTCTTATGCTAATGGAAGGTGGTTCTATCATCTCAGCTGGTCTTGTACTAATGGGAGGTGGTTTGATCATCTCGACCGGTCTTCTACTAATGGAAGGTGGTTCTATAATTTCAGCTGGTCTTATACTAATGGGAGGTGGTTCTATCATCTGAGCTGGTCTTATACTAATGGGAGGTGGTTCTATCATCTCGACCGGTCTTATACTAATGGGAGGTGGTTCTATCATCTGAGCTGGTCTTATACTAATGGGAGGTGGTTCTATCATCTAAACCAGTCTTATACTTATGGCTTCTAGTATCTATTGGGGCAGTGACTGCAAAGGCACTGTCAACTTTTGAATTATTATTTTTTTGTCTTGGCTGATGGAGATTTGTCCTCACAAGCAAGAATTTGAAAGCAGACTGATGACAAGGTAAGATTGATTGATTGATTGAAAAGTTTATTAACAGATTGCAGAATGGGTACAGTACAGTACAGCATACATACAATTGTTAAGGGGATGCAGACGAGAGAAAGACTTTCGTCTTGTTTACATCAGGGTCCCCCATTATCAATTCATCATAACATATATGACATACATGACATACAGATAGACAGTACTGCTACATTTATGACATATTAGATTTGCAAATACAGTACTGTTTGTGATACAAAAAGTGTCCAGAAAAAGAGTGTATATACATTTGACGTAGAAACTGTCCATTGGGGGAGGTTGGGTGGGTGGGTGGGGGCTGTACATTGGAGGGGGGGGGGGGGACACTGTACACTGTACATTGGAATACTGACAAAGCCATACTTGGTCATTTACTGTACAACTGGGTTAGGACATTTGTAGGGGCCAGTTTCGAATTGCAGTCTCCCGTAGGTGTTCTTTGAGAGTGTTTTTGAAAGTGGGTAGTGATTCACATTCCTTTACAGCTTTGGGTAGGGCGTTCCACATTGATGTGGCATAATTGCGAAACGTGTTTAGTCCCTTGTTTGAGCCGAATCTGGGTTTAACATGATTTGTGGAGCTCCCTCTGGTGTTGTGATCGTGGTATTCACTGACCTTTGGGAGGTATTTTGACATGTACATGGGTACCTTGGTCACGTAGTGTATCTTGTAGATCAGGCCCATTGCAAGTTGCTGTACTCTGTCGTCTACTCTAAGCCATCCTAGGTTGTCAAAGTGGGTAGGGGTGAGGTGGGTTCTAGGAGTAAGGTCAAGCAGTAGTCTGACCAGTTTGTTTTGAGATGTTTGTAATTTTGTTTTTAGCGCCTTTGAGGTGCTTTGGTACCATGAGGTGCACGCATAGTCGTAGTACCCTTGAATGAGTGCTCCTGCTAGAGTCTTCAGGGTATTCTTGTTTACCAGAGAGGAGATCCGGTACAAGAATCGAGTTTGTTGGTTGACTTTTTTTATTACATTGGATGCCATTTTGTCACAGGAAAGATTAGCCTCTAGGATGGAACCCAGGTAGGTAATTTCATCTTTCCTTGTGACAATATTGTCACCCACTGTAACCGAGAAGCCATCGGTCTTGCTGAGTTTGTTATTGGAACCGAAGAGAATGGACTCTGTTTTGCCCATGTGTAATGATAGTTTGTTGTCGGCGAGCCATATGCAGATTTTGCCTAGTTCTGAGCTGAGGGCTTTTTCAACCTGTAACTTGTTTTTGTCAGAGACCAGCAGGGCTGAGTCGTCCGCAAACAGGAACAAGTTGCAGTCACAAGCTGACGACATGTCATTTGCATAAATTAGGAATAGTAGCGGCCCTAGTATGCTTCCTTGTGGAACACCACAGTTCACTGTGAGGGGGGGGATAGGGTACCGTTTACCTCCACCATCTGTTCTCTCCCCTACAGGTAGGATTGTATCCAGCTCACTGATAGACTATCAAAACCAATTGCTTTTAGCTTGTCAATCAGAATTGTGTGATTGACAGTGTCGAAGGCCTTTTGTAGGTCCAGCATAACCATGCCACAGTATAAGATAAGATATTCCTCTGATCGCATCACGCTGGTTTCAACCGGAAAAAATGTGCCGTAAAGTTTGGTTTCTTACATATCTCGATGTAATTTACCATGAAATATCTACAGCAAGAATTCTGGGTCTCAATGAATCCAAAATGTCAATGTGGTTAGAAGTGGTGGAGAGAATAAAAGCTAGCTTATAATGGTAGTGTCTGGTTAGGTGCGAGGGATAGTGGAGGTACTTCTCAAGGTGGGGTCCGGGAGGGGGGGGTTCGAGCTGAGCATATGTATGTAGGTTTTTTTTTTTAGATAACAGGTATTATGGGTATATCTTATATAAAACAACTAACCAAAATGTGATCTCATTGGATGTGCCCTGACAATTAATGCTTGTATATCTTATCGTGTGTTGTCATGTTTGTTTATATGTTTGTTTTAAAAAAGAATAAAAAAATAAAATACAAAAAAAAGATAAGATATTCCTTTATTGATCCCCTTGGAGAAATTCAGGCAAGATAAGCAGTGTAAACAATATAATTAACTCTGAATATACGCATATGAGCAAGTAAGCAGTATAATCAAGGTGCAGTTGCAGCACCCGAGTCTCCTCAGGAAGAACAGCCTGCTCTGTCCTTTCCTGTAGACTGAGGGCCTCTGTGTTGTCCGACCAGTCTAGTTTATTGTTTAGGTGTACTCCCTCGGATGGTGATGGGAGTCGGGGGGGGGGGGGGGGCTCTTCTTGCCCCTCCAGAAGAGGTCCAACACCAGCTCCTTGGTCTTACTGAGGTTGAGTTGGAGGTGGTTGCTGTCGCTCCACCCCACAAAGCTCTCCACCAGGGCTCTATACTCCTCCTCATTGTCATCAGTGATGTAACTTACAATGGAGGAGTTGTCAGAGAACTTCTGTTGGTTGAGTTGTGGCAGAAGTCGGAGGTGTAGAGGGTGAACAGGAAGGGTGACAGCACAGTTCCTTGGGGGGCGCCTGTGTTGCTAACTGCAGTCTGTTGGTGAGGTAGTCCGTGATCCAGGCCACCAGGCCATGCTCCAGCTGCTTCACTGTGAGCTTACCAGCTTGCTGAGAGAGAGGTACAGAGATGGCAGAGAGCTTGACTCACCAGGTTAGTGACAACCCATCCATGTTAGGTTTACTGCCAGAAGGCAGAGAGTTAGACTCACCGGGTTAGTGACAACCCATCCATGTTAGTTTTGACTGCTAGGAGTGGATTTAAGTAACTTTAGATTCATACTGTACTTAAGAACCATTTTGAAGTATTTGTCCTTTACTTGAGAATTTCCATCTTAGGGGACTATATAGTTTTATGAAACTAGTATTTCACAGCAAATATCCTAGGGATGCCCCGATCGATCGGCCAGCGATCGGTATCGGCCGATATTCAGTATAAATATGAGATCGGTGATCGGTGATAATGCTTTATTTTCGCCGATCGTCAAAACCGATCGAAAAACATGATCCAATTCTTAGCGGAGATCTCACTGCTGACTTCTCTCTCAGACACACAGCTGCCTGCAGCGTACGGCCCCTCCTCCTCCCCAGCCCCTCCCGCACTCGTGTAAACAAGAGGCTCCTATGCCTCGCAGTCTGCTATAGTCTGGTGCATGCGACGTGAGCTAACGTTGGCTACCTACCGAGCTAACGTTACTGTTTAAACTAAATGACCCAGTGTCTACATGAGGCATTGTCTAACGTTATCTAGCTGGCTAGCTACTGATAGCTGCTGATATCAACAAATGCTCCAGCAATAGTCGAGTGCATGATAAGTTACCTCCGTTGACTCGGTAGCTCACGTTAGCTCACGTTAGCTCTAAACTAAATAGTTCACTGAGGCGTTGTCTTAACGTTATCTAGTCGGCTAGCAGTAGCTACAGATAGCTCCTGATATCAATGTCTTATAACATTGATTCGATGCGTATTCAAGCTGAGGGCATGCTGAATGTGATTTATACCAATAGGGTCCAGCTGCAGCGCCGGAGAATCATGGCCATAGCTGGAGGCTACTCGAGTACACACAGACAGTGGAGCTGTTTGCAGATAGCGAGCATTTTGACTTGTTGCGTGGTGGCGATGTCTCGCAGATAATACAACTACAAGTATGATTATATAATATATATTTTTTATAAAAAATTAAAAAAAAAATTATATATATATATAGGCCTATATATATATATATATATTTTTTTTTTCTTTTATACCAAAAACGATCGATATCGGATCGGTATCGGCCGATATGGCTCAAGACGATCGGTGATCGGTATCGGTGGCAAAAAACGTGATCGGGGCATCCCTTTTTACCTCAATATATTTATCAATAACACCTTATATAACCTAGCTCAGATTTTTTGGAATCCTAGCCCTATTTCACCAATGACAATGTTGATTGATAGAGTCCCTTTTCAGCACATTCCAAGCTGTTCCTCATACTAGCTTCGACAGAGCCTTTGTCTACCTCACTCCCTCATCCCTCATCAAACAAGAGGTGGACGGGGGCAAATACTGCGGCATGGTCATGCTGGACCTACAAAAGGCCTTCGACACTGTCAATCACTCCATTCTGATTGACAAGCTAAAAGCAATTGGTTTTGATAGTCCATCAGTGAGCTGGATGCAATCCTACCTGGAGGGGAGAGAACAGATGGTAGAGGTAAATGGTACTCTACCCCCCCCCCCCCCTCCCAGTGAGCTGTGGTGTTCCACAAGGAAGCATACTAGGACCGTTACTGTTCCTAATTTATGCAAATGAAATGTCGTCAAGAGGCAAATCTTTCCTGTGACAAAATGGCATCCAATGTAATAAAAAAAAGTCAACCAACGTACTAGATTCTTGTATCGGATCTCCTCTCTGGTAAACAAGAATACCCTGAAGACTCTAGCAGGAGCACTCATTCAAGGGTACTACGACTATGCTTGCACCGCATGGTACCAAAGCACCTCAAAGGCGCTAAAAACAAAATTACAAACATCACAAAACAAACTGGTCAGACTACTGCTTGACCTTACTACTAGAACCCACCTCACCCCTGCCCACTTTGACAACCTAGGATGGCTTAGAGTAGACGATAGAGTACAGCAACTTGCAATGGGCCTGGTCTACAAGATACACTACACCACTAAGGTACCCATGTACATGTCAAAATACTTCTCAAAGGTCAGTGAATACCACAAACACAACACCAGAGGGAGCTCCACAAATCATGTTAAACCCAGATTCGGCTCAAACAAGGGACTAAACACGTTTCGCAATTACGAAACAACAATGTGGAACGCCCTACCCACAGCTGTAAAGGAATGTGAATCACTACCCACCTTCAAAACCTCTCTAAAAGAGCACCTACCGGAGACTGCAATCCGAAACTGGCCCCTGTAAATGTCCAAACTCAACCCACCCCACCCAACCATCTCCAATGTACAGTTTCCTCCCCCCCCCCCACCCCACATACCCAACCCTCACCCCACCCCACCCCACCTACCCAACCCCAACCTCCTCCAATGTACAGTTTCTTCCCCCTCAAATGTATATACTCTTTTTTAGACTCTTTTTGTATCACAAACAGTACTGTATTTGTAGATCTGGTATGTCATAAATGTCTAGATGTAGCAGTACTGTCTATCTGTATGTCATGTATGTCATATATGTTACGATAAATTGAAAATGGGGGACCCTGATGTAAACAAGACGAAAGTCTTTCTCTGGTCTGCATCCCCTTAACAATTGTGTGTATTGAGCTGTACTGTATTGTACCCATTCTGCAATCTGTTAATAAAGTTTTCAATCAATCAATCAATCCCTACCTGTGGAATAAATTACCTGCCGTCATCAGGGGCGCCTGCTCTGTCGAAGCCTTTAAATCCTTGCTTAACACTTTCAGTGCCAGCAGAGGGCGCACGATTTAGCGCTTGAGTGCCAGCGCTCTATTCAATGAGAGGGCAAGCACATTTGCGAACGCATAAACTATATCTTAAATTATGGCTATGTGTCTAATACGCCCGTCGCTTATCAATGACTTGCTTGCAGTCAACATTGTCGAAAACGGATTGTTTTTTCATCAGTACATTTCCGTTTTATACCATTTTGAAAAATGCTCGTTTTTGGACATTTACTATTCACATATATGGTTACTACTTACTAGTGTTGTCACGATACTGGAATTTCGACTTCGATACGATACCTTGAAAAGTATCGATACTTCGATACCATTTCGATACCAAAAAAATAAATATATATATATATATTTTTTTTATTTTTATAAACAAATTTAGCTTTTGTTGCTGGTTGATTCTCCTCAGCTTCGAGTCTGGTACTATAAGAGAAGATAAATATAACACTTTTAAAACCCTTTGTTTATCTTTAGATCACACATTTAAAAATAACTGTTCATCTCACTTCAATCATTTTTATTGCAAATGCAGAACATGGTATTTTCTCAAGCAGACAGATGTAAACACTGTAATCTGTGTTGCATGTACCTCACAAACTGAACAGTTAGTAACAGTTTCGATGTTTATTTAAAGATAACGAGAGCGAGCGAGAGAGAGAGAGAGAGGTATCGGTAGATAGAGAGAGAGAGAGAGGTAGCGGTAGATAGAGAGAGACAGAGAGAGAGAGAGGCTATGCTCGGAGCATTTTAGTAATGTTACATTTTCAACAAGATTGCTGCTATTTAAACACTTGATGGAAACCGGGTAACGTTAACCTTATGTCGACTGTAGTATTGTATGACCTCGACATAACGTTTACACGTTAACGTTACTCCGTTTCCATGCAGTAATTATAAATGGGCAGCTAAGCTAACGGTCGGAGCTAACTGCTAGCAGTAGCTAACGTTAGCTGGTAGCTGTAACGTTACAACGAATCAGCTGTTGATATTATGCGCCATCAGTAGACAACGTATCATGTATTAAACTAGAGTTAATGGTTTAATGCTTCAGTCACAGTGACGTTGAAAGAGCAGCTGTCACGAACCTCTTTAATTTCTTTATGGAGATCCGCGCTGGCACTGCTCTAACACCGCTTGCAAATAGCATTGGGGAAGCTTTAGCTTGTCCTTCGTTGTTTACTTCAAACCCGAAGTACCTCCAAACAGCACTTCTGCTGTTTTCTTTATCCACAAGCACAAGTTGCGGAGGCTCTGCATTTGCCATCATCTTCAGCTAAAAGCTCTTGTTTACAAATACAAACTGAAGACGGCACTGTGAGGGGAGGGCTGGACTCGGAGCAGGCGGAACAGCGCGTCAACAACTTGCTGTAGAACACTCGCCAGCTGGTACCGATACGGCAGAAAGTATCGGTATTTCGGGAAATGAGTATCGAAGCCGTTTTAAATATTCAGTATCGATATGTATCGATACTTCGATATTTTTGACAACACTAATGGTTACTACATGTATCTATTGCTATGTCTGCCCATCACAAACACGCAAACTGTCTAACGCCTGTCCCAGTCTCCCTGAGTGGATGTCTCGTGGTGATGACCAGAGTGGTCCCGTGGTGATGGCCGGGAGGTCTGGGCTTTCTCTCCCTATTCAAGATTGGAAGCTCTGCTGCCATCCTGGAATTCTCACTCTGTCTCTGTAATTATCCCTGATTGTTGTCACCTGCCTGTGTTTTGTGTCACTGGTTCTGATTGGGTCTGCCGGCTGTGTTGAGGCCTTTATAGTAATACCTTGCCTCTCTCTTTCTGTCGGTTCTTCAGCAGTGTTACTGGGAACAGCCGTCCATGGGCAGAAGTCGGATATCTCGCCCGTTATTATGATTTAAAGTTATCTTTGCTTAAGGTCGAGAAGACGGATCTCTCACCGCCCTATTCTCTATTGCTTTCCTTAAATTGTTTCTCTCAGTACCCTTCCTTGTATTACTATTTACCTGTTTTACTTCGTAAAGTTATATCGCTCAAAGTGTTTCTGATAATAAAAGAACACATATTCGAGAAGAGCAACACCCTCTCCCATCTCCTTCTTCTGTGCCACACATGAACTCAACATTTCTTACCTGGATTCCTAACAGGGAGGATGCAATCCTCTCTACGCCGCCCCATACCTCAATTGGATCCATCATCAGCTCTATTTTCAATCTTTCAAAATGTTCTTATGTACCCCAGTTGCTATTGCATGTACTTATTTGTTTTTCATTACACTTATGTACGTACTGTTTCACCTGTTTTATAGCAACACTACTATCACCGACATCTAAGGGAGAACGGCCCTTCTAAGGTTTCTCCCCGCCACATTGCCTGTGATGCTTTTTTCCTATTGCTAGGTTTTTTGTGAGTTTTTCCTTACCTTCGCATGGGGTATGTCTGAGAGTGTTGTATTCATTTATTTATTTTACATTTTATTTTGGATTTCACTGTTTTTGTTTTGTTCTTGATTTATTGTGATGTTTCTTCTTGACTTGTTTAAAGAAGACGTGTCCGTCCCATGGGGACATTAACGTGTGTTGTCGGGCCTTACAAATAGATTTGATTTAGCTCTGGATTGATTGAACCAAAAAGCTTCAATCAATCAACAACAACAACAAAAACCCAGTCCTCAAGCATTTCCTATACTTCATAGCAACAGCGGTGTGTTGGTACTACTCCCGGTGTGATGCGTGTTGATGGTTGAACGGTTTGCCTGCATGTTAATAGTTTTATGTGAATATAATTCTGAGTGAAGGACTTTTACTTTGACCGGAGTACAATTATGTTGTCACAGTTTTATATATAAGTTGAGTGCTTCTTGAACCACTGTTCACTGCATATTTGTAGATAAATATGTAAACTGAATTTTCAGAAAATACCAACTGCTCTCCCCATGTCTCGTTCTCACTCCGGCTCCTTTCTCTCCCTCAATCTCGCCTCTCTGCTCACCTTCTCTCACATTCTCCCCATTCCCCACCTCTGGTTCTGTGCGTCATACACTCACTCACCTGTCGTCTCCTCTACCTTTCCCGTCCTCTTTCTTCTCCTCCTATATGTCCCTATGCCACAAATGTCATGTATGTTGTGTATGTCATAAATGTCTATATGAATTGAAAATGGGGGACCCTGATGGAAACAAGACAAACGTCTTTCTCAGGTCTGCATCCCCTTAACAATTGTGTGTATTGAGCCGTACTGTATTGTACCCATTCTGCAATCTGTTAAATAAAGTTTTCATTCATTCACTCCCCATATTTCTACCTCTATCTCTAACCTTGCCCCCTCCCCTCCCCTATTCCTATCTCTTTTCTATTATCTCTCTCATTCTCTCATCGATAGGCCACCTGGAACTTGTTCTCTCTCCTTCAACTTTGTTTCTCTTGGGTAACTCCTCCTTCTCCCCTTATGGTTCTTTCTCTCTGCATTGCTTCTGATCTAATCTCTCAGTCATTACCCCCTTCATTATCATCAACTGTAGTCTTGAAATAATCGTCCTCGTCTGTCGGGTAACCGATTCGAGGTGGTCAAACCCCACAATAAAACATTAACTCTACATAATCTGATAAATAACAAAAAAGGGGCAGAACGGCGAGAAACTGGGTTATATTGTTTACTTACTTGAATGGGACGGAGGGGCGGCGCCGTACCTCGGTCTCGGTCAATGACATTGGCTAGAAACGTTGACCGACGTACGCACCTGCCAATCGCGGCGACGTACAGCTGGATATCCACGACCACGTGACCACGTTTATTTTTTTCCCTCCCCCGATCACCGTTAGAACAGAAAATCGTGAATTTCGCCCGTTCTATGGCTAATAACGGGATACAATAGACAAAGGGGACACATGTTTACAAAGGGTAAAGGATACGACGCGCCGTCGCTTTCACGTTATTTCTTTCCTGCCTGATTTCGCGTGGTCGGGAGAGACGAGGGGGGAAAAGGAGTCAATTTCTCAACAGCTGTCTTGCGATTTTTGCGACGGATTTTGCACTTGAACTTGCCTGGGCAGTCAGTTGTCATTATCGGTGAGTAATTCCATTACTACTAGCAGCTGGCTACTGGCTAACTAAACAAAAAAAGACGAGACAAGACAACACCAGAATCAATCCACATCGTCTTTATTGTTCAGCAAACTCAAGGAAACTATAAAAGAAGGAAGGGTCATCGCGTCAGAATACCAGCGTCCTATGCTGTGCTTGATGCCACACTTTGGTGTCAATTCTATTGAAGCCTATGGGCGATGTAAATAATAAAAAAAAAAATGTAAACGCTATTTGAGGATACACTAACCAATATATCAAAGATTACCTAGTTAACAATGCAACCAATTGCGAATGATTCTGACACCCAAGGTAATAACTTAAATAACGGGTCATAAACGAGGAGACAGATGGTTGATGATCCCATTCAACTCAATGTCGGGCGAACTGAAAGTTTCCACACTTGGCACCAATGTGCGTTCACGCGCTTCGCAGTGACGTGATGACCTTTCCTTCTTTTATAGTTTCCTTGCATCCTGGGTAACACTGGTGACATACGATCAACTTTAGAATCATATTCATACAGCCGTGACTCCAAAACCAACGTTCAGTCAGTCTTACTACAGCTGTATTTACATAGTTTAGGAGTAAACGTGAAAATGGGACTTAATTCATAATGAGCCATTGATTGATTGATTGATTGAAAACTTTATTAACAGATTGCAGAATGGGTCCCCCATTTTCAATTCATCAGGACATACATGACATACAGGACATACAGATGGACAGTACTGCTACATCAATACATTTATGACACACCAGATTTGCAAATACAGTACTGTTTGTGATACAAAAAGAGTCCAGAAAAGAGAGTATATACATTTGACGTAAAAACTGTACATTGGAGGAGGTTGGGTGGGGGGGGGGGCACTGTACAGTACAAGCAAAACTGTACATTGGAATATTGACAACCATACTAGGTAATTTACTGTACATTTGAGGGGGTTGGGTTAGGACATTTACAGGGGCCAGTTTCGAATTGCAGTCTCCCGTAGGTGTTCTTTGAGAGTGGTTTTGAACGTGGGTAGTGATTCACATTCCTTTACAGCTTTGGGTAAGGCGTTCCACATTGATATGGCATAATTGTGAAACGTGTTTAGTCCCTTGTTTGAGCCGAATCTGGGTTTAACATGATTTGTGGAGCTCCCTCTGGTGTTGTGATCGTGGTATTATTCACTGACCTTTGGGAAGTATTTTGACATGTACATGGGTACCACCTTGGTCATGTAGTGTATCTTGTAGACCAGGCATATTGCAAGTTGCTGTACTCTGTTGTCTACTCTATCCTAGGTTGTGAAAGTGGGCAGGGGTGAGGTGGGTTCTAGGAGTAAGGTCAAGTAGTAGTCTGACCAGTTTGTTTTGAGATGTTTGTAATTTTGTTTTTAGCGCATTTGAGGTGTCCACATTGCAGCCGGCTTGTGGGAGGCATGGCCTAACAGCGTTCGAGACAGGGGAGGGTAGAATTGGACGATACGAAATTGGGATGGGAGAAAAATGGGAGAAAAAGTAGATTAAAAAAAATCGAGTTTGTTGGTTGACTTTTTTTATTACATTGGATGCCATTTTGTCACAGGAAAGATTAGCCTCTAGGATGGAACCCAGGTAGGTAATTTCATCTTTCCTTGTGACAATATTGTCACCCACTGTAACTGAGAAGCCGTCGGTCTTGCTGAGTTTGTTATTTGAACCGAAGAGAATGGACTCTGTTTTGCCCATGTGTAATGATAGTTTGTTATCAGCCATGCCAACTGATCCATCTGTCAGATATTAGGATCGATACTTGAAAGAAGTTATGGTTGAGTAAATCCTGCCTTTTCGTGAAACGTCCACAGGCCTACCGTGAACCACATCCACATTGATTGAAAACTTTATTAACAGATTGCAGAATGGGTACAGTACAGTACAGCTCAATACATACAATTGTTAAGGGGATGCAGACCAGAGAAAGACTTTCGTCTTGTTTACATCAGGGTCCCCCATTTTCAATTCATCATAACATATGACACACACGACGACATACAGATAGAAAGTACTGCTACATCTATACATTTATGATGACATCTCTCAACAAGAACAAGCCGTGTGTTTTTAATGAACTGTTACATATATTTACCTTTTAAAAACAATCTCATATAACCAGCCAACGCTGATAGCGGAGGTCTGGCGTCTTAATATCAGTAGGCAATACTGATTAATTGACATAATGCCAACGAGAGAGAGAGAGAGAGAGAGAGAGAGAGAGAGAGAGAGAGAGAGAGAGAGAGAGAGAGAGAGAGAGAGAGAGAGAGAGAGAGAGAGAGAGAGAGAGAGAGAGAGAGAGAGAGAGAGAGAGAGAGAGAGAGAGAGAGAGAGAGAGAGAGAGAACACCACATGACCACAGAGCAGCTCTCTAACTGTTAGCTAGGTGGCTACTAGCTGAGCTCAGCTAACGTGAACTACGTAGCATCGAAGACCAGAAGATACGTCGCCTGTTGGAAAAAAAAAATCCTCGTTTCACACACACACCGCTTGTGTTGGGATAACTTTTTTTTGTACGAAACGTTGGGTTTCCCAAGTGAACGCGAAGAAGAGCGCAATGCCAGGTAACTCGGTGTTTTGAATTGCAATTGTTTTATTTGTTACGAGCGAGAAGTTATTATTATTCCGGCCCTGGTCGTGTTTTCTTGACCTGGTTTGCGAGCTTGTGGCTCGGTGTGATGTAGTGCCATGCTGTTAGCAGCGTGCTACTATTATAGCCGCTAACCCGAGACACCGGGACTCTCACCGTCCGCACCGTACATTGTTAACACGGGAGCGGGACACCGGGACTCTCACCGTACATTGTTAACACGGGAGCGGGACACCGGGACTCTCACCGTCACAAGTCGTAGCCGGGATTGTCACATTCTCACCTCACTTCACTAGTGTTATACCGTTGGTTCGAGCGTCTCGTCGACTGCAAATTACGTATATTTTAAGTTAAATAATCCGTTATATGTTGTGTTTTTTTGGTAACCAACTGCGTGGGTCAACTAACTAGCAACATGGAGGGGGCCTGACGCGGACAATAAACACATAGTGGCAACAAAGGGCCGTGTGGCCAGAAGCAGCGGCCTCCTCCGTGTCGGTGCTCCGGCTATTTGCGGCTACACTCAGCGAGCTAAGCCCCGTCAATCCAGTTAGCAGCGCGGCTCAGCGTCGGGGCCTGTTAGCGCGGCTAGCTTAGCTCCGCCTAGCCGTTAGCCCCTTTCGTGACTGCTGCACCGAGTGAATCCACAGTCACTTGCTTCTCAATAGGAAACCAACCTAGATTTATCCTGAAGGACCGGTTCTGGCCGAACCGTTCGTTATACAAGAATCACAGAGAAATTATAAGGGTACTCACAGTTGCACGAGGGTTTCGGACAGAGATACGGGATGGTTTGAAACCTCGGCGTTGCTAATACACATTTTAAATATTTTTTTATAAACTGCTCAAAACGGCATTATTTCCGGCGTTGGGTGCCTGGTGGGTGATACACAGCGCAGGCGCACCAGGCAGCCAACGCCGGAAATAATGCCGTTTTGAGCAGTTTATAAAAATTATTTAAAATGTTTATTAGCAACGCCGAGGTTTCAAACCATCCCGTATCTCTGTTCGAAACCCTCGTGCACCTGTGAGTATCTTTGACATTTCTCTGTGATTCTTGTATAACGAACGGTTCGGCCAGAACCAGTCCTTCAGGGTAAATCTAGGTTGGTTTCCTATTGAGGAGCAAGTGACTGTGGATTCACTCGGTGCATCACAGTCACGAAAGGGGCTACCTAATCGTCTGAAATGGACGTGTGTGTGTGTGTCGGGAGCGGAGCTACACGCCACGACGGCGCAGGTTCCGTCCACCACGGCCGATAATTACATAATCCGTTATATAGCAGCCTAATCTTTTTTGTCTCCTTCTTTTTCTTCAAGAAGCACACATGTCATTTGCTACTTCTTGACATGGTTATTATATTGACGTGTTCACTCGTATGTATGTAGCTGGTGTAAAACGGGGATATTATGTGGTGGTGTTCAGTGGTTGCTGGTTTGTTGTTGCTGAATGTGTTTGATCTCGGTATTAATTAACCCTTTCACTGCCACACGACAGCCGGTTGACCCTTTCACTGTGACAATACAGAAGGTTACTTTACTATCACACAACCGACGGCGATGCTCCATCATTGGCATCATTAGCTCCGCAAAGGGCTAACCTTCTGTCGTGTGGCAGTGAAGGTATTAAATGATAACCGTGCTGCACAACATAACCGCGGCGGGCCCGTCTCCTGTCACCGGAGCTCCGTGACCTGCTGCTGCTGCTGCCAGGGAACCGGCTGGTACAAGGGCACTGTTTGGAACATTGTTATGATAAGACATGATGGGAATAAAGGTTGGTTATGCTGCCACGGATCACACAGGAGGATCCTGCTGTTTGCCTGACGTTATTACATTTCCAGTGGGGGGTTCCGGTTATCTCCCCCCCCTCCATTTTTCCTTCCGTTTTGTTTATAGAATAATACTGGTTCATATAGAGGGTAAACATTCTGTACATAAGAAATGGGTATTTCTAGAGGGCTGCTATGTTACTGGGCCATTTTTCTTAAAATCGAATATATGATATCTTAATCGTTGCTTGTCGAATCGTTGAAGACTTACTTTTTTTATTTTATTTTATTGACAAAACAAACAGTTGGTGTTGTCCCGCTCGAGAAGATGTGTTACTGCTCACGACCCCCCCCCCGGAATCATAACAACATGTTGTAATCGTATCTTTTTTAGGGATGATATTTTTCATTTTTGTAACGTGGAGGGAAGCTAACGACTCCCCTTCGTTCCAATCCCCCGTTAACCCCTGCTACTCGTTTTGTGTTGCTGATCACACCCTCTGATATAACTATAAACTCAAGCTCGCTGCGGTCGAAGCGATCAAATTGCAGTTGACTGTGAATTTTAATCCTACGATGTCATTTTTCACGAATTCACATTTTCCCCTGGCCAAACGACCCTCCTCATTTATTTTCACAGAGGAGTTGTGTTGTCATGATTTCCCCTCACGGTATTTCCTGCTGTCTTGCGTTGTCCACATGCCCCAAGCTCACCCGACGACTTATCAATAGTGGCAGGGTTGTCGGTAACAGAAACGTTGCAGGTCTGATCCCCGGTACCCATAGGAGGGTGTATTTCAGGCTATTGATGGGCAACTTTAATTACTTTCTCTCATTGATCAATGCACTGTGGACGATCCTCTACTATTTTCTCTTGTATCTATATTCATAGTATTGAATCGCAAAAAACATGATTTGTAATAAAATAGCAGGTGATTATTAGCAGGTAGCAGCAAATAGTATGTTTAGACATATTTTCATCTAATCTAATTTATCACTAAATGCCAACTATGGGCGCCATATTGTATGCCAAGAAAAAACAAAATGTCAATACTACCAATAGTGCATTATGTAGGAGGGAATATAGAACTCTCAATGATGTTGAATAAATCAACAATTCAGGATTCTAGGCTACTTCTTGCACTACATACACAGGCCTAATCCTTTCCCATGCTTGACTCTGGCCCTTTAGTTAAAATATAAGGATGAAATGTGTGGTAAATGATAAAGGAAGTAAAAATAAAGGCTCCGTTCTGCTGGACAGGTGAGACATTGTTGTACATCTGCCCCCCCCCCCCCCCCCAGTCAGGGCTCTACGCTAACCTTTTTCACTAGGGGCACAGGTGCTCCTAAATGAAAAAAGTTAGGAGCACACAAAGAAATTTAGGAGCACCCAAAAATATTTAGGAGCACAGTGAAAATATTTCAAGTAAGAGTTTTTTTTTTTTTTTTTTTTTTAATAAATGTATATTTGTACTGTGCGTGCAATGCATGTGTGTAAATTAGCTCTTGCTACAACCCTGCATGTTTACATTTTGTAGTTTCAAGTTTCAAGTTTCTAGTTGTCATACAGAAGTACAGAATATTTTTATACAAAATGCTTCTTACTGTTACGCTCCAGAGACTGTGCAAGACAAGATAAGTATGAAATAAAATAACATAGTATAGCATGTAAATTAGAAGTAAAAAAATTAGGTCAGTGTTCAGTATAGACATATGTACAATGTTCGATGCAGAATAGACGTAACTGTGTTACCATATA
The DNA here is from genome assembly GCF_963971535.1 of Notolepis coatsorum. Classification (NCBI taxonomy): domain Eukaryota; kingdom Metazoa; phylum Chordata; class Actinopteri; order Aulopiformes; family Paralepididae; genus Notolepis; species Notolepis coatsorum. The sequence goes on from NC_140165.1 coordinate 107,500,867, forward strand.
ATATACAATACTATGCAATGTACTAATATACAATACTATATAGTGCAAGGCAGAAATGGGATGAGGTGCAATTTAGGTACAATTTACAGTAGGTGTACGAGTTGTAGTGCAAATCCTTTATCAATAAATATAAAGTGTGTTTGTGTGATCTAAAGTGTGGAGAGTGGGTGCTGCAGTGTGTTGTTTGTTTAAGTGAGTGTGCGTGTGGGTGTGTGTGCTGTGTGCATTTGATGGTTGTTGCATAGTGTTTATTGTGATTTTGTACTTGATGTTCATTAACATGTGCTGTCCCTATCAAATAAACTATCAAATAAACTATCAAATCAAACTACTGCTACAAAAGTAACAGTCACTTAACTTTAGCCTTTGCCCCTTTTATGCATACAATGCCTATGTTTTGGCTGTGTTGCTCTTCTAGAGAAATAATCCTTTCAGGGTTGCCTATTGAAATACTGTACACCTCCAGTACAGAAACATTACGTCACACCGCTTGCACTCCGGCCGTCCGGCGCTGCAGCTGTACTAGGGGTGGACGGTATAAATGGTATACGGTATAAACGGTATGAATTTGCTCTACGGTATGGATTTTGACTATACCTTGTAACCGGTAGAGCAGCTCTAAAAGAGCAATGACGTCATGTAACCACAGCGCGACTATTTCAATCGCATTTGCCCCTAAAAATAGATAGAATTAGTCATAGATAATAGATATGTGCAAACTGGAAAAAGTTATTTAGGAGGCTTCGCGCAGTGGGCGTGTCAACACGCAATTGTCATTTCATAATAAACGCATATCACCGCGGCGCACAGCAAATTTCAGTTCCTGGCATTTTTAACCAGTGGAGAAAGGTAAGGGATTTCCCCTATCGTTTTTCTTATATGAATTATTCTACGTTAATAAAACATACCTGGTGATCAACTACAGTTTGCTGTAAACATTATGATATGTGTGTAGTGTTATGATAACGACGGCTACAGCGGGAGGACGGCTGCAGCAGTGGTGTTGCGAATAGCATGTAGCTGCAGAGCCGCAGAACCATGGGCGCTTTTAGGTCTGGTCACAGGCCCGCTCAACAGCAACCCCCCCCCCCCCCAACGGCTGAATTGCCAATGGCTCCTGAAAGCGCCCATGGTCCTGCGGCTCTGCAGCTACATATGCTTCTAGCAAAATCCAGCATCCAGCCTCGCTGTTTGCAATGGGAGCAGCACGGAGTCTCGACTCGGGACTTATTTTATTTGGAATATAATGACTTTATACGCAAAAGTAGCCTAGTTTTAAGTTAAAATATTATAAATCTACATGCCTTGAGGATGTCATTCTTTATATAGCCTGCCTATCAGGCAAAAAAAAAAATTCTAACAGAAACACTGATACCGTGATATATGCCGTTACCGTCTATGCTTCAAATTATACCGTGATATACATTTTAGACCATACCGTCCACCCCTAAGCTGGACTCTATTGCCCACCTCTGCTGTTGATAACGCTAGCCAAGTTAGCTGTACACACAGATACACAGTGGGCCAGTGACTTTGGTGTAGGGGTGTAACAATGCATCGATCCTAAGGGGGAAATTCAACTGCATCGATTTGAAAATGTTAGAATCGATTATTGCAATTTGAATGTGTACACAGTGTTATGTTGTTATCATGTCCGTTACAGTCAACACAACGGCATACGCTACTGCATCAACGTTATGATTAACAAAGCAAGGCATTCGTTTTGTTGCATTAACGTTATATTACTATTGTTATCGCTAAATCTAGGTGTTCTAAAATATATTGGTAAGGCTAGAAGTTGCATGTCTCAGGAAACTCGCATATCGCAATGGTGGCGTTTCAGGAAGTAAACAAGCCAAATCAGAGCTTCCTATTGGTCATTTGCTTTCTTTCTCTTGAAACCAGTCACGTCACTCTACTGTGATTGGACCGTTGGCTTGAGTGCAATGTGCGACTTGTAGTTTTTTAACGTTTCTCGCGGCGGAGAAAAAAAAGACGAGAGGCTGTAATCTGTACTCGCACACCGTGCGCGTAATTGTTTACGGTTCGCACACACATATTTTTAGGGGCAAATGCGAGCAATTTGGTCGCACTGTAGAGCCCTGCCAGTATAATACAGATTCTATGCCAAGTCAACCCCATGTACATATATATAGCTAACCTAAATCTACTAGGGGGGGGGGCATACCACAGTGAAACAGAGGACGCTGGCTACTACAGATTGTTAAAACGACTGCTGCAGCCTACTGCACACATTGAAGGTCTCCTCAGGAAGAACGGCCTGCTCTGACCCTTCCTGTAGATGGCTTTGGTGTTGTCCAACCAGTCCAGAACAATTTTACATTGTTCTCAGACTCTTATTATCTTTCTTTTTTTTTATCTACTTTTTCTCCCCATTTTCTATTTTTCTCTCATCCCAATTTCGTATTATCCAATTCTCCCCTCCTGTCTTGAACGTTGCTAGACTATGCCTCCCACTGGTCGGTTGTAGCGAGGACAGAAGCCTTGCATCACGTGTCCCCTCCGGTACACGAGGAGGCAGCCTGTCGCATCTTCTCACCGCAGCAGCTCGAACTCTCAGTGGCGAGGAGTAACGCGTGGGAGGCTCACGCTGCCCCCGCTACTTCCTGCTTCCGCCGCACCGGCGTCACCAAACCGACCTGTAGGAGTTGCTGTCCACAACGTCCAATCCCCACCCACCGGCTTTCCCACCCAGTATGAACGACCGGCCAGCCAGTAGCAACGCCGAGAGCTGGGCTCGAACCCAGTGTCTCCTGCGTTAGTGGCGAGCGCCTTGCCCACTGCGCCAATCAGCCGCCCAAAGGTTGACTTATTATCTAACAGCATCTTCCCATGACCCTCTTTGATGAATGCCATTAAAGGCCTAATCTGTAAGTTATTTGCCTGTATTCTTTGGCTGTATGATCTAGTGCTGGGCGGTATGACCAAACATTTGTATCTAGGGATGCCCCGATCGATCGGCCAGCGATCGGTATCGGCTAGGGGTGTAACAATTCGACCTCACAACGAATCGATTCGATTACGATTCAATGCATCATGAAATCTCTTCATTTGACCACGATTCGATTAATTTTCGATACATTTTCTATCAGTTAATTCTAGGGGTGCACGATATTGATTTTTTGACCCCAATATCGATACCGATAACTTTCTGCTCCTCAAGGTCGATACCGATAACCGATATATATATATTTATTGTATTATAATATATTTTTTTTATGTATATTCCTGTAGTTTTGACCTAACCAGATTTATCATGACATGAGCGTTACTACTATGAACAAAACAAAGCCAAATAAATATAATTTGAGTCAATCACAAAATTCACAATCCGTCAATGTCATTAACAATGTGTTTCCCTGAACAATGAGTGAACTAAAAACCAACAGGTATTGTGCTTTGTCAGTAGGGATGGGTACCGGTACCTGTGAATCGATACCGGTACCCAACGGTACCTTTTTTCTGTACTTTAGTCTCTAAAAAATCTACCTACCGCAGTTGTAAAAAAATAAAATCCAAACTTCAAATTCGACCGTTTTTGGCTTGCCATTGCCCTGACTGCTTTGTTGTTGAATCAAGTCAAATCCTAAGTAAGCATATATTGTGCGTGTGAACGTTGACATGAAAAGTAAAAAAATTATAATTTATTATCGGAGCTATCAATAATTTTATCGGTATGACGTCATAATAGCTGATTATCGGCCCGATAATTATCGACCCGATAATTATCGTGCATCCCTAGTTAATTCCCCAAAAAATGTTGACTACACAAATTGTGGCTGGGGGAACTGATTCACTCAGCACGAATCAGGTCACAAAAAATACAAAAAAAAAACATTTTTATTTAATTTTTTATTTCGATTAATTTCTATTATCGATTCTAACATATTCAAATCGATGCATCGAATCGAACACATTAGAATCGATGCATTTCGATTAATCGATGCATCGTTACACCCCTAGTATCGGCCTATATTCAGTATAAATATGAGATTGGGGAATTCCGATAATGCTTTCGCTCATTGCGAAAACCGACCGATGACGCGCGTGAAAAACATGATCCAATTCTCAGCGGAGTTGGAATGAGAGCATGAGAGAGCCGAGTGTGTGTGTGAGAGAGCGTGTGAGCGAGCATGAGAGGGAGTAAGTTACTAAGTGTAGTCGAGACAACGGAGCCCCGCTAACCCATACGCTACACTGCGCCATAGTGATGCGCGGGTTAGGTTTTTTTTACCAGCACCCACCCGACCCGGCAAGGGGACCCATCCGAACCTACCCGAACCGTTATCATGCAGATAAAACAATGACCCGAACCAGACCAAACCGCAAATAAATAAATAAAAAAACGATGCAGGCAATATTCCAAGTTTGTCACATTTATTGAAAGACGACTTCAAAAACGTTATGAAATTAACTGCGAGGATAGGAATATGTGAAAAAGTATAATGTTATTTTACACACTTTGTGTAATTGAATGCTACAAATAGCCTAAGTATTACTGCAAACGGCGCAAAGTGTTTTGCAAAAAGGTCGGCAATAGTCTCGTCTCGCATGTTAAGAAAAACATTTGCCTACATATAGGCTTAATGGAAAACAAATTCTAAACCTAAATAGCCTTTACTGAAAACAAATCCAAGTACAGTAGTCTAGTGCTCATTGTTTCTACTCACTGGGCTCCTTGGCTGCACTATGAATAAAAGAAAATTTGTCCACGGTGCCTGGGCTGAATCTGTTACGCCATGCTTCGATCACTCGTCCAGCCAGGGTTAGAAATTAACATTTTTTTTCAAGGGCTTTTTTTGCCCCCCTTAATTGATTTTCGGGGGCTTTTTTTTGTATTTCGGGGGCACAACATTTTTATAATGAAAATTAACAAAGATTATAAAACATTGTTGACACTTTTTTTTACAGTCTTCGTCCCTATGTTTGATAACGTAATGTTAATGTCTCCATATATAGGGCTCTACGCTAACCTTTTTCCCAAGGAGCACATGTGCTCCTAAATAAAATGTTAATAAATAAAATGTAAATACAAATTTAGGAACACACAGAAATTTAGGAGCAGAGTGACAATTGTTCAAGTAACACACACACACACACACACACACACACACACACACACACGATGTGTGACATGGCTTGGTTTCATGTTTTGAGGTACCTTCAATTATCTGTAAATAATACATACATACTCTATCTAAATAGATTAAATATGATTGTCCCTGAGGGCAAGTCGTGTTGTTGTCAGATCGATCAATGAAATACGTTGCGCGCTCAGCGCTGTGGAATGAAGGAAATGCGCATCACGATCATTTGGATGTTATTCTTTGGAGTTGTGTTACAAATGGAACGGTCTTTCCCCGCCGAACACAAGTTACTTAACGTTACACAGGTCGCGCTATGCAGATGATTAGCTTGCTAACGTTAAGATAGCAGTGTAACTTAATGTTACACAGCACTATGCATGCTTGCTGAAAAGCAGAGCTCTCTGTCTGTCTGTCTGTGTTCGCGCACCTCTCAAGCACCCTGTAACACGCAGCGGGCCCCGCCTCCCTCCCTCCTTGCATTCCACCCAAAAACTGAATTTCAGTCCAGTTTTTTTTTTTTTTATATATAAACAAACATGACAACACACGATAAGATACACAAGCATTAATACACAGTGTATATCCAACGAAATTACCATTTATACCAATGTCTTATACAGGATATACCCCTAATACCTGTTATCTAAAAACCTACACACATATGCTCCAGCTCGAACCCCCCCCTCCCGGACCCCTCTTTGGATAGTACCTCCATTATCCCTCACTCCTAACCAGACACTACCATTATAAGCTAGCTTTTATTCTCTCCACCACTTCTAACCACATTGTCATTTTGGATTCATTGAGACCCAGAATTCTTGCTGTAGATATTTCTTGATAAATCACATCGAGATATGTAAGAAACCAAACTTTCCGGCACATTTTTTCCGGTTGAAACCAGCGTGATGCGATCAGCTTTTTAGCTACTGTGATACCCGATAAAACCAATCTCTTTAGCTGTGGATGTACTGCAAACTCAAAAACATCATTCAATAGTAATACAGAGGGGTGTACAGGTATATTCCAAGATACGAGTTTTGATAATTGTTGGGTCACATCTTTCCAGAATATCTTAACTGGTGGGCAGTCCCAATACATGTGCATAAATGTCCCTTCGTCCCCATTTGTACATTGGGAGCATGTCAGTCCAGTTTCTTAACTATTAACAGCGGAGCTGTTTTGTAATCTTCACTCTGCAAGTAAATGATTTTTCCGGTTCGCACACACACATATTATTAGGGCCAAATACGAGGGAAATGCTCGCACTGTAGAGCATATATATAATTATATATATAATTAGTAAACTGTCGGGGGCTTTTATTGCCCCCCTTAACTGATTTTCGAGGGCATTTGGTCAATTTTCGAGGGCATTTTGCCCCAAGCCCAGGGCTCTACGCTAACCTTTTTCACTAGGGGCACAGGTGCTCCTAAATGAAAAAATTTAGGAGCACACAAAGAAATTTAGGAGCACCCAAAAATATTTAGGAGCACAGTGAAAATATGTCAAGTAACGGAGTTTTTTTTTTTTTTCAGAAATAAATGTATATTTGTACTGTGCGTGCATGTGCAAACGGGACACATCTGTGCAATAGCACATACCACCAAAGTCACTGGCCCACTGTGTGCGTGTGTGTGCATCATCTGCGTGTGCAAACGGGAATGGGACAGACATTTGAACTATTAATTAAGTGATTAATGCCTACTATGGCAAAGTTGTAGCCAACAACTAGGCCTAATAAGAAAGGCAGTGATATTGAACAAAAAGGAGACACTGGCTTTACAACCAGGGCCATCAGTAGAGGGGGGAGCTAGTGTTGCTCTTTTAGAAAAATAATCCTTTCAGGGTTGCCTATTGAAATACTGTACACCTCCAGTACAGTAGTTTGCGTGTCACGTAGACCATTGATTGACAGTCGATTCTGCCAATTACGACGTCACACCGCTTGCACTCTGGCCGTCCGGCGCTACAGCTGGACCCATTGCCCACCTCTGCGGTTGATAACGCTAGCCAAGTTAGCTGTACACACATACACAGTGGGCCAGTTGTAGGGGTGTAACAATGCATCGCAATGCATCGATCCTACTTTGCAATATTTACAAAACATGACATTGTTTTCGAACTCTAGCCATGGGGAAATGTTTAGCCAATTCACGTTAAATTTTTATGTCTTCCCTCCGGCTCCAGTGGGTGTAGCTTCGCTAGCTACAGTGGCTACATTGGGTGCTACAGTGGGTGTAGCCTCGCTAGCTTGGCCAACTTCGCTAGCATGCTGGCTAGCGTCAGTATCTTGGTTAACGTTAACGTTAACCATCACCTCTGTAACATGAGCTGCCTCGCCTGACTTCTCATTCTCCGGTATCTTTCGCGCAAAATAAAAATGAATGGGCTTCGACGTGGCTGTATTATTGTTTGACTCAGACAGTGACGCAGCCGCTGATCATTACTTTCGGTTTCCAGTCGCGTGACCACAGGAAACTACTGTGATTGGAACGTTTATGCGGCTGTGAACTGTGGGACTTGTAGTTTTTTAACGATTCTCGCAGCGGAGAAAAAAAAGGACGAATGAGAGGCTGTACTCTGCACTCGCTGGCCGTGCGAGTACTTGATTTTGCATGTTCGCACGCACATATTTTTAGGGACATATGCGAGCAATATGGTCGCACTGTAGAGCCCTGCCCAAGCCCCCGTTAATTTCGAACCCTGCGTCCAGCCGAGCTGAATGTGGGCTCGCTTGCTGCGCTTGTAGCCCGGATGCACAGCACTGCCCTTGTGAGCACGGAGTTTAGCCTACGGATACCAATAAGGAGAAAAAGTAGCCTGAGACCGCAAACGCAAGTAGGTGGAATAAGCTTGGAGACGTTTATTAGTTAATTTATTCTATAACTATTTTGTGTAGCGTGAGGCGCCATTTGACTCTCACCCGACCGCACCGATCTCAATGTTTTTTTCACTTGACCCTAATCCGCCCGAACTGCGGATAAATCTGCGGTACCCGTGGTTTTCGAGTCAACCCGTGCATCTCTACTGCCCCAGGTCACAGAGACAACCAAGCATGCCGTGAAGACCCGCCCTACTCTGCCTCTGATTCGCAGAATGTGGGTGGAGGAATGTGATTGGACCAAAGCAGAGTAGACGGACGCACACATAGTTAGGGATGGGTACCTTTCACATTTGAACCGATACGGTACCGGTACCTGTGAATCGATACCGGTACCCAACGGTACCTTTTTTCGGTACTTTAGTAATTTTTTTTTAATTTGCCTACCCCAGTTGTGAAAAAGAAAATCCTAACTTCAAATAACTACAATTTCGACCGTTTTCGGCTTGCCATTGCTCCAACTCAGGGAGCGAAATTAACTTTTTGACTCACCGGCCAGTGGCGGGTAGATGGGAAGAATCTACCCGCCAAGCATATTTCTTACCTGCCAAATTTGTTTTGATTAAAAAAAAATATATATATATATTTTATATACAATTTTATTTAAAATAAAATATATATTATATAATCATACTTGTAGTTGTATTATCTGCGAGACATCGCCACCACGCAATAAGTCAAAATGCTCGCTATCTGCAAACAGCTCCACTGTGTGTGTACTCTAGTAGCCTCCAGCTCCAAAAAGGATTCTCCTGTGCTGCAGCGGGACCCTATACTAATACTCTACATTCAGCATGCAAGGATTCTCTCCGGCGCTGCAGCTGGACCCTATTGGTATAATGTTAGGGTTCTTTGGTCAAATCACATTCATAAAGCCCTCAGCTACAATACGCATTGAATCAATGTTATAAGACATTGATATCAGGAGCTATCTGTAGCTACTGCTAGCCCGCTAGGTAACGTTAAGACAATTTAGTTTACTGGGACATATAGATCTAACGTGAGCTAGCTAACGTGAGCTAGCTAACGAGGGAACGGAGGTATTAGAGAGAGGGAGGTCTTTATTCGGCATGCAACAACACTCAATGTTTTAGCGGTACACACAGCGGTTAGTTTTTTTTAGCACACACACCGGAACACACACGCATGCATTGTCTCTTTAGAATCGCCGATGCGATTCGTCTCTGCGATTAACCCATCCCGTCGTCCTTCCCCCCCAAGGGCAGCCGGGAGCAGACAGGCGTCAACGTGAGCTGCGCCAGGGGACCAATCCAAGTGCTCCTGTCCGTCTTCGTCAAGGACGCCACAGCGTTAGCAATCTGTTGTTGTGCATGTTTTTCCATTGGGTTTATCTTATCGGGGGGAAACCCTTGCGAGCACGGGGAGAACATGCAAACTCCACACAGAAAGGCCTGGGAGATACCCCACCTGGGTACCTGGCATCATGGAAACCTGGTCCCCAAGCGGGAATCGAACCCTGGACCTTCTTGCTGTGAGGCGACAGTGTTAACCACTACACCACCGTGCACTCGAGTCGACTATTGCTGGAGCATTTGTTGATATCAGTAGCTAGCCAGCTAGATACCGTTAGACAATGACTCGTCATGTATTAAACTAAAAGTGAATAGTTGACTGGGTCATTGTTTAAACAGTAACGGTAGCTCATGGAGGTCCGGTCTAGACTAGAGCAGACTGCCTCTGTGTTGATACGAGCAGAAGCCAATAGTATCAGGGCTCCAGACTAACTTTTTTCACCACCGTCCCAGAACCGTCCCGAAATACAATTTTAACCGTCCCAAAATGAATGTAACCGTCCCAAAAATCAAATGTTGTTTCTTTACTTTGGTTTTGTCGTCTATAGTTGTTATTGCCATAAGAAACACCATTCAGAGAAGGGGAGAATAAATTGATTTAGTCAAAAGGCTCCCAAGTGGAAAGATTTCACAAGAATAATTATGATTAAAAATAAATATATATATATATATATTAGTGATGCACCGATGTGAAAATTGTGGCCGATACCGATAACCGATATTAATATTGCTGTTCTGGCCGATACCGATATTTACCGATGTCGATATCTCTGTATAGAAAACACTTCAAATCAAATAAAGAGCTATTTTCCAAAACGCATAATTTTTTTTACTTTTGTAACTTATTTTCAGAAATGACTGATATTTTGAAACTATTTAAGGCCAAAACATGTAAAAAGAAGATTTTTTTTTTTTTTTTTTTTTTTTTTTTTTTTTAATATCGGCCCTATCTTGATATCGGACCGATACCGATGTGTAAAAAAAACGGCCATATCGGCCGATATTATATCGGCGGCCGATATATCGTGCATCACTAATATAAAGTGTTTAACAAGGTGCTAGTATAGGGATATTTGGTCACGGTGCACGGTTCAACCAATTGGAGCCATGTTGGTTATTCCTTCCATAGGAAAATATATTTGTATTTTATTTTGTTTTAGTTTTTTTTGTTATTACAAATGTGTGTGTTTATGGTTGAAAATGTTAGAGATAAATAAAGATCAAATCAAATCTAACTGAATAAGTTATCCCTCTTCTAACAAGAAAGAAAAACGTCGTTTAGCTTTAAACTATATAATGTCATTGCGTCCAGAGATTCCACCTTTGATAACTAAAGTAATGACACTTGACTAGTAATGAAACATGTCCCTTAGATCGTGCTGTCCTCCTGGTCGAACTGCTGCTAAATTCCAGATGGCCCTCCTCACTGAATATGGATTCATTGTGTAGCTGAAGTGAAGTTTGCCTATAGCCTGTCGTCTATTTCTCCGCGTTCGTTTCGATAAATGTAACGTTATGCCAATTAACTTGCAATTCTATACTAACATTACGTGTTAGTATAGAATTGAATAGAAATCCTTTAATAATCCCGAGGGAAATTCGGCACTACAGAGCAGACTATGTATCGCTCACATTGAACAACAATAAACATTTAGGTCAATATAGGACTAAAATAGGAATAACAATATAATAATATTAACAATAAGAATAAAATAGTGAACTATGGATTAATCAGTGGCAGTCTGATACGTTAGTCAGTAACGTTAGCTATAATAAGCAGCTATAACTAGAACGCGTCGATAACTATACAGTTCCAATAGACTAACATTACACTTCTGTGATTTAAATGTGTCCTCACCTTAGACTCAGGCCCTGGGCCTGGGGTAGTATTGCTGGATGTGGATGCAGTTCCTTGTTGGTCAGTTTGGGACTGTTCTCCATCTTCTGCTGTGTTCATCCTCTTCAAATAGCGCAGCATGTTTATTGTTTACAGTGCTCGCTTCACTGAGAGGATGCCACACGCCACAGTGACAGTATAGCGTGTTTTTTTTTATTTATTTAACTTTTCACGGTGTTTTTGTACAGTGGAAAAAGCCTAGGTAAGAGAGATTTCCCTCACCTAGTCACCTGTTAACACGTTTAAATTTTTTGGAGCGAGATTCATTTGGGGTGTGATGCTGCTGCTGGAGCGCGACTGGCTGCGGAGAGGTGGGTAGGAGCTTGATGCTGCAGCGCGACTGGCTGAGGAGTGGTGGGTAGAAGCTTGATGTTGGATTAGCGTATCGCTGCCTTGGGAGACGGAGATAGACATTGGATTCGGCTAGGGCTGTCTTAAATGCTTCGAAGCTTCGAACGTTCGATTCGATGGCACAAGCTTCGAACATTAAAAAAAAATTGAAGTTAAAAAAAAAAAAAAATAAAAAATTTACTTCGATTTGTGTGTGTGTGTGTGAACTACCCATCCCAGTTAGGACAGCCGAATCCCGTCCAATCTTTCGCCGTCGACTAAAGACTCACTTCTTCAACCATTATCTGAAATGATAAAAAAAAAAAAAAAAAAAATCTAACCGTGACTAACCTTACTGTCATGCACTTGTCCTAATAAACTAACCTACACTGTAACACGCAACACTTTGATGAACATTGTTACTCAGCTGATAGAGTTGTACCCTTCTTGCTGTCTTGTCGTACAGAACTTGTAAGTCGCTTTGGATAAAAGCGTCAGCTAAATGACTAAATGTAAGTGTGTGTGTGTGTGTGTGTGTGTGTGTGTAGGTGTGTGTAGGTGTGTGTGTGTGTGCGCGCACCTTGTAGAATTCCACACATAAGAAAGAAAGATACTGGGATGAATAAACAAAATAGGAAATAAAATGTAGAAATGCATGAAATACATAAATAAATATGAATCTCCATATATGAAATATAACATTTAGATAAGGTGCTACTGAGATGTTTTGGTGAGTTCTTTGTTTTTTTGTGGAAGTTGCCCTTCTTAAAAATGCATGAACATTCACTGATAATTGGTCTGTAGTGGAGTCTACAAGGTCTACATTGCCGGACCATGTAGAATCCGGACCTTGTAGACTGACATAATTCTGTGCATAGTTTAGTCTACACAGGCCATATTTCAAATAATCAAAATATTACTTCATTCATCTTAAACATTCTTGATTTGGGGGATTGGTAGTTCCCATGAAATCTGAAGTTGTTCAAACGACAACAGCGATCCACCTTGAATTAAATCACACAGCCGAGTGAAACCTTGTTGGATGCGTCAGTCACGAAAGGGGCTACTTAATTAATTAATCCAACCCACTTTATTTATAGAGCACATTTAAAAACAACAACGTTTACGAAAGTGCTGTACAAGTCCCACAACATAAGATAAAAAATAAATAAATAAAAAAGGATATTAATTTTTTTTTTTTTTTTTTTCCCGAAGCTTCGAATTAAAATCGAAGCTCGGCCCCGAAGCTTCGATTGCCAAAAAAAGCTTCGAAGGTCAGCCCTAGATTCGGCTAATCATGCAACGTTTAGATTCACCATTTGACAGCAATATATGCGCGCACTGACAGTCGCTAATTTACATTTCCTGTGAAAAAAAAGAAAAAATCCTCCCCGTCCCGGTTGCGTCCCAAAAAAGATTTCTGTTCGTCCCAAATCAATATTTGATCGTCCCCGGGACGAGGGGACATCGTTAGTCTCGAGCCCTGAATAGTATCCCGCTGCAGGGCTGGGCAGATATGACTAGTTGCCACGGTTTCTTTCAAAATAAGAGTATCATACGAACCGAATGCTGCTAACTGCCGGAGCCATCGATATTATGACTGGAGCTGCGCTTGGAGCGGAAATGAGACCAGCACAGATTTTCAAAATAAGAGTATCGTTATGAACTACACGTCTACACGCAGGGAACAAACTTAACTTTTTGACTTACCAGCCATTTGGCTGGTAGATTTTAAAAACTACCAGCCATCCATCAGAAATAGTGTCTAATAAGTGGGAATGAATAAATGTCCACAATTTAACAAGATATAACAGTCCATTTAATAGGGCTGTCTTAAATACTTCGAAGCTTTGTTCGATTGGCATTGGGCATGGGATTCGAATATGAAAATAAAATTTGATTATTAAAAAAAAAAAAAAAAAAAAAAAATGATATATATATATATATTTCTTTTTTTGAAAAATCAACTCTGCCTCTCTCAGCAATGCTGTTTGTTATTTAAGATGAGGTTGGACTCGGCACTGACAGATTTGTGTTCATTGTGCTGCTTTTATAAAGCCTCAAATGATGGCTTACAATATTTCATGAAAGCAAAGTGTTTTGTTTGTCTAAGATTTAAAAAGGTTTAAACTTTACAGCACTGACAAAGTTGAACAAAGTGCTGTACAAGTCCCACAACATAAAAGAAAGAAAAATGTAAAAAATATATATATATTTTTTTAACAGTTTATTCCATTTTTATTGCTCAATTCCGCGATTCTGTGAACGCGGATTCCATATGGCAGCCTCTAGCCAATGGACATATGTGACTGAGTCCAGGGTTTGTGCCGACATGTCTCCATTTTCATTTTTCAGATTTTTCCAGATTGTGAAAGTACAGAATGTAAGCTTTCAAATGATGTGTCATACTTTGAAATCTGAGAATGTTTTGAATATCATATATTCATTTAAATCTTGTAAAACAGTCTGTTGTCTAGAATACTCAAGGGGAGAAAATGCCTCTCAAAGATTTTCACACTTCAGCTAGTTTGGGGTGGGGGGGGGGGGGGGGGGGGGCGTGGACAACTACCCTCACCTGAATGCGTCCATCGTTAACGTTAATGACTCTCTGTGTGAATGCCTTTACCTGGCTCAGTGAATCTGAATCCCAACGCGCAGCTCTATTCAGATGCAAAAATAAATCCAGCCCCCACCTCTCCTCTGTGGAGAGCACAAACTGTGTTTCAAAACAGCCTTTTTTAAACATTCTTACAATTAGAGTTATTATATCTGTTCGCTGTTGTACTAAATATGTTCTTCAACTCTCGAACTGTAGTTATATATTAAAAAAAAAAAATTATTGTGTCTTATCTGTCATTTCACCCTGGCGACTTGTAGGCATCATCACCAGACTGGGTCACATATGATCTAGGCTTATCAAAATAAATGGTTTGGTTCCAGTTGCCGACCGACCCTGCCGATTTAGGTGCGACCCGATTTATTTTCTGAGTAAAAAAAGATATATATATATTATTTTTTTACAATAAAGTTTCATAAAAATCTTAGTCAAACCTTTAGTATTATGGATATTAAACATGCTGGCAGAGTACATCCATCCATGTTGTCGTGAACATTTTAATTAAATAAAAAAATTCCCTATCCATAGTCGCTGTGATTTTTTTTTTTAAATAAAATAAATTCCCTACCTACCCATGGCCTTAACTGACAACCAACAGGAACCAAACAATTAATTTGGTTAGGCCCTACCAGATGGCGATCAAATAATTGGAAAATTCTTTTTGGAATCCAACCGGCCTAAGGTAAGAGCAATTTTACGTCAATTTCAGCTTGATCGTGCAAGGATTTAATAGCATTCCCCCCATATTTTTTTTGCAGTACCGAAATGTGGCACGGTGTATCTCACTTGAATCGGTACTTACTCGGTAGTACCGACGTGATTCGGTCGGTACCCTTAAACGTACCTGATTTGCAGTGATGTACCTGAATGCGTTCGTATTTTGGGCGAACGTGAACTGAACATACTGTATATCCGCTAAATGAACGTAATTGAGAACGCGTTCATTCTCAGCGTTGTGTAACGGAGTTCAAAAGTGCGTTCATTCTCAGCACTCTATTATAACGGCGTTCAAAGATGTGCCAGATTTCATATGCATTTCAGCCGAAAACCCAGTTAAAACACACTGTAAACAGGCTTCAAAATTATGTGGAAAACCACCCGATCTGGCAACGCGCCTGTCACCCCCTGCTACGTCATCAGACTCCTCCTCACAACAACAGTGGACCAGCAGAATCTGCAAGCAGAAGCCGAGAGCTGCAGCAGCACTTGCTCAGTCAGTCAGACTCTACCTCTAGACGTCGGCGTATGAGCATTTAAAAGAGTTTAACGTTAACCCTTTACAATTCAAACTATTTGATAAACTTCTACTTTCAGCCCAGAAATGCATTCTGATAAACTGGATTAAGGATAAGCCTCCATTTTTACAAATGTGGTATAGAGAGATCTTCGGTGTGCTACCCCATGAAAGACTCTGTGCAATGCATAGAGGCAACAACGCTTCCTTTCAGGAGGTGTGGGCCCCACTATTAGACTATTTTCCTGCTGAAATTTCTCGGATCCTTCTAAAGGCCCAGTGCCCCATTGTATGGACAGACCTAGGATAGGAAAAAATAAATATATGTATGTCTACATGTGAATGGGCTCGAGGCAAGTGCAATACTGTACAGTGCCTGTCTTGGTTTGCTTTCCTTTTTGCTTGTTTTTCTTTTTCTTTTGTTTTTGCTTGCTTATGGTGTGGATGATGGCATAGAGATGAACTGGAGGACCCCCCCCCCCTTGTCCCAATGTGTGTTTTTGTAATGTAAGTAACTGTACGTGAAAAATCTATATATTAAAAAAAAATAACAAAAAATAACTAAATTAGTTCATTTTTGAAACCATGAACTTTAGTTCAAAATTTTGAATTATGAACTGAACTAGTTCTTTTAAAAAATTGTGAACTGTGAACTGAACTAGTTCATGTAGAAAGTGAACTTTCCCAACACTGCTGATTCGGTACCCATTCCTATCTAACATCCTTTGCATCCTCGCCATTCCTTTATTCCCACGTCGCGTTAAAGACTTAAACTAACGTTACGTTAGCTGCTTATGCTAACTAAGCTAACCTAACCCTGATCAGAGGCATAGAGAAAACAGCAGAGTCCATTAGTGGGGGGGGGCACATTATCCCTTTCTGTGTGTGTGTGTGCATGTGCACATTCGCGTCCCATCTCTGGTCTTTGGAAAGACCAGATGAGGTCATGACCATGACTTGCCCTCCCCCTAACCCAGCCAAACGGGTTAGTATAGCGATCAGCCCAAGCCTCAAGCAATGCTGACTCCAGGAGTCGAGACAGCAGCCTCTTGCATTGGTGACGAGCGCAATCTCCGCTACGCCACCTGACCGCCCTGATAATCTTGATATTTAAACATAAAAAATATAATACATAATAAATGTATACATGATCATGCAACAGGAGGTCTATTAGTATTAAAACATGATTGTTTTTAATTTAAATGTCTGGAAGAGCTCAAAAATAAAAATGTCAAATGATATTTGTTTCCTTTTTTGAGTTGATCTAAATGTTACTGATTGTGTTAAATGGGCATATAATATCGTCTCATATCGATCGCAGGCACCTGAATCATATCGTATTGTGTCAGACTTTGTGATATCGGCAAATATTGCATCGTTGTCCAAAGAATCAATATCGTATCGTGATGAAACTGGTGATTCCCACCCCTACCGGTGTTTAGAACAGGAATGTCCTACCTGACACCAGTGTTTAGAACAGGAATGTCCTACCTGACACCAGTGTTTAGAACAGCCAAGAACAGCAAATGTAAAAACATTAAGGAACTGGTTATAGGTAGAATCACTATTGTGTTATCAGTTTGCAATACGAGTTTGTCAAAATAGACATTTATTGTTCATATAATTGATATTTTAACATTGTCTCCATGACATAATGTTAAAAGTAGGGGTGCACCGATGTATCGGTATCGGCCGATAAGTGCCTTGTTGACTGCAATCGGCCTATCGGCCGATAAGCTCGAATGTGCCGATGGCAGTAGCCGATAAATATCCATCAATTTGTGTAGCGTCAAGACAAAAAAAAGTTCACTCGCCCCAGTCCCCCCCACACACACACACACACAAGCTACTGCATCAAAGTTACTACTTATGATTAACAAGGCATTCGTTTTGTGGCATTAACGTTATATAGTTAGTGTTACACGTTCAATAACATCAGCATATTATTTACCCGAACGTAGCAAGCGTTCATACTAGCTCAGTTCCTTCCGTTGCTCACAGAGCCCTGAGTTTGACCCATTCTGCAATCTGTTAATAACGTTTTCAATTAGACACATGTATAGAAAGGCTTTGTTTTATTATAACATTAGTTGCAGTAAAATCATTATGCCTCATTTAAGTCATCCTGCGGAGCTAAAAGCTAAACGTCGGCAGCGCCGTGTTGTTGTTGTTCTAGAAAACCTCTCGTCAAAATCAATGGCGGACAAAAGCAGAAGTAAAAAATGTATATGCGGGGAGCTCCCGTAGCTCACCGCATATCTCGGCGCTATTTCTGCGTCGGGGAAAACCGTGCTCATCACGGATCTGGGGGACACAAGTTCGATTCCCGGACCCGCCGTCATACTCATTTCTCAGAATGTCTTCCCCTGCTCTACATCCCATTTCAACCTGTTTCTGTCGGTCATGCTTGACCAGAAAAGCGATAAACCTTATAAAAAAAAAAAGAAAAAAAAAATACCAGTGCATACATTAAACATTTTTTTTTAAATTAAATTATATAAATTATACTTTTTTTTTATACAGCTACTGTTTTATATATACTGTTTTTTAGTAATAACTAGAAAGTAATGGTATTTATTCAACAACAGGTGATTGATTATGATACTAATACTGCACCGTTGCAATCGTACGGTGCACAGCCCGTACTGTACCGGAGGACAACATTGACGCGGTACAGTACGTATCCGCGTACCGTTACACACCTACTAGACACACAGATATGAAATGAGTCATACAGAACAAATAACGTATAACGGAGGCTGAAATTAGAGCAATGTGAGTCACAAACTCACGATAGTAGTACACAACTACACATACAGACACATAAAATTGATTCTGCATTAGGGCTGGGCGATAAAACGATAACGATAACTATCGCGATACATTATTTCCTCGAAATAAACATGAAACGTGGTCGCAAGTTTCGATATATAGATTTTCCAAGCTTGGATATGAGCACACGCACTAACAACCAATCAGTGAAGGAGATGGCCGACAGCGAAGGAGACCCGCGCTGCACCTCTGGGTAGAGAGGTAGGACTCCAGTAGTAAACGAGGCTGGCTAGGATAATTAGCTTGCACGCCGCTATTTTATAGTTTACGTGTCGAGTGGGTGTGTGGCGTGAATTCTGAGGGCACGGTTAGAGTAGTGTGGGGTATGCAGTGGACGTCGTTGCAATGTATTGGGGCGGAACAGAGTATTTTAGGGTGATATTTAGTACATTGGAAACAAGGCTGGCTAGGATAATTAGCTTGCACGCCGCTATTTTATAGTTTACGTCAGGGTTTCCGTTAGAAAAAATTGTTGCCGGTCTCCGTGACCTGCAAGATTTCAATCTACCGGACAAATGAGATTAATTCCGGTCATAGTTTATTGAGCTTTAAAACAATTGATAGGCAGGCTATATAAAGAATGTCATCCTCAAGGCATGTAGATTTATAATATTATTACTTAAAACTAGGCTACTTTTGCGTATACTAGGGCTGACCTTCGAAGCTTTTTTTGGCAATCGAAGCTTCGGGGCCGAGCTTCGATTTTAATTCGAAGCTTCGAAATTTTTTTTAATTTTTTTTTATTTATTTTTTTATATTTTTTTTTTAATATTTTTCTTTTCTTTTTTTTATCTTATGTTGTGGGACTTGTACAGCACTTTCGTAAACTTTGTTGTTTTTAAATGTGCTCTATAAATAAAGTGGGTTGGATTAATTAATTAAGTAGCCCCTTTCGTGACTGTGACGCATCCAACAAGGTTTCACTCGGCTGTGTGATTTAATTCAAGGTGGATCGCTGTTGTCGTTTGAACAACTTCAGATTTCATGGGAACTACCAATCCCCCAAATCAAGAATGTTTAAGATGAATGAAGTAATATTTTGATTATTTGAAATATGGCCTGTGTAGACTAAACTATGCACAGAATTATGTCAGTCTACAAGGTCCGGATTCTACATGGTCCGGCAATGTAGACCTTGTAGACTCCACTACAGACCAATTATCAGTGAATGTTCATGCATTTTTAAGAAGGGCAACTTCCACAAAAAAACAAAGAACTCACCAAAACATCTCAGTAGCACCTTATCTAAATGTTATATTTCATATATGGAGATTCATATTTATTTATGTATTGCATGCATTTCTACATTTTATTTCCTATTTTGTTTATTCATCCCAGTATCTTTCTTTCTTATGTGTGGAATTCTACAAGGCGCGCCCACACACACACACACACACACACACACACACACACACACACACACCCCTACACACACACACACACACACACACACACACACACACACACACACACACACACACACACACTTACATTTAGTCATTTAGCTGACACTTTTATCCAAAGCGACTTACAAGTTCTGTACGACAAGACAGCAAGAAGGGTACAACTCTTATCAGCTGAGTAACAATGTTCATCAAGTGTTGCGTGTTACAGTGTAGGTTAGTTTATTAGGACAAGTGCATGACAGTAAGGTTAGTCACGGTTAGATTTTTTTATTTATTTTTTTATCATTTCAGATAATGGTTGAAGAAGTGAGTCTTTAGTCGACGGCGAAAGATTGGACGGGATTCGGCTGTCCTATGGGATGGGTAGTTCACACACACACACACACACACACACACACACACACACACACACACACACACACACACACACACACATCGAAGTAAAAAAAAAATAAAAAAATTGATTTTTTTTTTTTTTTTTTTTTTTAAACTTTGATTTTTTTTTAATGTTCGAAGCTTGTGCCATCGAACGAAGCTTCGAAGTATTTAAGACAGCCCTAGCGTATACAGTCATTAATATATTCCAAATAAAATAAGTCCCTCGATACTCCGTGCTGCTGCTGACTTGAAATAAAATAGACCGCGTATGTGGGCAGTCGGTCCGACACTAAACAGCAGTCTGTTATAATCACATTTTTATGAGCTAACGAATTCCGTTATATTGGACATTTGTATTAATTATATCAAGCGAAGAACTGAGAAATTTGGCAGAGAGAGACGGCAACATTATCGTGGGTTTGCGTGATGTATATCTCCACCTCCCAACGACTTGGTGCTGGTCATAATGTCCGGTGAAAACAACTCCCTCCAAGCACAACTTGACCACCCGAACCGTACCAAAACAGGCCAAAATTAAATAGCCCATGCGACGAACGATTCATTACATTCGTTTCATCGTTGCTCCACCAAGCAGCCGGTCCAACAATGAAAGCTGTTGTCAGCGCGAGCCGGCCGCAGTTAGTTTGCAAGAAGCATCCAGCTGCAGACCCGCAGAGCAGCTTTCCAGGTCTGGGGACCGCACTGTGCCAGCAAAGCTGGTGGGTTCTGTGGGTCTGCAGCTGCATGCCTTCCGCAAATCCAGCAGCAAGCTCTCGCTGACACAGCGTCGTCATTACCAGACCGGCTGCTTGGCGAAGCAACGACAACAAACGCAATGATTGTTTCGTTCATCGCATAGGCCACCCAACTCCAGCCCATCCAAATACAATTCAAATAATCAAACTGTGCCCAGAGGGAACTATTTTCACCGGACACTATGACCGGAGAGATTAAATATGTCGGACTTCAACAGATTTTGCCGGTCAAATACCGGTAATTACCGGCTAACGGAAACGCTGGTTTACGTGCCGAGTGGTTGTGTGGCCTGAATTCTGAGGCAACGGCTAGAGTAGTGTGGGGTATGCGGTGGACGTCGTTGCTAGGGATGGGAATCGAAAACCGGTTCCTAATTGGCCAATGCCTGGAACCGTGTGGCTCCCGTGACTTTCTATTCCCTTATCGCCGTCAGGGTTTTCCTACAGTTGCGCAATAACGTTAGCGTTAGCATGTAGCCATGGCAGACTATTTGATTCATTAAGGGCTCGAAATTGCCTGGGTTTTGGTAATATGCTCCCGAAATGCTCCCGCTGTTTGGCTACTTCTATGTGCAGTGAAAACTACTTGAATGCTTTAGAACCTAGTCATTGATTTAGTTCAGGGTGAGCTAAAATTAGCCGTGGAGCTAACGCTAGCTAACGTGAGCTAACGCTAGTTAATCAAGCTCTCAGAGAGAGATAAACAGCTGTGTGTGTGTGTGTGTCAGAAGTCAGAGGAATAACGACCTGTTATTCAATAGATTAAATTAGTTTAAGAATAAAAAAATAAATACATTTTAAGAGAATCTCAAATACATTATTTTATTTAAGTGTAGGCTATAGTTAATATTTTATTTTTTACAGTTTTTGTATTTTTCTGACATGGTAAATGGCTGCTTTTTTATATAGCGCTTTTATCCAAAGCGCTTTACAATTTGTTCCTTACATTTTACCCAATCACTCACACATTCACACAACGACGGCGGAGGCAACCATGCAAGGTGCCAACCTGCTCATTGGGAGCAGTTAGGGGTTAAGTGTCTTGCTCAAGGACACATCGACACGCTGCCCGGGAGGAGCGGGAATCGAACCGGGAACCTCCGGATTGCCAGACGACTGCTCTACCTCCCGAGCCACTGTCGCCCCTGACATGGGGGCTCAACAATAAATGACAATCAGAAATGTCAAGTTGCATGTTGTTATTCTAACCAGCTTAGTTCTGTTGCATTTCCAATTTATTTATCTAAATTATAAATTGATCAGGTATCGATAAGGGAATCGATATCGAATCGATAAGCAGAATCGATAATGGAATCGTATCGATAAAATCCTATCAATTCCCATCCCTAGTCGTTGCAATGTATTGGGGCGGAACTGAGTATTTTAAGGTGATTGTAGCTAAGGGGCTACACAACCCGGACTGTATTAAAGATTGTTTAGATTAAACCACTACTAAAGAATATTACTTGCCAGACAGTACAGTTAGATAAATATGGCGGACACTCAATTGATGGCACAGGGACAAGGATACCAAGTTTACAGTATTTTAATCGTCATAGCAATATACAACTGAATTATCACGTTGCTCTTTTAATAATGGAATGTCAGAGTATCAAAGTCAGTGGTAATGAATATTTCCTAGGTTACGAATACTCGACCGGAGCTCTGCAGGGAGTGAGAAGAGACGAGGTGATACGGGGCAAAGCAAGGGTAGTTGGAGACGATGGTTCTCCTCTGGAGCTCCAAGCTCCGGAGGAATTGAAGAATGGTCGGATAATCCTGTGGTCACTGAAGAAAAGGGGTCTCGTACGGAACCGGTCCTTGTAATCCTAGTGCCCGATGGCAGGGTTAATAGCTATTAATCCAAAAGCCCGATGGCATAGATGGTAGCTAGCTAGCTTCGTTTGTACTGGAAGCTAGCCCGCAGACGGTCTTCAGGGAGTAGTTAGATCCAAACGCCGCTGGGTTTAACTATACGTTTCTCCACGTTACTTCGCTTACACAAGTCACTATACTGCGCCAATAATGGCTACAATATCATAGTCGTATCTAAGTAGCTACTAGCTATCCGTAACGATACACCGCGGGTAGGTCTGTGTACAACTGTACCGGACGTATATACGCTCTCGCTCTGCTGCTTCTCCTGTTCTGATACTGCCGACTCGTTACTTCCACTGCTGTTAGGTTACTGCTCCTGCGGCTGCTTATATATACAATATATATACTCAGACTGATTTCTAGGGCGCAGCCGATTTACCTGTCCGGAATCAATGCGCCTGCTATGGGCAAGTCTGAACTTGTCTGGACATGTCTCGAACTATGTCTGAGGGGCTCGTCTGGTGGCGCCTCCAATGTCAAGGGCGGGACCCAATGAGGCGAGCGAAGAATACTATTATGCAAACGGATGGCTTAAAGATATATATCTTATATATATAAACAATATACAAGTTATACAAAATAATAAACGCAGACTTTCAGTGTTAATCTGGACCTTCAGAACAGTGACAGTTAGTACATTGTCATGGGATACACCGCTTGCTCTGGCTAACTGCTAACGTGCACGGACTGATGACGACATCAACTCGAGACATTCGCAGCAGCAAAACAAGTCTATTAATAGCCCGTCCATCGGCGCCGGGCATAAGAAGTTAATTAAACTTGACAGAAATTATATCGACGATAATTATTGATATCGAGTTATATGAAAATAATTTTATAATTTTATCGCGATAACGTTTTTGGCCATATCGCCCAGCCCTATTCTGCATTGATTAACACTTTGGGTGCCATGGGTTAAATTCATGATATACCATAGATTGCCAGCTCTATTTGTCTATGGAGAAGTACCCCTTCTTTGCATGGCTATAACTTTTTAAATTCTATTGCTACATTGCCATTATTAGGGCCCATTCAAAGTCCTATATTTATTGTTCATTGTGTAGCAACGTTAAACTTTTTCATTCACATATTCATAGTAAAGTATGGTCTAATGTATAAGTATGTTTTCATCTCTTTCTGCAGCTTTCTCCAGAACGTGATCTATAGCCCCAAATGCATTATATTGATGATGAAATACAGTTTGATGGCAATTGGGGCGATATAAAATTTTTCAATTGGACGTACTTCTAGAATGATCTACGTATGATCTGATGATTACCGGATGGGCGGGGGATCGTTTATAATTCCGTGGGCAGCGTTATATCATTCATCTAGTGTGGGTCATATGTTCATCATAACAGTTTATATGGAACACGTTCAAAAATAACGCTGAATCTTAACGGATCTTCCTCGCGCCGTTGGACGATCAGCGTGGTGTAGACCGTTTTCGATTATGGGATGTTTATCCTGATGAACCATTTCCAGCTTGTATAATACTATATACGTCCAAATCATGTTGTTTATCGAGTTATTGGCAATGGATCGCTATATATTGTGATGAGCCAGAGTGCCGTGAGCCAAACCGAGTGCCCGGAAGTAATATGGCCGACCAGCACAACCTCCACAGCACTTCCTGTTTGGCGATTGCGCCGATCGGCCACCAGATGGCGCTCCTGAACCGCCAGAGAGCTCAGTGGGTCCTCCTGGTGGATCTCAGGCCAGCGGAGGGGAAATATGAATCCGATCACAGATTTTTGAAATATTGATATTAAAGACGCTGTAAAGCGTCCTTCGGCAACTTGAGCATGGCCGGGAATGACGCTGTAAAGCGTTTTCCGGCACCCAAAGTGTTAAGTGATGATCAAAACCCAGCTTAAGCCGTTAAACCCATGTAGTGAATCGCGAAGCCAACTGGAACGGTTTACCAAACATACACTCCCAGCATTCATATCTTGTATGAATATCTTATATCTAGTAGGGCTGCACGATTAATCAATTTTTTATCGAAATCGTGATTTGGAATGATGCAATTATCAAATCACAATTTTTTTTTAAATAATCGCAATTCTTTTTTTTACATTTTATTTATTTTTTTTAATCAGGAAGTCCTATTGAGATACAAGATCGGTTTGGGAGAGGCAGGTAAGGGGTTTTAGATTGTGTGTTGTGAAGTTTAGACTTCAGAGAGGGAAAGTAAAGTACAGAAAAAAAGGTACCATTGGGTACCGGTATCGATTCCCAGGTAAAAATAAACATTTTCAGGCTCGGTGTCCCGAAAAGACCCACCGCGTAGGCCAGATGCAAGCCGCATTTTACAATAAATCTTTGTGGGGCTGCTTATTAAAAAAAATTTATAATCGCAAATGTAATCGCAATCGCAATATCTGTCAGAAAAATCGCAATTAGATTATTTCCCAAAATCGTGCAGCCCTAATATCTAGGGATGCTCGATATTGGCTTTTTTACCTATAGCGATATTGTCCAACTCTTAATTTTTCCGATACAGATATCAACCGATACCGATATATGCAGGGTTTCCCCCCCCAAAAAACAGAATAATTTCAGGTAATTAACATTACATATCTCTTGTTGTGGAATTAACACAACATTATGCATACTTTTGACAATAAATAAAATCAGAATGAACATGTACATTTATTTAAAGGGGAACTATTTTACTATTTCTTTCACTATTTGGGCACTTTTACACAATTCCTGTGAGTCTATGGAACACCTCTTAATTTTTTTTTTTATTCATTGTTTTGTATTTCTAATCAAGTCCTCAAAAACAGCATTTTTCTACCTCAAGATCTCGAGCCGTTTTGAGCCTGGGCTCCAACCACTGTGTGCAGCTCATCATGTACCTGATGCCACACAGCCACATTATCATGCAGCGGTGTCTCTCCGACATCACAAATCATCACATTTTCAAATGACTCAGTTCAGTGAGGATGAATATTGTGAGAGGAGAATTGGAAGAATGCGCCAATATGAGAATTAGAGACATAGATCATATTAATATAAGTTCACATAGCTAGGAAACAATGCTAAACACTCAAAAAGGCCATTTATAAGATAGTTCCCCTTTAACATTTCCTAGTTTGTGGAAATAACATATTGGAATTCTTGCTATAGATAAAATCTATGTAGAGTAATCATAAAAAAAAATATATATATATATATCCAGAGCTTTTAGAAATGTGTGGAATATTGCTTATGCCCCCAAAAAATTATTGTCATGATTTCTTATCTTTTTTTATTAAAATCTTTGTTGTTTTTGCACAAATCTTACATTTATTTCAGTTTTTGTATGGTGTATACTAGGGGTGGGACGGTTCACAAAATGGACGGTTCGGTTTGTATCACGGTTTTTGGGTCACGGTTTTCGGTTCGATATACGTAAATTTTTATAAAAAAAAATTAACACTAAAAAATCTAAACATGCTTAATTTATTATTATATAAAAAAATTTAAATAAAGGTTTACAGTGTTTACAGCCTTAAATAATGTTTTTTTTCATGTCAACGTTCACACGCACAATATATGCTTACCTAGGATTTGACTTGATTCAACAACAAAGCAGTCGGAGCAATGACGAGCCGAAAACTGTCGAAATTGTAGTTATTTGAAGTTTGGATTTTTTTTTTTACGACTGAGGTAGGTAAATAAAATTTCTTGAGACTAAAGTACCGAAAAAAGGTACCGTTGGGTACCGGTATCGATTCACAGGTACCGGTATCTGTTCAAATGTGAAAGGTACCCATCCCTAGTGCAAACAAACAATATGCTCAGCCAGCACTAGACTTTCCTTTCTTTAATATAAACACAAAAAAACAATGTCAACCATGTTTAAATTCCCTGATTGTCAGTTCTTAATGGAAAGGTTAGTTTTCTGCTTGAAATTAAAGTGCAGTATTTGAAATACAATGAAAGGAATATGGCTGGATTTCTTATCAAAGGGAAAAGTGTCACTAAACAAATTAGAAGACCATCGATATAAATGGCAGCATACATCAAACTAACACACACGCACTGTACTGTTTAAAAACAACACTGCTCTGTTCATTCTATTTTTAAAATACGTACATTATCTGTCTACATTTATTTAGACTAACATTATTTAAATATTGAGTGTAGGGCTGCAACTAATGACTATTTTGGTAGTCTACTAATCTGTCTTATTTTTTTCGATTAGTCGACTAATCGAAAAACAATTATATATATATATTTTTCTCCCCTCCACTACCTATCTTTGTGAAAGTGGCTTCTCAGCTCTGGTCCAGCTGAAGACAGAGCAGAGGAACAGATTGGACATTGAGCATGACCTCAGAGTTGCTTTGAGACTCTTGTCAGGACCAAACAACATCCCCAGTTATCCCATTAGTTCCCCCAAACTTTAGGGATGCACGATAATTATCGGGCCGATATCAGCAATTATGACGTCATCCCGATAAACCCGATAACGTTATTAATAGCTCCGATAATATAATATATTTTTTGGTAAAAGAAAATGCTGTGTGGGTGAATTGGAATGAAGTGTGTTTGTTTTGACTGTAGGCTCATCCCGTTTTGCCAGTACTGTGGTACGACTGACAGCGTGTGGTTTAAGAACAGGGCGTTTTACACAAATTGAGCGCTCCCTTTCTTGGCTGTGACGTAGGCACGTAAGTTTCTGAATCAGCACGGACGTTAAAAACAAAGATGGCCGCGTCGGTACTCGGAATTTCAGAGGAAAAAGATCGCTTGCTATTTGTAATAAATGCAATGGAGAAGTTCCACAAGGAGGGAAAAGGGCAACAACTTGTAATACATCCAGCCTGACGGGTCACCTGCGGCATCACCACCGCTACGATGGTGTGTTATTGTGTTAACTTAGAAGCCTACGACGACGCGAGGAGCTAAGCAAAGCTAGCCCCTTCCATGGCTGTGATGCAACCCTCGGTTGAACGCAGTCACTTATTGCTCCATAGTAGCCAGGTTAATTTGCACCACCAAGGACTGCATAAAAGCTAGCGGCTTGAGCCCTTGGGTCATTTCTGTCAAACTTCTTTAACACTTTGGCTGCCATGGGTTAAATTCATTACCAACCGTAGGTTGCCAGCGCTATTTGTCTATGGAGAAAGTCCCCTTCTTTGCAGGGCTATAACTTTTTAAATTCTATTGCTACATTGCCATTATTAGGGCCCATTCAAAGTCCTATATGTATTGTTCATTGTGTAGCAACGTTAAACTTTTTCATTCACATATTCATAGTAAAGTATGGTCTAATGTATAAGTATGTTTTCATCTCTTTCTGCAGCTTTCTCCAGAACGTGATATATAGCCCCAAATGCATTATATTGATGATGAAATACAGTTTGATGGCAATCGGCGCGATATAAAAAATTCCAACTGGACATGGTTCTAGAAGTTACTACACGTCATCTGATGTTGACCGGATGGCCGAGGGGGCATTTATAATTCCATGGGCAGCGTTATACCATTCATCTAATGTGGGTCATATGTTCATCAGATCAGTTAGTATAGAAGACATTGAAAAATAACGCTGAATCTTACCGTATCTTCCTCGCGCCGTTGGGCGATGAGTGTGGAGTATACATTTTCCTATTATGGGATATATTTTTACCCGGTCCATCTCCAGCTTGTATAATGGTATATACGTCCAAATCATGTTTATCGAGTTATTGCCAATCGATCACCGTGTAGCGTGACGAGCCAGAGTCACATGAACTATAGCGAGCGCCCGGAAGTACTACGGTCGTCATGACAACCTCTATTCAACATCCTGTTTGGCGATTGCGCCGATCGGCCACCAGATGGCGCTCCTGAACCGCCAGAGAGCTCAGTGGGTCCTGCTGGTGGATCTCAGGCCAGCGGAGGGGGAAAATGAATCCGATCGCAGATTTTTGAAATATTGATATAAGGACGCTGTACAGCGTCCCCCGGCAACTTTAGCATGGCCAGCAAAGACGTGAAAAGACGTGTCCCGGCACTCAAAGTGTTAATTTAGCAAACGACTCGTCAATAGCTGGCTTTGGATTCACAGCAGCTTCTAGCTTCTAGCTTCTAGCTTCTAGCTTGTTGCAGGTGACTTGTTGTGGTGGTGATGTGTCCACTCAAAGCCTTTTTTTCAAGGCTCCGCTTTGAAAAAAGAAGAACAAAAAGCTTCGAGCGTCTTAGGTTGGATGTATTATAAGTTGTTGACGGATTGTGATTTTTCATTTGGAAAAATAAATATGGTCACTTTATCAGTCAATACTGTTGTCTTGGCTTTTGTTTCTGTTGTCTGGTTAGGTCACATTTAAGTTGGTGTTGAGTTATTGTCCTGGGAAGTCTTTTTATGTATTATTATTGTATTGTGATATGTTTTGTTTCATGTTGAAAAAAAAATTTGATAAAAAAAATAATATATACATTAAGAAAAAAGATTATAATACAATAAATATCGGTTATCGGTTATCGGCCTGAGGAGCATAAAGTTATCGATATCGGTATCGGTGTCAAAAAATCAATATCGTGCATCCCTACCAAACTTACTGTCGGTCTGTTATGTTAAGCTAAGAAGTCTTCAGCTGGCTGGACCAGAGCTGAGAAGCCACTTTCACAAAGATAGGTAGTGCAAAAAAAAGAAAATTATAATAATTTTTTTTTATGACTAATCGACGCAACTATATCTCGTCGCCGATTTTTCATAATCGACATCGTCATGTCGACTAATCGTTGCAGCCCTAATTGAGTGCAACTGTGGTGGATTACGTAATTCGGTGAGTTGGAACTATCTATGGGTTGGCGGGTCCCCATGGACATTTTAGCGCGACGGACCTTCAGCTCCGGTAACGTTAGGAGTTCATAACATCAACAAGCAGCACGAAAGCGGCAATAGTCCCGGTTGGATTTAGTAAAACACAGTTGTATGTTAGCCTTCTTGGATGTTGAATAAACGCCTATCATTGTCTTTAAACACCCCGCCTCTCAGACTCCCATTTCATCCTCTGCTAGCTAGTAGCTACGGTAACATTTTGTTGACTGTATTAGCTGGCGGGCTAGTCAACCATAGTTAAAACGTGCCTTGTGTTGTACAAACTGCTAACGCTATGGCAAGATGTGTGTAGGCCTATGTAATGTTAATGGCTATGTTTTTAAAGTCGTAATGAAGATTGATTTATATTGTGCTTGCCATTTTTACACAAACTGACTAGCACCTGGCTGCAGTGCTGCTGCTGCTGCTGCCTGCAGCTAGTGCTCGCCTCTCCCGGCTCCGCCAAATGATTTTTTTTAATTTGCGCGTCATCTCAACCGTACGATACACAGACGCCCCGAACCGTGGGGGTCGTACCGTACGGTACACCGTTCGAATGCGTATCGTCCCACCCCTAGTGTATGCCATCAAACTATTTAACGATTTGTTTTCCTTATAAACATGCAAAACAAACAAATGACTAAACCACAGACATCAAAAACAGACAAAATTTTTTAATTATTACAAAAAAGATTAATATATATATATATATATATATATACATATGTATAAACGAAATAGTTCAACTCTTGCTTACATGATGTCAACCTCCATCTGTAATGGAAACATATGCTGCACTTCTAATGGGATGCTATTAGTCTCCAAGGTGCATGTGAGCAAATGTGTCTCAGAGACATGTGAGTGTGTGTGTGTGGAGTAGGGATGGGTACGTTTCACATTTGAACCGGTACCTGTGAATCGATACTGGTACCCAACGGCACCTTTTTTCTGTACTTTAGTCTCTAAAAATGTTATCTACCTACCTCAGTTGTAAAAAATAAAAATAAATTCAAACTTAATATTTTTATATAATGTATTATTATTACTTTATTATTATTTACATCTTACTGATGTAAAGCACTTGGAACTGCAATCTCCTGTATGAAAGGTGCTATACAAATAGTTATTATTATTTATTTAGAACAACATATATATATATATATATTAGGGCTGTCCCCGACTAAGGATTTGGATAGTCGACTATGATAGGCCAAAATTTGCCACTGGTAAAAAAAAAAAAAAAAAAGGGATAATTTTCTTATTTACTTTTTTTTATCATTCCATTTGGGCTGTGGGGGGTGCTTAATGTCTGAAGGAGTCGACTGAAGGCTACTTGTCCTCTGCAAAAGCATGCAATTGGTCCACTGATGCAGGGGTTCCCAACCTTTTTTCCCCCAGGGACCCCCAAACATCTCTGATGAAATTCCTGGACCCCCCTCCTAATAAAATACCATAAAATACTTTTTTTTGTCATTTTAATAACAAACTGCTTATACACAGGCATATGCATCATAATTAGACCCACTATGCTTCTTTGACTTGTGCCTTCAATCAACAAATCTCATCTTGCACCATATGTATTTCAAAATGTTGGCCAATATTCAAATCCTGTATTCATCCTCTCAAATCAGGCCCTAATGGTGAACGGTTTGCATTTATGTTGAATGAAGTAAGAATCCACTGCAGTAAAAATATCCTCACCTCGAGTGGTGGTAGTAAGGTTGACTGACATGAGAATGTCCTGCTTCAGATCCTCATTTTCGATATACTGCACATAAACGATGAGCACAGCCTCGTCTGCGACAGTTGTAGTTTCATCAAGTTGTATGTCAAATGGACCCTTTCTAAGCTTTTCTGACAGCTGCTGCTCGCAATCACTTGACATCTTATCAATTCGGTCTTTCACTACATTGTTCGAGAGTGGTACTGATTTTAGTTTATACGCCACCTGTGGGCCGCACAGTTTCTAAACCAGGGGTGGGCAAT
Organism: Notolepis coatsorum; assembly: GCF_963971535.1. Taxonomy (NCBI): domain Eukaryota; kingdom Metazoa; phylum Chordata; class Actinopteri; order Aulopiformes; family Paralepididae; genus Notolepis; species Notolepis coatsorum. The sequence continues at coordinate 107,532,279 of NC_140165.1, forward strand.
TATTTTTCCCAGGGGGCCGAATGAGCAACTGAAAATATGTTGGAGGGCCGGGCCAAAATTCCAAACTCAATTATGCATAATATACATTTTATTTCTATATAAAAAGCAGTAAATGGCATTGTTTTGACCCCTGGTAAGAGTATGTTATTATTTGGCAATTAAAAGGTGAGGTTAGCTTTCAAAAATATCATTTATTCAAATAGAATTTATTTCCAAAATGATAAACAAAATGTGAAACATTAATAACAAAGGGCATGTATGAAAAAGTGCTATACAAATAAAGTTATTATTTTGAGTTTCATATACTATTGAAACAAGGATTTTCTTAGCTTTCTAAAGACATCACATCATCTTATAGCCAAAATAAACAAGACATGTCACTGAACTGTGTAAAGAAAAGTGTCCCAGTAGCCTTTTTTACTTTACATGCCTATATTAAACATTTAATGTTTTCAGAACTGTGCAAAAAAAAGAAAAAAATATCGAGTGTCCCATTTCACTTGTTATATTTCCACATTTTAGTGTTCTTCAGCTATTTTTTTTTTTTTTTTTTCATTCAGTGTGATAAATCCAGTCTCTGTTGAGCTTTAACAAGTCCATCAAAGTCAGGTTGCATGTCTGAGGTGGAGATGCGAAGCACAGCTGCCAGATGTTCATCAGTGAGAGAGGATCTGTACCTGGACTTGTTAAACGTCATGACTGAGAATGTCTGTTCACATATAGGTGGATCCAAAGAGAACCAACATCTTCTGAGCATGTCTCCTCATGTTTGGAAAGTTCTCCTCCTTGAGAGCAGAGTAGAACTCTAGCAGTGATGCTGACTTAAAGTGCTCTTTCAGTAGTGAATCAGACTGCAGGTCAATGAGTTCAAGCTGAACATCAGTGGGTGCACTATCAACACTGCAGGTAAAGGGAGAGGAAACCAGCTAGGGGTGGACGGTATGGTCTAAAATTTATATCACGGTATAATTTGAAGCATAGACGGTAACGGTATATATCACGGTATCATCGTTTTTGATAAATTTTTTTCTTTTATTTTATATAATTTTTTTTCTTTTTTTATAAAATATATATATTATATAATTAGACTTGTACTTGTATTATCTGCGAGACATCGCCACCACGCAACAAGCTCCACTGTCTGTGTGTACTCTAGTAGCCTCCAGCTACGGCCAGGATTCTCCGGCGCTGCACCTGGACCCTATTATAACGTTAGCAAGCCCTCAGCTCGAATACGCATCGAATCAGTGTTATAAGACATTGATATCAGGAGCTATCCGGCTAAGCCGGATATATAACGTTAATACAACGCCTCAGTGAATTATTTAGTTCAATGGGACATTTCGTTTTGAATGGTGAACTAACTTGCGTTAACGTGAGCTAACGGCTAACAGGTAGCACACACACGTCTCTCTCTACTAGACTTTGTGGAGCGTTTGTTGATGTCAGGAGCTATCGGTAGCTGGCCGACTAGATACCGTTCGGTTAGACAATGCCTCATCATGTATTAAACTAAAAGTGAATAGTTGACTGGGTCATTTTGTAACGGTAGCTAAGCTAACGTTAGCTCAGGGAGACGCCGCCGACAGCTGAGCTCCCGTGTCCCGTCCCACTAGACTACTAGATCCGTGTTTACATGCGTGCGGTAGGGGCTGGCACGCCCACTGCGCGAAGCCTCCTAAATAACTTTTTCCAGTTCGCACATATCTATTATCTATGACTAATTCTATCTATTTTTAGGGGCAAATGCGAGTGAAATAGTCGCGTTGTGGTTACATGACGTCATTGGTATTTTAGAGCTGCACTACCGGTTTAGACGGTATAGTCAAAATCCATACCGTAGAGCAAATTCATACCGTTTATACCGTATACCGTTTATACCGTCCACCCCTAAAACCAGCTGCATTTCATCCTCAACCTTTTTGAAATCTTAAACGCCTTGAAAATTCATCATGCAGTGCTCCCAACATGGATGAGTGCCGGTGATCAGCTGATGGTTTGACTTCTTTCAGGGGTTTCATGTGTTTGAGATTGTTGCTGCTATAGTTGCCTTGAAATTAATTGCAACTTTGTCATGAAGGCTTTCACATGGCTATGCATTTCATGAGCAAAAATGCCCTTGCCCTGCAGTTGTGTGTTCAGTAGGGATGGGTACTGTTCACATTTGAACCGATACGGTACCGGTACCTGTGAATTGATACCGGTACCCAACGGTACCTTTTTTCTGTACTTTAGTCTCTAAAAATGTTATCTACCTACCTCAGTTGTGAAAAAAGAAATCCAAACTTCAAATAACCACACTTTCCACCGTTTTCGGCTTGCCCCGACTGCTTTGTTGTTGAATCAAGTCAAATCCTAGGTAAGCGTATATTGTGCGTGTGAACGTTGACATGAAAAGAAAAAAGTAAAAAAAAGTAAAAAAAAAAAAAAAAAAAATATAAAAAAAAGATTAAATTTTTAATTTTTTTATTATTATCATGTAATCTTTCGCGTGCCGGTCAGAATCGGCCCGCGGGCCGTACAATGCCCAGGTCTGTTCTAAACCATTTTGATGCAGGCTGGTTTGATGAGCTGCTCGCCAATATTGTGCGGTTTCTTTGCTTTTGCAATTTAAAAGCGAACACTCGAAGGAGGCTTCGGTAGCCTTCTGTAAATCACTGCCACCCCTGCTCCACGCTACTCTAACATCAACGGGCTTGTTCGCCTTGAGAGACTGTTCTTTCCTCCGAAAAAAGTCCGGATCCTTCCCAACGGTTTCTGGGTGCTTAGACGCCTGATGTCTCTTCAGCTTGCTGGGCTTCAGGCTCGAGTTTGCCAACTTTTCTCCACAAATCACACACTTGTCTGGTCCCTCAGTGAAGCCCATGGTGATGTAATTTTCGCGATTGCTGTAGGTCCTAACTTTTTTTTTTGCAGATGAGCTGCTGTCATCTCCTTTTCGTTTGTCACACATTTTCGCCTCCGGCCGCTGACTGCAGACGAGCCGAGAAAGTTAACTAGCGTGCTAGGCAGGGTTTCCGTTAAAAAAAAAAATTGTTTCCGGCCTCAGTGTCCGGTAGATTTCAATCTACCGGTAAAATGAGAGAAATTCCGGTCAGAGTTTATTGAGCTTAAAAACATTTGATAGGCAGGGTGCTCCAGTAGCACACCATGTTACCGCGCTGCGTCGCGGGACTCCGTGCTGCGTCACAGATCTGGTTGACTCCGAGTTCGATTCCCGGACTCGCCGTCATTTGCCGAATGTCTCCCCCTGCTCTCTCTCCCGTTTCACCCTACAACTGTCGGTCATGCTTGACCAGAAAAGCGATAAACGCTAAAAAATAGTTAAAAAAAAAAAAAAAAAATTGATAGGCAAAAGAATGACAACAAAACAAAAGAATGACATCATCAAGGCATGTAGATTTATAATATTTTTACTTAAAACTAGGCTACTTTTGCGTATAAAGTCATTATATTCCAAATAAAATAAGTCCAGAGACTCCGTGCTGCTGCCGACTTTAAATCAGATTGTGGTGTCTGTGGGCAGTCGCCCGACATTAATAAGCGGCAGTCTGTTATAATCACATTTTTATGAGCTAACGAATTCCGTTATATTGGACATTTGTATTAATTATATCAAGCGAAGAACTGAGAAATTTGGCAGAGAGAGACGGCAACATTATCGTGGGTTTGCGTGACGACTCTCTCTCTCTCCACCTCCCAATGACTTATTTGCGAGAGTATGTCGATGCAGAGCAGCAGATTCAGCTGTTATTGGCTCTTTTCTGGGGACCGCACAGCAGCGCCCCCCACCCAACAGCTGAATTGCCAATGGCTGAATTGGAGTACTGCACTGTGCTGCTGCTGCTCGGGCTCTGCAGCTTCACATGCATTCGCACACCCAGCACTAAGCTCTCGCTGACAACGTCGTTGTCATTATTAGAAGCAATGATGAAACAAATGTAATGATTGTTTCGTTCATCGCATAGGCTATTTAATTTTAGCCTATTTTAATACAATTCAAATTGTGCTTAGACTCAGGGAATTGTTTTCACCGGACATTAAGACCGGAGAGATTAAATATGTCATTCAACAGATTTTGCCGGTCAAATACCGGTAATTACCGGCTAACGGAAACGCTGGTGCTAGGCTAGCTACGGAAAGTGATACAGTCAACTGATTCGCGTTTTAGCGGCTACCCGGTAGCCTACTGTTAACGTTCAAAAATCATGTCTAGATGTTTATTTATCTTTATTTTTTATTGTAGTGGAGAGACTATTCATGCTTCTGATGATAAAAATATGCTAATTAAATATTTCTCTGAAAGAAAATTAAAAAAAAATAATAAAAAAAAATTATAAAAAAAAAGACCTCAAATCATCTGTGGTCTGGCGGACCCCCTGCACCCCCCTGGCGTCCGCGGACCCCAGGTTGGGAATCACTGCACTGATGGATACATCTTGATATTTCTCTAGTCTAGTGTGTTCATTAGATGGGTGAAATCCTCTTTCTGTGCCTGTTTTCGTAGGCAGTTAGCCTCTGGTATGCGTGCCATTAGCGTTAGCCACGCTTCTAGGACTCTTTTCTTTTGGAAAGAATGATAAAAAATATATATAAAAAATATTTATACTTTTTTTTATTTATTTTTTTTACTAAGAGGTTGGCAGTCGACTACGGCTCTTTTCGACCGATTAGTTGACTAATCGACTAATAGGGGTCAGCTAGGGGTGGACGGTATGGTCTAAAATTTATATCACGGTATAATTTGAAGCATAGACGGTAAGGGTATATATCACGGTAGGGCTGGGCCATATGGAAAAAAATCATATCGCGATAACGATATGATAATTTTATTTTATTTCTCGATATCGATAATTATCGAATTGTTATAAGTATAATTTTTTTTTTTTTTTTAACAACAGATGTATGTTTATTTTGCAGCAATTCTTTGTCATTGCCGCCATCTTTAGTGTTACATCCCCTCACACTCCAGTTCTCAGGCTGCAGCTGGTTTAAAAGCTAAAGTAAACCGGCTTCTCTGCTGGCTGTGGCTCCAGAGGAGTTGAACAGTTCTGGCTCTCAGTATTGTCATTTGGACAAGCAAAGCCATTACTTTAAGTTGCAGGCAAGAAAGACAAGTCTGTCCACTGTCTCTGGTTTTAAAACTGCCCTGTTGCAGGTAAAAAAAAAAAAAATATTTTTCGATTTTTTTATTTCGATATTCGATATCGATTATTAAAATATATCGCGATATTTATCGTTATCGTTATATCGCCCAGCCCTATATCACGGTATCAGTGTTTCCGTTAGAATAATTTTTTTTGCCTGATAGGCAGGCTATATAAAGAATGACATCCTCAAGGCATGTAGATTTATAATATTTTAACTTAAAACTAGGTTACTTTTGCGTATAAAGTCATTATATTCCAAATAAAATAAGTCCCGAGTCCGTGCTGCTCCCATTGCAAACAGCGGGCTGGATGCTGGATTTTGCTAGAAGCATATGTAGGTGCAGAGCCAGCGGCGCTTTCAGGTCTGGTCACAGCTTTCAGCCGTTGGGTGGGGGGGGGGGGGGGGGCGCTGTTGAGCGGGCCTGTGAGACCTGAAAGCGCCGCTGGCTCTGCAGCTGCATGCTATTCGCAAATCCACTGCTGCAGCCGTCCTCCCGTCCTCTCGTTATCATAACACTACACGCATATCATAATGTTTACAGCAAACTGTAGTTGATCACCAGGTATGTTTTATTAACGTAGAATAATTCATATAAGAAAAACGATAGGGACATCTCTTACCTTTCTCCACTGGTTAAAAATGCCAGGAACTGAAATTGAAACTTGCTGTGCGCCGCGGTGATATGTGTTTATTATGAAATGACAATTGCGTGTTGACACGCCCACTGCGCGAAGCCTCCTAAATAACTTTTTCCAGTTTGCACATATCTATTATCTATGACTAATTCTATCTATTTTTAGGGGCAAATGCGATTGAAATAGTCGCGCTGTGGTTACATGACGTCATTGCTATTTTAGAGCTGCTCTACCGGTTACACGGTATAGTCAAAATCCATACCGTAGAGCAAATTAATACCGTTTATACCGTTTATACCGTCCACCCCTAGGGTCAGCCCTAGTTCATACTACACTACACGTATGAACTCGACATAGCGTTAACGTTACTCCGTTTCCATGAAGTGTTTAATTAGCAGCAATCTATTGTTGAAAATGTAACGTTAACCGGAAATGGAATGAGAGGACAGGAAGCCGTCATGAAATCGTTGTAGTCATATTGTAGTCTTTTAGTCTTATTAACTAAAAGATTTTAACAAAATAAAAAGCAACAGCACTATTGGATAACTGAGTCATGTTTGCTATGTATTTCTTTCTTTAGGGGAGTATGACATTTGTTTCACAGTTTTAGCATGATGTTTTATAGATGGCTAGGTTAACACTTTGAATGCCCAGCAGGGGGCGCACATTTAGTGCTTTAATGCCCAGCACCACTTCAATGTTAACGTTAATATCGCCTAATCTATGTTTTAAATTATGGCTATGTGTCTAATCTGCCCGTCGCATTATCAATGACCCATTTCCAGTCAACATTGTCGAAGCGGATTGTTTTTTTATTGGTTCATTTCCGTTTTATATCATTTTGAAAAGCCCTCGTTTTCAAGAAGAAGAAAAAAAGAATCCCTGCTAAACGCTGATGTACTGTAATATTCTAGAACGTTGTCATCAAGGAGCGAAATTGGACCCCGCCACCCGCCATTTGCGGGCAGTTTTTACATTTGGCATGTGCCACTGAGAGGTCTGCCCGCCGTGTGACCGGTACCTTATAGTCATGTAAAAAAAAAAACACGACAGTCGCAGTGTTTGGCAAGCCCGTCTCTCACGGCGCGTCATCTCGTTGGCTTGTTTACCAACGTGACATCCGCGACACGCTCTTCTTCTGCTCTGTCTCTGCTCTCGCATGAGGGCATGCTGAATAGGGCCCAGCTGCAGCGCCGGAGAATCCATCTCGTTGGCTTGTTAACCAACGTGACATCCACGACACGCTCTTCTTCTGCTCTGTCTCTGCTCTCGCATGAGGGCATGCTGAATAGGGCCCAGCTGCAGCGCCGGAGAATCCATCTCGTTGGCTTGTTTACCAACGTGACATCCGCGACACGCTCTTCTTCTGCTCTCGCATGAGGGCACGCTGAATAGGGCCCAGCTGCAGCGCCAGAGAATCCTTGCATGCTGAATGTAGAGTTTAAGGTCCAGCTGCAGCGCCGGAGAATCCTTGCTGGAGCTGGAGGCTACTCGAGTATACACACAGACAGTGGAGCTGTTTGCAGATAGCAAGCATTTTGACTTGTTGCGTGGTGGCGATGTTTTGCAGATAATACAACTACAAGTATGATTATATAATATATATATTTTATTAAAAAAAAATTTTTTTATATAAAATACATTTATTTATTTTTTTAAGCAAAAAAAAATTGGCAGGTAAGAAATATGCTTGGCAGGTAGATTCTTCCCATCTACCCGCCACTGGCCGGTGAGTCAAAAAGTTAATTTCGCTCCCTGGTTGTCATTGTTCGGCCTATTTATGATCGTTTTCAAATAAACGCTAGATTATCGATAGTATATACATATGCACGCTGGTGCCGCAAGCTGTAAATCGATTCTCTTATTTCCTGATCACTCGCACAGTCAAAACAGCCATATCACATATAGGGGGAAAGCTTATATCTCCGTGAAAAAATTTCTGATTATCCTAATACTGGTAAAATAGATTCCTTACCTGAGATCAGATGGTATCCAAATGGATTATTCCAATTCCTGATCGACCATTCCAAAAATCGATCCTTTTATTGATCCACCGCGTATACAGTAAAACACATAATCCCCGCTGCTCTGATGGTCCAGCAAGAAGCTGATCGGCCCTGGTTGCTTGCGTGAGAAGTAAAATGTGGAGTCCGGGTCTTTTTTCCCCATGCATTTTCATTGAATCCAATCCAAAAGGGTGAATTACCATCTGGGAGACTATAGGGGGTGCTTTTTTCACATCTGAGCGCCTGGCGGGCAGGATTACCAACGGTAGACTCGGTTGATGAAATATGAATTCAGATCGCTAATACAAAAATAAAAACGTGAAAAAACGAATATTCTCGTTATGGGCATTCAACCCGCGGGGGGTAAACCAGAGAAAACTCGGTTTGGGCATTCAAAGTGTTAAACGCATGTTTTTGTTTTTAAGAGGGGGGGTTTGATTTGATTTTTTTTTATCCACTTTTTCTCCCATTTTTCTATTTTTCTCCCATCCCAATTTCGTATCATCCAATTCAACCCTCCCCTGTCTCGAACGCTGTTTCTTGCCTCCCACAAGCCGGCTGCAATGTGGACTAAGTCATACATAGCACGAGTCCCCTCCGATACTCGAGGTAACAGCAGTCGCATCTTTCCACCTGCACGGCGCGATCTTTCAGCGTCGGGGGTCTGCGCTTTGGAGGGGCACCGCCCCCATCGCTTCCTGATTCTACTGCGCAGGCGCACCAACCGACCTGTAGGAGTCGCTGTCCACAACGCCCAATCCCCACCCATCAGTTTCCCACCCCCTAATACTGCCAATGTGTATTAGTACGGACGACCAGCTAAACTGAAAGCAATGTGGAGCGCTGGGCTCGAACAGGCGAACCCAGCGTCTGCACCACGTAGCCGCCCGGGGTTTGATTTGATTGAAGTTTATTTCAAGTATGCAACACAACAAACAAACATCAAGTACAGATAAGCCGTTCAAATAATAAATGTATACATAAATAGTTACAATATGTAATCTAATAATCTAAATCTAATCTAATATATAATCTAAAAAACGAAAGGCTAAAATGCTAAATATATAATCTAAGAATCCAATAATCTAAATCTAATATATAATATAAAAATGCTAAATGCATGAGTCTTTTGTCTTTAATGTTAGCTTGCAAAACTCAAATACTGTCTTGGTAAGCCTCATAATGAATTGTTTGGGGAAAAAAGGAAAAGTCAGAACATATCGTGATATCATATTTAGGCCATATCGCCCAGCCCTACTTGAAAATATATATTATTTTGTCATAGGTTGATTTAGTTATTTTCTTGATTTGTCAGATTACTTTAGGCATAATACAGCATGTTGAGTAGCTTTGGTTATAGAGAGATATTATTTTGTTATAAAATAATTAGTGATGCACCGATCATGTGGCCGATACCGATAACCGATATTAATATTGCTGTTCTGGCCGATACCGATATTTACCGATGTCGATATCTCTGTATAGAAAACACTTTTTTATGATAATCAAATAAAGATTTTATATAACTTTTGTAACTTATTTTCAGAATGACTGATATTTTGAAACTATTTAAGGCCAAAACATGTAAAAAGATAAAAGGATTAAAAAAAAAAAAGAAAAAAAAAAATTATCTGCCCTATCTTGATATCGGACCGAGACCAACGTGTAAAAAAACGGTCATATCGGCCGATATTATATCGGCAGCCGATATATCGTGCATCACTAAAAATAATAAACAATAATTTTATATCCATACAGAGGAGGCATACTTTAAATATATTAAAATGATAAGACATCTTTGAGTAAACTTCAAGTATCATTAAGTATCTTGAGGCTGAAGGCAGAGTGTCCTATTTAAAAAAAAAATCAATATGGTCACCCTTGAAGTCGCATGATAATTCACTTAATAAAATAATGACGAGTCAGCCTCCTAAAAAGACAAAAGTTAGTGACACGACTCACACCGCCGCCGCCAACCCAGCCAAAGTAGGGACTTTTCGCTGTATCATCAATCAATGGTCAAATAAATATTTGATTAAGGAATATAATATGCCTTTTTTTATTATTTCTGTGTATCAGCAAAATGTATAGATTTTTATGTTAGACATTGAGGGAAATTAAGATTCTCAGATTTTTTCCGCTTATCAACTAACCGGTTAATCGGCAGGTGACGTATGTTGCTCAGTAGTTGCTGATGTCTGCTCAGGAGGTTTGAGTGTTTGCTCAGACCGAATTTCTTCTATAGGGAACATTGCATGTTACGTGCATATATCCCCTCCCTACTTGGGAAATACACCTGATTTGGATCAATTATATGCTGGTGCTCTAGTGCTACATATAGTGGCTGGATGTTATCTATATAGCACCTTTAATGTGGGGTAATCCTTATAGTAAGCTTTAAAGATCTGTTCCGTTAATTTTTTTTTTATTGAGGTTAAATCCTCTTAGAGGCATGACTTTGTGCAGAATTTATCAACAGAGCACCTTTTTCACATTCTTCCACTGGAGAGGGAAAGCTTCTTTGTACTTCCCTGACATTTTAGTTGCATGTGTGATGTCACTAATGGGTCGAACCACTCATGGTCCAATATGTGGTAACTTGACACTCATAGCTTCAGCATACAGAAAGCTGAGTAGGTGTTGACACGTCTTGAAAGAATATAAGCTGCAGACCTGGAATTCCTGGTAAATATCATTGGATACTTGTTGCCAATTTACACATTCATACGCCCTTGCATTCTCAAGGTGTACGAGATGCTGCTAAGTAGGGGTGCACCGATGTATCGGTCGGGTATCGGTATCGGCCGATAAGTGCCTTGTTGACTGCAATCGGCCTATCGGCCGATAAGCTTGAATGTGCCGATGGCAGTAGCCGATAAATATCCATCAATTTGTGTCGCGTCAAAAGGCAAAACGCGTTGCAACCTGCACAACGCCGCCCCCGGCCCCCGTTCTTTCAACCTAAAAGTGCACTTTCTTCAACCTCGAAGTAAACAAATCACAGAACGGTAGCCAGTTAGTAGGTATCAACGTGAGCTCCCGGGACGGTAGCTAGTTAGTTAGCACCATCCATGTATCAACGTGAGCTCCCAGGATGGTAGCTAGTTAGTTAGCACCATCCATGTATCAACGTGAGCTCCCGGGACAGTAGCTAGTTAGTTAGCACCATCCATGTATCAACGTGAGCTCCCAGGACGGTAGCTAGTTAGTTAGCACCATCCATGTATCAACGTGAGCTCCCGGGACGGTAGCTAGTTAGTTAGCACCATCCATGTATCAACGTGAGCTCCCAGGACGGTAGCTAGTTAGTTAGCACCATCCATGTATCAACGTGAGCTCCCAGGACGGTAGCTAGTTAGTTAGCACCATCCATGTATCAACGTGAGCTCCCGGGACGGTAGCTAGTTAGTTAGCACCATCCATGTATCAACGTGAGCTCCCGGGACAGTAGCTAGTTAGTTAGCACCATCCATGTATCAACGTGAGCTCCCGGGACAGTAGCTAGTTAGTTAGCACCATCCATGTATCAACGTGAGCTCCCGGGACGATGGCAGTAGCCGATAAATATCCATCAATTTGTGTAGCGTCAAAAGACAAAAAAAAGTTCACTCGCGACCTACCTGCACAACGCCCGCCGTCCCCAGTCCCCCACACACACAAGCTACTGCATCAAAGTTACTACTTATGATTAACAAGGCATTAGTTTGGGGCATTAACGTTATATAGTTAGTGTTACACGTTCAATAACATCAGCATATTATTTACCCGAAGATAGCAAGTAAGCAAGGCATTACTCCGTTCATAGCTCAGTTCCATTCCGTTGCTCATTCCGTACCCAACTACCCATTCTGCAATCTGTTAATAAAGTTTTCAACCAGACAAATGTATAGAAAGGCTTTGTTTTATTATAACATTTGTTGCAGTAAAATCATTGTGTCTCGTTTGGTCATCCTGTGGAGCACTCAGCACTGGTCGGCGGTAGGGATGGGTACCTTTCACATTTGAACCGATACCGGTACCTGTGAATCGATACCGGTACCCAACGGTACCTTTTTTCGGTACTTTAGTCTCAAGAAATTTAATTTACCTACCTCAGTCGTAAAAAAAAATCCAAACTTCAAATAACTACTATTTCGACAGTTTTCGGCTTGTCATTGCTCCGACTGCTTTGTTGTTGAATCAAGTCAAATCCTAGGTAAGCATATATTGTGCGTGTGAACGTTGACATGAAGAAAAAAAAAAGTAAAAAATTTTTTTTTTAATTTTTTTTTAATTTTTTTTTTCGGTTTCTCACTTGATTCGATACTCGGTAGTACCGACGTGTTTCGGTTCGGTACCTCAAAAGTACCGAATTCGGTACCCATCCCTAGTCGGCGGGCAGCTAACGTATTAGCTTGTTGTGGTTCTCGCAAGCAGATCAATGGCGGCATGCCCGGAAGTAGAAAATGAATAAACGCTTGCCGATTGGTGGTAAGAACAGCAGGAGGTGGGTGCTGGCGGTGTGACGTAATTGGCCGAATCGACTGTCAATCAAAATGGTTCTATTGCATTGGTTGAGATCTCTGGTTGAGAGAATAGTATCCATCTGCAGGCTGCCAGACGATACTGGGAGAGGGATAGTGCTACATGGCATGGTGGAATTAATACCATAAACATATTTCTTGATGTTTCCTTTTTTTAAGTAAGTAAAGAGGCCTACAAATACAAACATACACATACAAATATACAGTAGTTTCATTAAAAAAATATATATATTACAAAAAAAATATATAAAAAAATTACAAATGCTTATTTTTTTCCACAAATATCGGTATCGGCCGATTGTGTTAGTTGAACAATCGGTATCGGTGGCCAATTTTCATATCGGTGCATCCCTACTGCTAAGACATTTTCAGTCGTTTATTGAACAATTTGGTGGAAAACTTTATAAAAATTACACAATATAGAACATTATTTCTGGGTTTTTCAAATGCATCTGGGCTCTGGGGGAGTCTTTTAAGCTTCAAAATGTTCTTGGCTGCTTTTCTCAAGAATGCGTACTAAATAGTTGACAGTTTGAGATTTGAGACTGGCCCCATTTTAACCTATCTCCCCCTCCTCCCTGTTGTGAAGTTCATGTAATCACAGCGCAGACGGCAGGCCGAGCTGGACACTACTAAATATTGCATGCAGAGTAATATAGGACTTATGCAACATGATGGAACATGTAACGCTACATGCAGTGCATAATGGTTCAACACACACTGTCGCCACGCCACCTTCCTTATTTATGTCTCCCCCCCCCCCCCCCCCCCCCCATGTTCTTTCTCAAAACACATGTCCTTTGGTTTGGGTGGCGTATATGTGCTTTTGAAAAACATTGTGTCACACAGAATGTCCAGGTTTTTAATGCCGGCGCAATTTGTAAAATAACGATTTTATAATATTTTTGTATTTTTTTTTTTATCTACTTTTTTCTCCCATTTTCTATATTTTTCTCCCATCCCAATTTCGTATCATCCAATTCAACCCTCCCCTGTCACGAACGCTGTTTCTTGCCTCCCACAAGCCGGCTGCAATGTGGACTAAGTCATACATAGCACAAGTCCCCTCCGGTACTTGAGGTAACAGCAGTCGCATCTTTTCACCTGCGCAGCTCGATCTCTCAGTGGCGAGGAGTAACGCGTGGGAGGCTCACGCTGCCCCTGACACTTCCTGATTCTACTGCGCAGGCGCACCAACCGACCTGTAGGAGTCGCTGTCCACAACGCCCGATCCCCACCCATCAGTTTCCCACCCCCTAATACGGCCAATGTGTATTAGTATGAACGACCAGCTAAACTGAAAGCAATGTGGAGCGCTGGGCTCGAACAGGCGAGCCCAGCGTCTCCGCATTCGTGGCGAGCGCCTTGCCCACTACGCCACGTAGCCGCCCCAATATTTTTGTATTTTTATGTGTTTTTTGGACAACACTGGAAGACGTGGGTCTTTAACACTTTGACTGCCGGAAAACGCTTTAAAGCGTCATTCCCGGCCATGCTCAAGTTGCCGGAGGACGCTGTACAGCGTCATTATATCAATATTTCAAAAATCTGCGATCGGATTCATATTTCCCCTCCGCTGGCCTGAGATCCACCAGGAGGACCCACTGAGCTCTCTGGCGGTTCAGGAGCGCCATCTGGTGGCCGATCGGCGCAATCGCCAAACAGGAAGTGCTATGGAGGTTGTGCTGGTCGACCATATTACTTCCGGGCACTCTGTTTGGCTCACGGGACTCGATCTCGACACAATACATAGCGATCGATTGCCAATAACTCGATAAACAACATGATTTGGACATATATACTATTATACAAGCTGGAAATGGACCCGATATTTCTACATACCATAATAGGTAAATGACTGTTCCACGCTCATCGCCCAACGGCGCAAGGAGGATACGGTAAGATTTTTGATCGTATTCCATATAAACTGTTATGATGAACATATCACCCACACTAGATGAATGATATAACGCTGCCCACGGAATTATAAACGATCCCCCGCCCATCCGGTCATCATCAGATCATACGTAGATCATTCTAGAAGTACGTCCAATTGAAATTTTTTATATCGCCCCGATTGCCATCAAACTGTATTTCATCATCAATATAATGCATTTGGGGCTATATATCACGTTCTGGAGAAAGCTGCAGAAAGAGATGAAAACATACTTATACATTAGACCATACTTTACTATGAATATGTGAATGGAAAAGTTTAACGTTGCTACACAATGAACAATACATATAGGACTTTGAATGGGCCCTAATAATGGCAATGTAGCAATAGAATTTAAAAAGTTATAGCCCTGCAAAGAAGGGGAATTTCTCCATAGACAAATAGCGCTGGCAATCCAGTCATTTTCCGGATTTCTGGCCGGCACCCATAGTGTTAATGTACATCAAGAAAACAAGGTACACATTACCTGTGGGCTGCCACTAGGTGTCCACCAGCACCCCGGCCCTCCACAACATTTAGATTGGCCCACCAGCACCCCGGCCCTCCACAACATTTAGATTGGCCCACCAGCACCCCGGCCCTCCACAACATTTAGATTGGCCCACCAGCACCCCGGCCCTCCACAACATTTAGATTGGCCCACCAGCACCACAAAAAGATTTCCCAGACTGACACAGCAGCACTTCTCATGTTACATCATGTACAGTCTCTTATTCACTGCTGCTGGCTGTTTGTATATGTTGCCTCACAGCAAGAAGGTCCTGGGTTTGAACCCCGGTGGGAGGCCTTTCTGTGTGGAGTTGGCATGTTCTCAGTGTTTGTGTGGGTTTCCTCCAGGTGTCTCGCACCAACAACATGCATGTTGGGCAGGGACTGCAGATGAAAACTAGCTCATTAGCTAACTCTGCCACATTTACATTGATGTGGAAACTGAAAATGTTAATGTGCATTGTCCCTGGGTAAAAGAAGAGGCAGTTATCACTAGGGCTGTCATGATTCGTTGACGTTGTCTGCGATAAAATTGTCGATTTGCATATTCACGATCGACGCGTCGTATTGTTAATTGTATGTGCCTTTTGCGGTGGAAATGGCAGACTGGGGCTCTCTCCCTCTCTGTCTCTCCATCTCCACGAGCTAACGTTACTGTTTAAACAATGACCCAGTCAACTATTCACTTTTAGTTTAATACATGACGAGGCATTGTCTAACGGTATCTAGCTGGCTAGCTACTGATAGCTGCTGATATCAACAAATGCTCCAGCAATAGTCTACTCGAGTGCATAATACCTCCGTTCCCTCGTTAGCTAGCTTAGCTAGCTCACGTTAGATGATCCATCTGTCCCAGTAAACTAAATTGTCTTAACGTTATCTACCGGGCTAGCAGTAGCTACAGATAGCTCCTGATATCAATGTCTTATAACATTGATTGAATGCGTATTCTAGCTGAGGGCATGTTGAATGTGATTTGACAAAGCAACCGTAACGTTAAATAGGGTCCAGCTGCATCGCCGGAGAATCCTTGCATGCTGAATGTAGGGTCTAGCTGAATATGGGGTCTAGCTGCAGGGCCGGAGAATCCGTGCTGGAGCTGGAGGCTACTCAAGTATACACACAGACAGTGGAGCTGTTTGCAGATAGCAAGCATTTTGACTTATTGCGTGGTGGCGATGTCTCGCAGATAATACAACTACAAGTATGATTATATAATATATATTTTATTTAAAAAATTTTTTTTATATAAAATATATATATATATTTTTTTTAATCAAAAAAATTTTGGCAGGTAAGAAATATGCTTGGCGGGTAGACTCTTCCCATCTACCCGCCACTGGCCGGTGAGTCAAAGTTAATTTCGCTCCCTGAATATGGACGATCAGCACTTCAACCACATAACTTCCTGTTTGGCGCTTCTGCCGATCGGCCACCAGATGGCGCTCTTGAACCGCTAGAGGTTTGAGAGGAGCTCAGAACTGTGTGTGAAGGCTGCGGATGGAAAATATGATTCCGATCACAGATTTTTGAAATATTGATATTAAAGACGAGTTACGGCGTCCTCTGCAACTTGAGCATGGCGGGGAAGGACGCCTAAACATGTTTTCGGCACTTAAAGTGTTAAATATTAAGTTCTGCATTTTTTTTTTTTTTTTTTTTTTAATACAACTGAGGTAGGTAGATAACATTTTTAGAGATTAAAGTACCGAAAAAAGGTACCGTTGGGTACCGGTATCGATTCACAGGTACCGGTATCTGTTCAAATGTGAAAGGTACCCATCCCTACTAATAACGTATTATTACGAATAGGCTAATGAATAAAATATAATTGCTTAGCTAATTGTTTAGCTACTAGGGGTGTAACGGTACGCGGATACATACTGTACCGCCTCAATGTGATCCTCCGGTACAGTACGCGCTGTGCACCGAACGATTGCAACGGTATGGAACCTTTTTTTGCTGAACATAAATCCCCCCGCCCTTAATATAACGTGCACAACTAACCGGATTAGGGCTGACCTTCGAATTTTTTTTTGGCAATCGAAGCTTCGGGGCCGAGCTTCGGTTTTAATTCGAAGCTTCGAATTAAAAAAAAATTAATTTCTTTTTTTATATAATTTTTTTTTTTTTTTTTTATCTTATGTTGTGGGACTTGTACAGCACTTTGGTAAACTTTGTTGTTTTTAAATGTGCTCTATAAATAAAGTGGATTGGATTAATGAATTAAGTAGCCCCTTTCGTGACTGTGACACAGCACACGGCTGTGTGATTTAATTCAAGGTGGATCGCTGTTGTCGTTTGAACAACTTCAGATTTCATGGGAACTACCAATCCCCAAAATCAAGAATGTTTAAGATGAATGAAGTAAGTTTTTGATTATTTGAAATACGGCCTGTGTCTACAAGGTCCGGCAATGTAGACCTTGTAGACTCCACTACAGACCAATTATCAGTGAATGTTCATGCATTTTTAAGAAGGGCTACTTTCACAAAAAAACAAAGAACTCACCAAAACATCTCAGTAGCACCTTATCTAAATGTTCTATTTCATATATGGAGATTCATATTTATTTATGTATTGCATGCATTTCTACATTTTTTTCCCTATTTTGTTTATTCATCCCAGTATCTTTCTTTCTTATGTGTGGAATTCTACAAGGCATTTACATTCACATTTACATTGTCATTTAGCTGACGCTTTTATCCAAAGCGACTTACAAGTTCTGTACGACAGGTCATCAGGAAGAATACAACTCTATCAGCTGAGTAACAATATTCATCAAAGTGTTGCGTGTTACAGTGTAGGTTAGTTTATTAGGACAAGTGCATGACAGTAAGGTTAGTTAGGTTTAGATTTTTTTTAATTTTATTTCAGATAATGGTTGAAGAAGTGCGTCTTTAGTCGACGGCGAAAGATTGGACGGGATTCGGCTGTCCTAACTGGGGTGGGTAGTTCATTCCACCATTGTGGGGCAAGGACTGAGAATAGGCGTGTAGGTGGTGTATTATGTGTTTGAGGATGATATCCTTCAAACAGGCAATAGTGATGATATAATTTGGGCAGTGCTGAGCTGGGTTACTTTCCTCCAGTGTATTTGTCCCCCGGCCACACCCAATGGCCCCATGCACACACACACACACACACACACACACACACACACACTGAAGTAAAAAAAATAAAAAATAAAAAATTGAATTTTTTTTTAATTTAAAAAAAAAAATACTTCGATTTTTTTTTAAATGTTCGAAGCTTGTGCCATCGAACGAAGCTTCGAAGTATTTAAGACAGCCCTAAACCGCATGTTGTTTGTTCCTCCCACGCAGCGCAGCGCGCAGCTACACTGAACGATAGCTGTAATTCAGCATAGCATATTAGCCCGTATGTCGAGTGCAATACTAACTGACCAGCCAGAGCCATGTCATTGTTCAACTTTATCGCAAACTTTATCACACATTTGAAACGGCATCACCCGAATGTGAATATCACTGGTACACGGAAGAAACAGATCCTAGTGCAAACCCAGCTCCCCGCTCCAAAGCAGCATCTCGCTATTAATTCAGACCTGGCCAAAGCAATAACAAACGCCATAGGTGTTTTTATAGCAGCAGATCTGCGACCATACTCCGTTGTCGAGAACACTGGGTTTAAGCACATGTTAAAAGTAATATAGCCCCGCTACTAGGGATGGGTACCGAATTCGGTACTTTTGAGGTACCGAACCGAAACACGTCGGTACTACCGAGTATCGAATCAAGTGAGATACCAAAGAAAAAAAAAAAAAAAAATCCACGCCGGGAGCGCGCGTGCACGTGGTGCGTGTCACCCCAGATGATTTCAATAACGCACCACTGCCGGTATTGGTTCAAATTTTAAAGGTACCCATCCCTACCCGCTACCTAGTTCCCTCTCGTCCGTATTTCAGCCAGCAAGTCATACCAGCTCTATAAACTAGCCCCTTTTCGTGACTGTAGCAAGCCCTGCCCCTGTATTCAAGCAGGGCTTGCTCATGAAAGGGGCTCTGTATAAACAAACACACGCTACAGTTGTCCAAGGCATCTGCTATATAATAATCTTCAGATTTACTTTAAGTGGTATTGGTAGGTTACAGCAGTAAGCATGAGTTTGCTCAGTAGATTATGGCCAATTTGTTTTATATTGTTTATTACAGTTAAATAAATAAATAGATAAATGAAAAGCTAATTTTTTTTGTACTGAAAATAATACCGAACCGTGACTTCAAAACCGAGGTACGTACCGAACCGTGGATTTTGTGTACCGTTACACCCCTATTGGCTACAAATATATTTGAAAGATGACACCTTTTTATAGATCATCAGGCTGAGGCTGCAGCCACCATGTCCCAGCCCACCCCTCCTCCCTCTACCACCACCGGTCCCAGCCAAGCCAGAGTCCCTTCACCCTAGCAGCTAGAGGAAGGATGACAGAGGATAGGGGGAAATAGTGTCACAGCCTCTACTAATAAAATGGAGTATTGAACCGTTTTTAACAGCTGGGTATTGGGTGGGACATTCGTTTTGAATGTATCAACAAAATTAAACCAAGTTTTTGAATGGCATTATCCATTTTGGTGATGCGAGTCTTGGGCGATACATGTAAATATGTTCACATTTAATGGGGGAAGTGCCTCATTTGCATTATAAACAACATAAAATTCTCAACTTGCAATATATTTTTTCTTAGTTTATATGTACATAACAAACTGGGAAAGTTTCATAGTGATATCTATTCAATTATTTTTTTTCCCTATTAGGGGGTGCTGTCTCACCTTAAGTAGTATAAGCTATTCTCCTTCAGACCTAAAAAAAATAATGGTTTGTTTTTCCGGTTGCCGACCGACCCTGCCGATTTAGGTGCGACCCAATATATTTTATGAGTTTAAATATTTTATTTTTTTTAAATTAGAAAAAAAATTCTGTTATTTTTTTTATTTTTTTTTAGAATAGAGTTTCATAGAAATCTTAGTCAAACCTTTAGTAGTATGGATATTAAACATGTGTGTGTGTGTGTTAGTTTTATGTATGCTCGGTCTGTCAGTTCGGTCTTTGTGTGCAAAACATTATTTAAGGCTGTAAACACTTCCTCCTCATGGTAAAATGATGTGCCTGATGTCAAACTGCCTCATTCTTTCAGTTTTTGCATGACTACGTCCTTGAGAATAACTGAAAAGTTGGATTATTTTTAGGCTATATATATATTTGATGCTGATTCTGGTATTTTTGGAGTCAAACATTTTTTTTTAATAAAAAAAAACAATATATCGAACCGAACCGAAAACCGTGACCACAAAACCGAGGTACGTACCGAACCGTGGGTTTTGTGAACCGTCCCACCCTTAGTGTGACAGCCCCCACACTACCCACCCACACTAGACGGGCACTGTTATAACCCATGTGAAACGCTGAACTCAAAATGAGGACATGTACTTGGGACACCCTGCCATCTCTGCCAATGGATATCCTAGAATATGTCATGTCAATAGAACACTTATTTCCTTGCCAGTCTCTGCCCTGCCTGTTTCTCTCTCTCCCTCCCTCTGCCCTGCCAGTGTCTCTCTCTCCCTCCCTCTGCCCTGCCCGTGTATCTCCCTCCCTCTGCCCTGCCTGTGTCTGTCTCTCTCTCTCCCTCCCTCTGCCCTGCCTGTGTCTGTCTCTCTCTCTCTCCCTCCCTCTGCCCTGCCTGTGTATCTCCCTCCCTCTGCCCTGCCCGTGTATCTCCCTCCCTCTGCCCTGCCCGTGTATCTCCCTCCCTCTGCCCTGCCCGTGTATCTCCCTCCCTCTGCCCTGCCCGTCTCTCTCTCTCTCCCTCTGTCCTGCCTGTGTCTCTGTCCTGCCTGTGACTCTCCCTCTGCCCGTCTCACTCTCTCTCTCCCTCTGTCCTGCCTGTAACTCTCTCTCCCTCTGTCTTGCCTGTAACTCTCTCTCCCTCTGTCTTGCCTGTAACTCTCTCTCCCTCTGTCTTGCCTGTAACTCTCTCTCCCTCTGTCTTGCCTGTAACTCTCTCTCCCTCTGTCTTGCCTGTAACTCTCTCTCCCTCTGTCTTGCCTGTAACTCTCTCTCCCTCTGTCCTGCCTGTAACTCTCTCTCCCTCTGTCTTGCCTGTAACTCTCTCTCCCTCTGTCCTGCCTGTAACTCTCTCTCCCTCTGTCTTGCCTGTAACTCTCTCTCTCTCTGTCCTGCCTGACTCTCTCTCCCTCTGTCTTGCCTGTAACTCTCTCTCCCTCTGTCCTGCCTGTAACTCTCTCTCCCTCTGTCCTGCCTGTAACTCTCTCTCCCTCTGTCTTGCCTGTAACTCTCTCTCTCCCTCTGTCTTGCCTGTGACTCTCTCTCCCTCTGTCTTGCCTGTAACTCTCTCTCCCTCTGTCCTGCCTGTAACTCTCTCTCTCCCTCTGTCTTGCCTGTGACTCTCTCTCTCCCTCTGTCCTGCCTGTAACTCTCTCTCCCTCTGTCTTGCCTGTAACTCTCTCTCCCTCTGTCCTGCCTGTAACTCTCTCTCCCTCTGTCTTGCCTGTAACTCTCTCTCCCTCTGTCCTGCCTGTGACTCTCTCTCTCCCTCTGTCCTGCCTGTAACTCTCTCTCTCCCTCTGTCCTGCCTGTGACTCTCTCCCTCTGTCCTGCCTGTGACTCTCTCTCCCTCTGTCTTGCCTGTGACTCTCTCTCTCCCTCTGTCTTGCCTGTAACTCTCTCTCCCTCTGTCCTGCCTGTGACTCTCTCTCCCTCTGTCCTGCCTGTGACTCTCTCTCTCTCCCTCTGTCTTGCCTGTGACTCTCTCTCCCTCTGTCCTGCCTGTAACTCTCTCTCTCCCTCTGTCTTGCCTGTAACTCTCTCTCTCCCTCTGTCTTGCCTGTAACTCTCTCTCTCCCTCTGTCTTGCCTGTAACTCTCTCTCCCTCTGTCCTGCCTGTAACTCTCTCTCTCCCTCTGTCCTGCCTGTGACTCTCTCTCCCTCTGTCCTGCCTGTGACTCTCTCTCCCTCTGTCTTGCCTGTGACTCTCTCTCTCCCTCTGTCCTGCCTGTGACTCTCTCTCCCTCTGTCTTGTCTGTAACTCTCTCTCCCTCTGTCCTGCCTGTGACTCTCTCTCCCTCTGTCCTGCCTGTGACTCTCTCTCTCCCTCTGTCTTGCCTGTCACTCTCTCTCTCCCTCTGTCTTGCCTGTAACTCTCTCTCTCCCTCTGTCTTGCCTGTAACTCTCTCTCTCCCTCTGTCTTGCCTGTAACTCTCTCTCTCCCTCTGTCTTGCCTGTGACTCTCTCCCTCTGTCCTGCCTGTAACTCTCTCTCTCCCTCTGTCCTGCCTGACTCTCTCTCCCTCTGTCTTGCCTGTAACTCTCTCTCCCTCTGCCCTGCCCCTCTCTCCCTCTGTCTTGCCTGTGACTAGGGCTGGGCGATAAAACGATAACGATAACTATCGCGATAAATTATTTCCTCGAAATAAACATGAAACGTGGTCGCAACGTTTAGATATATCGATTTTCCAAGCTTGGATATGAGCACACGCACTAACAACCAATCGGTGAAGGAGATGGCCGAGAGCGAAGGAGACCCGGAAGGAGACCCAGAGGTAGGACTCACTCAACAACAAGGCTGGCTAGGCTAATTAGCTTGCACGGCGATGTTTTATATATTTACGTGCAGAGTATGTGTGTGGCGTGAATTCTGAGGCCACGTTTATAGTAGTGTGGGTATACAGTGGACGTCGTTTCAATATATTGTGGCGGAAGAGAGTATTTTAGTGTCATATTTATTACATTGTCATGAGATATTCCGCTTGTCGGCTAACTGCTAACGTGCGCGGACTGATGACGACATCAACTCGACTCGAGACATTCGCAGCAGCATAAGAAGTTAATTAAACTTGACAGACATTATATCGACGATAATTATCGATATCGAATTATATGAAAATCATTTTATAATTTTATCGCGATAACGTTTTTGGTCATATCGCCCAGCCCTACCTGTGACTCTCTCTCTCTCTCTGTCCTGCCTGTGACTCTCTCTCTCCCTCTGTCCTGCCTGTGACTCTCTCTCTCTCTCTGTCCTGCCTGTGACTCTCTCTCTCCCTCTGTCCTGCCTGTGACTCTCTCTCTCCCTCTGTCCTGCCTGTGACTCTCTCTCCCTCTGTCCTGCCTGTGACTCTCTCTCCCTCTGTCCTGCCTGTGACTCTCTCCTCTGTCCTGCCTGTAACTCTCTCTCCCTCTGTCCTGCCTGTGACTCTCTCCTCTGTCCTGCCTGTAACTCTCTCTCTCTCTGTCCTGCCTGTGACTCTCTCTCCCTCTGTCCTGCCTGTAACTCTCTCTCCCTCTGTCTTGCCTGTAACTCTCTCTCCCTCTGTCCTGCCTGTAACTCTCTCTCTCCCTCTGTCTTGCCTGTGACTCTCTCTCTCCCTCTGTCCTGCCTGTGACTCTCTCTCTCCCTCTGTCCTGCCTGTAACTCTCTCCCTCTGTCTTGCCTGTAACTCTCTCTCTCCCTCTGTCTTGCCTGTGACTCTCTCTCCCTCTGTCCTGCCTGTAACTCTCTCTCTCCCTCTGTCTTGCCTGTGACTCTCTCTCTCCCTCTGTCTTGCCTGTGACTCTCTCTCTCCCTCTGTCTTGCCTGTAACTCTCTCTCCCTCTGTCCTGCCTGTGACTCTCTCTCCCTCTGTCCTGCCTGTGACTCTCTCTCCCTCTGTCCTGCCTGTGACTCTCTCTCTCTCCCTCTGTCCTGCCTGTAACTCTCTCTCTCCCTCTGTCCTGCCTGTGACTCTCTCTCCCTCTGTCCTGCCTGTAACTCTCTCTCCTTCTGTCCTGCCTGACTCTCTCTCCCTCTGTCTTGCCTGTAACTCTCTCTCCCTCTGTCTTGCCTGTGACTCTCTCTCCCTCTGTCCTGCCTGTAACTCTCTCTCTCCCTCTGTCTTGCCTGTAACTCTCTCTCCCTCTGCCCTGCCCCTCTCTCCCTCTGTCTTGCCTGTGACTAGGGCTGGGCGATAAAACGATAACGATAACTATCGCGATAAATTATTTCCTCGAAATAAACATGAAACGTGGTCGCAACGTTTCGATATATCGATTTTCCAAGCTTGGATATGAGCACACGCACTAACAACCAATCGGTGAAGGAGATGGCCGAGAGCGAAGGAGACCCGGAAGGAGACCCAGAAGTAGGACTCACTCAACAACAAGGCTGGCTAGGCTAATTAGCTTGCACGGCGATGTTTTATATATTTACGTGCAGAGTATGTGTGTGGCGTGAATTCTGATGCCACGTTTATAGTAGTGTGGGGTATACAGTGGACGTCGTTTCAATATATTGTGGCGGAAGAGAGTATTTTAGTGTCATATTTATTACAATGTCATGAGATATTCCGCTTGTCGGCTAACTGCTAACGTGCGCGGACTGATGACGACATCAACTCGACTCGAGACATTCGCAGCAGCATAAGAAGTTAATTAAACTTGACAGACATTATATCGACGATAATTATTGATATAGAATTATATGAAAATAATTTTATAATTTTATCGCGATAACATTTTTGGTCATATCGCCCAGCCCTACCTGTGACTCTCTCTCTCCCTCTGTCCTGCCTGTGACTCTCTCTCTCCCTCTGTCTTGCCTGTAACTCTCTCTCCCTCTGTCCTGCCTGTGACTCTCTCTCTCCCTCTGCCCTACCTGTGACCAGGGGGCGAAATTAAAGCCCGCCGCCCGCCAGGGGCGCTCAGTTTTTACCTTTGGCGCTTGCCACTGAGAGCCCTGCCCGCCGTGTGGCGTGTGGACGTGTAGTTACAGTAGTTCATAACTATACTCTTATTTTGAAAATCTGTGCAGGTCTCATTTCCGGCCCAAGCGCAGCTAGAGTCATAATATCGATGGCTCCGGCAGTTAGCAGCATTCGGTTCGTATGATATTCTTATTTTGAAAAAAAACGTGGCAACGAGTCATATCCGCCCAGCCCTGCAGCGGGATACTATTGGCTTCTGCTCGTATCAACACAGAGCGGCCCGCAGCTCTAGTGCCACTGCTAACGTTAAACTCTCAGAATGGTAGCAGCTCGCGCGCAGCATCTAGTGCTAACGTTAAGCTCTCAGAATGGTAGCAGCTCGCCCGCAGCTCTAGTGCTAACGTTAAGCTCTCAGAATGGTAGCAGTCTGCTCTAGTCTAGATCGGACCTCCATGAGCTGCATAATACCTCAGTTCCCTCGTTAGCTAGCTCGCGTTAGCTAGCTCACTTAGATCGATCTGTCCCAGTAAACTAAATTGTCTTAACGTTATCTACCGGGCTAGCAGTAGCTACAGATAGCTCCTGATATCAATGTCTTATAACATTGATTGAATGCGTATTCTAGCTGAGGGCATGTTGAATGTGATTTGACAAAATAACCGTAACGTTAAAATTGGGTCCAGCTGCATCGCCGGAGAATCCTTTCATGCTGAATGTAGGGTCTAGCTGAATATAGGGTCTAGCTGCAGGGCCGGAGAATCCTTGCTGGAGCTGGAGGCTACTCAAGTATACACACAGACAGTGGAGCTGTTTGCAGATAGCAAGCATTTTGACTTATTGCGTGGTGGCGATGTCTCGCAGATAATACAACTACAAGTATGATTATATAATATATATTTTATTTAAAAATATTTTTTTTATATAAAATATATATATATATTTTTTTAATCAAAAAAAATTTGGCAGGTAAGAAATATGCTTGGCTGGTAGACTCTTCCCATCTACCCGCCACTGGCCGGTGAGTCAAAAAGTTAATTTCGCTCCCTGTCTGTGACTCTCTCTCTCCCTCTGTCCTGCCTGTGACTCTCTCTCTCCCTCTGTCCTGCCTGTGACTCTCTCTCTCCCTCTGTCCTGCCTGTGACTCTCTCTCTCCCTCTGTCCTGCCTGTGACTCTTAGTGATGCACGATATATCGGCCGCCGATATAATATCGGCCGATATGGCCGTTTTTTTACACATCGGTATCGGACCGATATCAAGATAGGGCCGATATTTATAAAAAAAAAAAAAAAAGGGGTTTTTTTCTTCTTTTTTTTTATCTTTTTTTTTCTTTTTACATGTTTTGGCCTTAAATAGTTTCAAAATATCAGTCATTTCTGAAAATAAGTTACAAAAGTAAAAAAAATTATGCGTTTTGGAAAATAGCTCTTTATTTGATTATCATAAAAAAGTGTTTTCTATACAGAGATATCGACATCGGTAAATATCGGTATCGGCCAGAACAGCAATATTAATATCGGTTATCGGTATCGGCCACAATTTTCACATCGGTGCATCACTAGACTCTCTCTCCCTCTGCCCTACCTGTGACTCTCTCTCTCTGTCCTGCCTGTGACTCTCTCTCTCCCTCTGCCCTACCTGTGACTCTCTCTCTCCCTCTGCCCTGCCTGTGACTCTCTCTCCCTCTGTCCTGCCTGTGACTCTCTCTCCCTCTGCCCTGCCTGTGACTCTCTCTCTCCCTCTGCCCTGCCTGTGACTCCCTCCCTCTGCCCGTCTCGCTCTCTCTCTCCCTCTGTCCTGCCTGTGACTCTCTCTCCCTCTGTCCTGCCTGTGACTCTCTCTCTCCCTCTGTCCTGCCTGTGACTCTCTCCCTCCCCCCGCCCTGCCCCTCTCTCCCCCTGTCTTGCCTGTGACTCTCTCTCTCCCTCTGTCCTGCCTGTGACTCTCTCCCTCTGTCCTGCCTGTGACTCTCTCTCTCCCTCTGTCCTGCCTGTGACTCTCTCTCCCTCTGTCCTGCCTGTGACTCTCTCCCTCTGTCCTGCCTGTGACTCTCTCCCTCTGTCCTGCCTGTCTCTCTCTCCCTCCCCCCGCCCTGCCCCTCTCTCCCTCTGTCCTGCCTGTGACTCTCTCTCTCCCTCTGTCCTGCCTGTGACTCTCTCCCTCCCTCTGCCCTGCCTGACTCTCTCCCTCTGTCCTGCCTGTGACTCTCTCCCTCCCCCCGCCCTGCCCCTCTCTCCCTCTGTCCTGCCTGTGACTCTCTCTCTCCCTCTGTCCTGCCTGTGACTCTCTCCCTCCCCCCGCCCTGCCCCTCTCTCCCTCTGTCCTGCTTGTGACTCTCTCTCTCCCTCTGTCCTGCCTGTGACTCTCTCCCTCCCCCCGCCCTGCCCCTCTCTCCCCCTGTCTTGCCTGTGACTCTCCCTCCCCCCGCCCTGCCCCTCTCTCCCTCCCCCCGCCCTGCCCCTCTCTCCCCCTGTCTTGCCTGTGACTCTCTCCCTCCCTCTGCCCTGCCTGCGTCTCTCTCCCTTATTTGACTTCTTGGCTAACACCCTGTTGTTGTGTAAGTTGCTGTGTGATTGCACCATCACTGCACACACACACACATAGTTATGCTGACACACCTCCTGGTAGTCATAGACGGGACCTGTTTACTGGTGTTCTGCACGGTAGTGTTGCTTCCTTGTGACATAGCCGAGCCATGGTTCTATACAGGGCTGTACGCTAAGCTTTTTCACTAGGGGCACACTTGCCCCTAAATGAGAAATTTAGGGGCAAAAAATATTTTTTAGGGGCAAATTTTTTAATAACAATTTTACCATTATAGTGAAAAAAAATATGTTCCTCCTGCCTCATTACTGTGGTCCTTTTATTTAACATTTAAGTGCTTTTGTTGTCAGGTTTGTATCTTTTATAATGAACCAACTGAACTTCGTATTACCACAGCTGCAAACATTTCTTCTTTCATTGATAACGGTGTATTAACAGTGTTCATAGTCAGTATCTGCTGCACACTGCAACACAGCTCTAAGACATACACTAAATCATGCTCTCTGTTTATCTTTCTCCCTCTCTCTTCCACACACACACACACACACACACACACACACACACACACACACACACACACACACACACACAGAGAGCTCCCTCCCCAGGCCCCTGTAAGGTATTGGCTTGTGTTGCTACACGGACACATTTGTATGTTGCACCATGGTACTTCCTGGCTTACAGAGTACAGACCATAGATACAGACTAGTAAACAAACATTCCGTCTATTATGTGAACTAAAGAGTACAAGGTTTACACAACAGCCCCCACCCCTTGTTTTATTGTATTTGTACCTGTACTACCTGCTGTCAGCTGTTTATCTCTCTCTGTGAGCTTGATTAGCTAGCGTTAGCTCACGTTAGCTCCGCGGCTAACCCTGAACTAAATCAATGACTAGGTTCTAAAGCATTTCGAGTAGTTTTCACTGCACATAGAAGTAGCCAAACAGCGGGAGCATTTCGGGAGTATATAACCAAAACCCAGGCAATTTCGAGCCCTTGGCTTGCCTTAAGGAATCAAATAGTCTGCCATTAGCTACATGCTAACATGCTAACGTTATAACTGTCGGGAAAACCTGGCAGCGATAAGGGAATTGAAAGTCACAGGCACGCGATTCCAGGTGCCTGTGACTTTCTATGAAGAAATGACTTTCTATGAAGAAATGAGCTATGAAGAAACTTTACTTTTCTTCATAGCTAAATCAGACAGTCAGCCAGTCTATCAGAGTGAGTGCTCAGCCTTGGATAATTTAGGAGTGAAATGCGAATGCAAGGCTTGAAATCACTACTCGCAAGCCCGCCCCCAAATATTATTTACCAATCGCAACGGCCAATTAAAGGGGCAATTCGCGATAATCTCATCGCAGTGTACAGCCCTGCTATATCCGGGGCACGACTGCTCAAAGCCTCCCCCTTCCGGTAAATACAGGCATTAAAGCGTTCAGTCTTGACGGATTTCCGACTATTTGATTATATTTATATAATATTTTGATTTATATTTATAAAAAAAAATTATAATTTTTTTAATATGAAGTTTGCCAATAGGGATGTATCAGTAGTATTGTCAGTGGTAGTAGTCGTAATAGTAATCCAGTCTATTTTTTTATTTTCTAAAAAATAAACTAGTTCAACACAGGTAACTACTTTTGCTTAATTTCTTTGATGGCTCAAATGTATGTTCTTAGTCTCTAGTCGATTTTGTGTTTTGAGCACAAAGTTCATCATAGATCTAGCCTCTTAATTTTGCTCTCAAAGTGCACCAGATTGATGCATTTAACTTTTTTGTATTTTATTTTTTAATTATTTTTTAAACAAACACATAAACAAACATGACGACACACAATAGGATATACAAATACACATATGCTCCAGCTCGTACCCCCCTCTCCTGGACCCCCATTGGATAATCCAACCATTATAATTTGTTCCTAACCAGACACTACCATTATATGCTAGCTTTTATTCTCTCCACCACTTCTAACCACATTGCCATTTTGGATTCATTGAGACCCAAAATTCTAGCTGTTGATATTTCTTGATAAATCACATCGAGATATGTAAGAATCCAGACCTTCCGGCACATTTTTTCCGGTTGAAACCATCGTGATGCTATCAGCTTTTTAGCCACTGTGATACCGGATAAAACCAATCTCTTTAGCTGTGGAGCAGGGGAGGAAACTAACTTTTTGGCTTACCAGCCAACTGGCGAGTATCTGTTTTTTTTTACCAGCCAAACAGATTTTTTACCAGACAAAAAAAATCGCTAATTGTGATAATTACTTCTTTGTACGTCTTCGTCTAAATTGATTTTCAATCATAGTAAATTAATCACACTGTCTCTACTCTTCAAAATATTACATAATTAAATCACATATTAACATGAAAGAGGGAACTATTCTGGACTGGGTTGGGCTGAACTGGGCAGTGAAAGATGCTGGGTTGGGCTGGTCTAGGTTATACTGAATGATGAATTGAAAATGGGGGACCCTGATGTAAACAAGACGAAAGTCTTTCTCTGGTCTGCATCCCCTTAACAATTGCATGTATTGAGCCGTACTGTACTGTACCCATTCTGCAATCTGTTAAATAAAGTTTTCATTCATTCATTCATCACAGCTCAACTACTAGGAATGTGTGTCTGACTCTTAAGTGCAGGAAATATTCATCAGAAAGGGGGGACATGATGGAGGGAATGGAAAGAGCAGGTTTGACAGGAGCAGGGTTGAAGGGCATATTGGAGTGTGGAGGAAGTGGACAAGGCATTAAAGCCCAACCTCTAGGTTAAACCCTACTGATCAATTATGGGTAGTTTACATCATTGGTATATAATTTCATTATTTATTTTTTTCCATTTGACACCGGAAATGCCACTCTGAAAGAGTTAAAAAGGTCCACGCACGAATAACATGCACGCGCGAATCAAAAAAGCTTATCAAACGCCGACGTCACAACAGGTGTGGCTTGCATATTAATGAGCCGAATCTAATGTTGCTTTTCCACTAAAATAAAGTACTCAGTTTGTCTCCGTGTGGGGAGGCGGGGCTGCTGGTGATCAGCATGAGAGCTCCAGAAATGTCACGTCATGAGAGACGCGTCACTGTTTGGGGAGTCTGAACGAAAACAGAACGCCGCCATCTTTAATGTCTCGCGTAGGATGTCTTATGTATGTTTGCAGCAAGAAACAAGTGCAATAAAAAAGGATACAGTCACTGTGTATTCTGCCTCATTTATTGATGAAACAAAACAGACATCAACACAATTTGCCACCGAGCGGAGAGTTTAGTCTGACAAAAAGATCGCTGATTAGTTACGCTTGTTGTTGGGGGTTAGGGACGTAACGTTAGTTAGCCTAATGCTAACGTTAGCCGATAGACACGAGAGGCTATCTGTGTAGAATAGACACAATGAGCTAACGTTAGCGTTAGCATAATAGACACAACGAGAGTCTGGTTAATGTTGTTATTGATTGATTGAATGAAAACTGTGTT
Organism: Notolepis coatsorum; assembly: GCF_963971535.1. Taxonomy (NCBI): domain Eukaryota; kingdom Metazoa; phylum Chordata; class Actinopteri; order Aulopiformes; family Paralepididae; genus Notolepis; species Notolepis coatsorum. Next base: position 107,562,787 of record NC_140165.1, read on the forward strand.
TTACTCTGGCTTGCCAAGCTCATCATAGCCCCTTTCGTGACTGATGCACCGAGTGAAGCTTGTGGACTCTACAACAGCGGCGGCCGCAGGGCGCCGGAGCCCGCAGCGCTAGTTAGCTCATAGCTATCGTGTAACACTAGCCTTTGCGGGCTCGGGCGCCCTGCGGCTGCCGCCGCCGTCGCGTCCATGGGCCCCCCGGCAGGGCACCCGTGGGGACGGGTCGGGGTGTACAGAGAGGAGAGAACCATTTTGGGTCGGCCGTTCATGCCGGCCAGCGAGCCGGATGTCGGGATATGTTGTTAGCACAATAGCTACCAAGCTAAGCTATGTTATCTACTAACGTTATAAACACAATATGTGTACAACGACACAATGATTTACATTATTACAAATATGGTAACGTGGTTGTGGCTTTTACAAATAGTGGTTAGCTTTAGGCCCCGTCCACACGAACGCTGGGTTTAATGTAACCGTGATTGTATGTGCGCAGTTGCACTGTTCGGCCACACACAACCGGGGATTTGCTACACTGCAACCGCGGTCTTTTGAAACCGGTGGCCAGGGTGGAGTTGTGCGGTTTTGCAGTTGCGTGTGGGCATAGCAACCGAGGTTATTCCCAGTGTTTACAGCAGAGCTGTCGCAATTATTCCCCATGTTCACGGCAGACCGCGGGGTAGAGAGATTAGAGCAGAGCCAACTACACCAGTGTTTACAGCAGAGCTGTCCCAAGTAGCGTTATATGAAAATGATTGTAACAAACTTTTGTTCAAAACGTATCGTCTGTGTTGAAGAGTGTTGTGATCGACTGATGTCTGTTGACGCTCAGAGTAAACATGTAGCTGCAGCTAAACTAAACTCATGTGTTGTCAAGTTATTGTTATAACTTATAAGGAACCCAGTCCAGACTGCATCCCCTTAACAATTGTTTGTATTGAGCCGTATTGTATTGTACCCATTCTGCAATCTGTTAAATAACGTTTACATCCATTTCATATCGGTAACGTTACTTCTTCTTCTTCAGTTAATTAATGGCAGATCGCGACCCAACAGGAAGTTTAGTGAGCGTTCAGTCTTTTCTGATTGGTTGAAATGGCCTTCATGTCTGAACAACATCGCCGCCTACTGCTTTGGCATTGTATTACATTGTACTAAATGTATCGGTTGCTGGGTTCCAGCTCTGCCCGTGAGTACGCAGTTATACACGGTTGTCCACCTGTGTTCACCGTGTGGACGGAGTTTTATTTTTTCAAACTTCGGTCATATTAAATCCAAACTCTCGTGTGGACAGGGCCTTAGAGATGGATGGATGGCTATAATCACGGAGCAATAGTGTTAGGTGAAACAGATACATTTCCATTCGGCTAGTAGTAGCAAGCATATATCTATGGTAGCAAGGCTCTCTGCCTGCCACTAGCTGTGTGACTCTCAGCGCCCCCTGGTGAGCCCCCTGTTGTCCTGCACCTGTTGTGACGACATTACACGTGCACGTTATAAACCATTGATTAAAATATGCATGTGCATGTTGATTGTGTTGGGCAGACAAAATGTTTTGATAAAAACGCTAAAACTGGGTCAATTTCAATACTTATTTTTTCCCTTCTTCATGAAAGCCACTGTTGGCCTAGTCCACATTGTTTATTGAACAAAAATACAACGTGGAGGTTGACCTTTAAGCAAACAGGACTGAAATGGGGGACCCTGATGTAAACAAGACGAAAGTCTTTCTCTGGTCTGCATCCCCTTAACAATTGTGTGTATTGAGCTGTACTGTATTGTACCCATTCTGCAATCTGTTAATAAAGTTTTCAATCAATCAATCAATCAATCAATACTGGGTTGGGCAGTGAAAGAACCAAGCATTTCACTGTAATGTAATAGCTAAATAAAACAACTTGAACTTGACTTGTTACATTTGCACTCTGGTTGTATGCCAAATGTATTCTGGTTGTACTGTACTTGTGCTGTAAGATGACAATACATTGGAACCGAATCGACAACGCTAGGGGTTCAGCAGGTGTATTCTGAATGCCAAGTATGACAACATCACCGTTGTGAAGGGCATATGGGCGAGTGGTGAATTGATATGGGGGGAAACCCGGTAATAATAAAATGTCACTCGGCTGCATTTAAGCAAAGCCGCTCAGTATAGTCGTCCACTATGTTGAATGCGCGTTATGGTAGCTTGTTACATGCTAGGTAGCTAGCCGGCTAATGCTGGTTGACTTGTCATTCTCATCCGACTCGAATGAGACGCGTCGCGTGCTGTTGTTCGCCCCCATGTCAGACCGCACTGATATCCGAAAGCGACGTCTCTACATGCAATTATTTTCATCCACTGATGTGTTTTTGTAAGTTTGTCTACGTTGTCAAGCCGGCTGCCGGTGGCAGGAGTTTGTAGGTCTGCGCGCAGTGGTCTGTCCACTTCCGCTAGATGGGCAGCGTCTTCTAGAAAATGAGTGTTCATTGGAGGAGCTTAGAGCGCATCTGTACAACGATGATGTTCATTGGTTATGGTCTGATTATTATGTGGCGCAAATGGGAGGAATCAAGGGGGAGTCAGAGTTCGGTTTGTGCCAGTGAGCGAATCAGCAGATTGCAGAATGATTTTTTTGTTTTGTTTTGTAATTACTAGTACTCGCCAGACTGGCGAGTGCTCTTCATGAATTACTCGCCAAACGTAAAAAATACTCGCAATTGGCGAGTAAAGTGGCCTAATTTCCTCCCCTGCTGTGGAGGTACTGCATGCTCAAAGACATCATTCAGCAGTAATACAGAGGGGTGTACAGGTATATCCAGAGTTAAGAGATTTGACAATTGCTGGGTCACTTCTTTCCAAAATATCTTAACTGGTGGGCAGTCCCAGTACATGTGTATAAATGTCCCTTCGTCCCCATTTGTACATAAGGAGCATTTGGAGTCTTGTTTAAGACCCATTTTGTTCAGTCTTATAGGAGTTAAGTATGTCCTGTGAATAGGCCTGCCACGATAACAAATTTTGCTGGGCGATTAATTGCCCCCGAAAATATCGCGATAAGCGATATTATTGCGACCGGTTAGAGAATTTTTTTTTGAGAAATTTATTTCCCAAAACTTTTATTTTGAAGCCCACCGCTCCGTCTTTTCCGGTGTTTTAGACTTTTATTTTGAAGCCCACCGACCGGACCGGAAGTATTGTTGTTATTATCCTAGCTTGCTGATGCTGCTTGTATGTGCGGGGCTTGTAAGCGCTGCGGTCTGTTCGGCTGCAGCTGGAAGCATCTCGATGCTGCTGGTGGACTGGGGCCAGCTAACGTTAGCTTGCTGATGCTACTACTACTTCGACATGCTGCTAATGGGCTGGGGCGAGCTAACGTTAGCTTGCTGATGCTGCTGGTAGATCGACATGCTGCTAGTGGACTGGGGCCAGCTAACGTTAGCTTGCTGATGCTACTAGTAGATCGACATGAGCTAATGATAAAACAAATGTTGAGATTGTTGGTGAACAACTAACTTTAAGTTAGTTTTAACGTTAGCTACTAACGTTAAAACGCTAACGTTACACTACAAATAACGCTACTTGGTTAAAAGGAGCAACACTATTGAGACATGTAGTTAAGCTATGTGGTGTGCTCTCTGCTCTGTAGTAAAGCCAGCGGCCCGCCTCCCAACACGGACAGTGACTGACGAGGGGCACTGGTTCCGCCTCATTAAAACAAACGCGCAAATAGCAATTAATCGCGCCCGTCAAAATCATTGCATTAATTTTAATTATCGCGGCAATTAATCGATTTATTGCTTATCGCGGCAGGCCTACCTGTGAATATAGTTAAGATTGATTTGTTGATGGTCCGGGTTCCTTGATGCAAGGCGTACATTTGCCCAGACTTCTTGCCAGTCAAAGTCTATCTCCAGGTCTGGTATATCCCTCCTCCAGACTGAGTCTAGATGTAGGGTTTCATACGAGGCCGTTAGTAATTGATGATAAAAATCTGAAACAAAACCTCTCGATGTCTCTCTTTCATAGAAGAATTTGTGGTATCTGTGGTGTACAATTGGTATCCTTATTGGAACACTGTGAGCCTTCAAACATGCCAATAACTGTGCGTAAAAATAATGAGGACTTGGTGAGATTACATTTTTTGCATATTTCATCAAAACTACAAAAACCCTGTTTGTTGAAAACGTCTCCTAATGTGTGTATGCCTTGCTTTTCCCATCTAGGGAATCTTATAGGTTGTTTTCCAATCAAGAGTGCATTGTTATTGAATAAGGGAGTATGATTATGCCATTTATGTGGGATAGTCTTTTTTTTTGTGTTTCACGCCATATCCGGATTGCATGAGTGATTATGGGGCCAAATTTCCGTTCGCATTGCTTAATTGATAATTTGGTGTACACTATGTCCTTCAGCCTATGTGGAGCTACTATATTTTCTTCTAAATTTCTCCAGGATACTGATGCTTGGGGATCAAACCATGTTGTCAGTGGTCTTAAAGTGTATGCCTTAAAATAGTGGTGGAAATCTGGAAATGCCATACCACCGTCTGCTTTGTTTCTCTGTGCGGTGGATCTTTTTATACGTGGTGGTTTGTTATTCCAAATAAATTTGTATGTGGAGGAGTGTAATTCTTTCCAGTAACCCTTTGGAGGGGGTAACGGTAGCATTGAGCTGAAGAAGTTGATTCTAGGTAGGACGTCCATCTTAACTATTGATATCCGTGCTTGTACTTTTTTTTTAAGTTTTGACCACCTGACAAGGTCGTATTTGATTTTGTTTTGGATTTTTATGTAATTGTGCTTCACCGTTTGGCTTATGGTAGGGAATATTTCAACTCCCAAACATCTAAAGTGTTTTACCATCGGTATCTCTTCTGGGAGGGTTATATTTCTTTTTGCAGGGGCGTTAAGTGGGAGGAAGGCCGACTTCGGCCAATTTATCCTAAATCCCGATAAATCTCCAAGTCCTCAATCAACTTGAGAAGATGAGGCAATGCAGTGTTGGGGTTTTGCATGAACAGTATTACGTCGTCCGCATATAAACTAATTTTGTGTTGTGTGCCCTTGATTACGATTGGTTCTATGGATTGGGATTGTCTTATATATTGTGCTAAAGGCTCTAATGATAGATCGAATAGTCCGGGACTAAGAGGGCAACCCTGTCTGGAAGACCGTGATACTGGAAAGATTTCGCAGGTGATTGTACCTGTTGTAATCATGGCCGATGGGTCTTTGTATAATACTTTAATCATATCAATGAATCCTTTTCCTAACCCCATCCTTTCTAATACTGCCCATAGATACGACCATTCCAACGTGTCAAAAGCTTTCATTGCATCCAGGGACAGCATCTCCTTAGGTGTGTTGTCTTCCTTGTTAGCATCTAGTACGTGTAGTAATCGTCTTATGTTATCAGTGATAAGGGTCCAATTATGTCCCAACAAGAGAGGTACATTTCTGGTGGGATACCGTCTCTTCCAGGGGCCCTACCACTTTGCATTTCAGATATGGCCTCCCTAAGTTCATCTAGTGTGATCGGTGTTTCTAACTGTTTAGCGTCATCCTCTGAAAGTTTAGGGAGGTTAATTTGATTAAGATATGTGTCCATTTTGTTTTGATTGAAGGTCGTTTCTGATTTGTATAAGTTGGAGTAGAATTCTTTGAATGTCGTGTTTATTTCTTTGGGTTCTGTAACAAGTCCTTGTTGTGCTCTAATGGTAGTTATATCTGCAAATTTAGCGTTGACTCTTAATCACATTGGTAATAGGTGACTTGGTTTGGAACCTTGGGAGTACTGCTGTTGTCTTGTGCTACGTATTTGCAATTCAGATTGTTGTCTGTATATGGCGTTAATCTCTTTTTTTAGTATATTGACTTGATTTTCCAGTTGAACCGAGTTGTTGTATTGTAAAGAATTAAATAACGTTGAGTAAAGCGTTTCCAGTTCAGCCAGTTTTGAGCATCGATTCTTGCGTATTTGGGAGGAAAAGCTATCAGTGAAATCCTTGATCATTCCCTTTGTCGACATCCATAATATTCTGGGGTCCTGCACCGAATTCGCATTTATCCGTAGGAATACCGTAAGAGCTTCTTTGATTTGTGTAATGAATTCCTTGTTATTAAGCAGCATCGTGTTAAATCGCCATCTTGGGGCTCGGGATGATAGTATACCAAATGTTCCTTTTAAGAGTAAATAACAGTGATCAGACAATGCATTGGGTATCATTTCCACATCGTAGTTATCAAATAGTCTCGGGGTTGTGAAAACGTAATCTATTCTGGATAATGTATTGTGTCTCGCAGATCGACAAGAGTACTTCCGGGTCATGGGGTTGAGTGATCGCCATAAGTCATTTACACCTGTAATCTTCGACCAATCCTTTAATGCATTAGATGCATTTTTTTGTTCGTTGGAAAAGGAGGGGTTTGATTTGTCCATCCTTGGATTCCAAATGGCATTAAAATCCGCACCGATTATAAATGAGTATTCGGGAAGGTCTAACATTGCTCTGGTAAGTGTAGTGAAGAAACTAACTTCGTATAAATTTGGGGCGTATACCGCTACCAACGCTATTTTTCTGTTCTTGTGTAAAATCTTAGCTATAGTTATCCGACCATCTGCATCAGACCATACTCCCTTCAATTCAATATTCAACTTCCGTCTAACGACTATGGCTACTCCCCGAGTTCTCGTTCCAAAGGAAGAGTGACTGATGTTATGATATGTGTTGTCCGCTAACATATCTGTCTTTCTCTAAAATGTGCGTTTCGCTTAGCAGAGCTATGTCCACCTGTTCTTTTTTCATCAGTGAGCACGCTTTTTCGTTTGTGTTGTTTATTTATTCCACCAGTGTTCCATATCATTATGTTCAAACTAGCCATAATCTATACATGTTGTTGTGTGGTTGTTGGTAATGCAATATTTCTTTTGACGCTTCTATTGAAGCTAATTGGGCAGGTCTCTAAATGGCTGGAATAAGGGGGAGGTGAACGGAGGGGGGAGGGGGTGAAGTACATGAAACAAAATAACCCTAACGTCTTGCACAGACGGGTTACACATAAAACACATATGGCCCATCCCTAATGGATGGGTTAAAATGATTAACAGAACATACAAACAATAACCCAAGGCAGGGCTGTACGTTAACTTTTTTTGCACATAGCACTGGTGCTACAGAGGTTGATAGTTTTGTAGCACAGGCCAAAATCTTGTAGCACAAGTATAAAACGTGTTATATTTGTAACAGTCACAAATGTGCCTATTGTATTTGTGTTATTTAGTTGCAGTGCCATGTTTGGCTGTCATTTAGTATATCGCCATGTGTTATTATTACTATGATACTCTCATATGCTATTTTCAATTAATATCATAAACAACATAAGGAATATTAGCATAATTTTGAGTGGACTGAAGGAATGAGTCAGCGTTAATAGTTTTAAATGCAAATAATTTATTGAAACATAGAAGTGGGGTCGGTTGGGACACACACACACACAATGGGGGACCCTGATGTAAACAAGACAAACGTCTTTCTCTGGTCTGCATCCCCTTAACAATTGTGTGTATTGAGCTGTACTGTACTGTACCCATTCTGCAATCTGTTAAATAAAGTTTTCATTCATTCATTCACACACACTGTTTCAACTCACCACCCCCGCATCATATTGTAGTCTAGTCTGTCTTCAAACTTCCACTCCTCTCGAAACTTGTTTATATTTGAATATCAACATTATCTGTCCATCCTCAGTTTACTATAATATACTCCTGTCCTGAGTCCTGACTAGTGACTTCATCGTCTTTCCAAACGCACGCACGCACACACACAGGGAAGGGGAGAGAGTGCCCCCCCATTCCCTTTCCCCAGTCCACACTGTCTGCTGGCTCTGCGCCTCTGATCAGGATTAGCTTGTTAGCTTGCTAACGTTGTAGTGATTGTAATGGTACATAAACGTTAATTTCGGGCGATGTGCGCATAAAGGAATGGCGACGGTGCAAAGCATGTAGATGCATTTGAGCCGTTGCGAGAAGAAAAAAAACACCACGGACTTATTTCGGGACGTGTAGGCGCACTGCTGTGTTAACGCAGCAGTGCGCACCAACCGACCAACGCGCTGCTCTGCTTGCAGAAGCACGGATAGGGCGGATATGACTCGTCGAGTTGTCACAAGAGTTTTTTCAAAATAAGAGTATCATATGCACCTGAACGTTGCTAGCTTTCGGAGCCTAGCTGGAGCTGCGCGTGGGCAGAAATGAGACCCGCTACAGGATTTTCAAAATAAGAGTATCTATATGAACCGAATCCCTATCGCACCAGTGCTACTGAAGTAAATCCATCCATCGCACAGACCGCTGTTGCTGTAGCACGTGCAATATATATGTCGCACTGTACAGCCCTGACCCAAGGCCACTCCATTCAAACCCATTAGCCCAAGGGTCTGGGTGAGTAGCCCAACGTTAACCGCATTTCCCTAGCCAGAGAGAGAGAGAGAGAAGCAAACAAACAATGGAATGGATATGAGTAGGGATGCCCCGATCGATCGGCCACCGATCGTTATCGGCCGATACTCAGTATAAATATGCAATCTGTGAATTCCGATAATTAGTCATATTCGCCGATAGCGGAAACCGATCAAGCGAAGCTCTCACTCGCTGTCTGTCTCAGACACACACGACCTGCAAACTGCCGCTGCTCCTCCTCCCTAGCCCCGCCCGCCCCCGTGTAGAGTTTGTAAACAAAGAGGTGCGGCTCCTCTGCTCGAGTCTGTAGTGCACTGCATTCGACCTGCGCTAACGTTAGCTACCTAGCTATCGTTACTGTTTAAACAAAATTACCCAGTCAACTATTCACGTTTAGTAGGCATTGTCTAACGGTATTTAGCCGGCTAGCTACCGATAGTTCCTGATATCAACAAATGATCCAGAAAGTCTAGTAGTTCATGTTCATACCTCAGTTAGCTTGCGTTAGCTGACGTTCGTTTACTGTTCAAAACGAAATGTCCCATTGAACTAAAGTTCTGTCTTAACGTCATCTAGCCGGCTAGCAGTAGCTACAGATAGCTCTTGATATCAATGTCTTATAACATTGATTTAATGCGTATTCGAGCTGAGGGCTTGCTGAATGTGAAACGACCAAAGCACTTAACGTTACCAATGGGGTCCCGCTGCAGCGCCGGAGAATCCTTTTGAGCTGGGCTACTAGAGTACACACAGACAGTGGAGCTGTTTGCAGATAGTGAGCATTTTGACTTGTTGCGTGGTGGCGATGTCTCGCAGTCGCAGATAATACAAGTACAAGTCTAATTATATAATATATATATTTTATAAAAAAAATAAAAAAAAACTTTTTATATAAAATAATTTTTAATTTCTTTTTAATCAAAAACAATCGGTATCGGATCGGTATCGGCCGATATGGATCACGACGATCGGTGATCGGTATCGGTGGCAAAAAACGTGATCGGGGCATCCCTAGATATGAGACTGAGAAGAAAAGCACAAGAGATAAATGAAAAGAAAGGAAGTATGCAAGGTAAGACTTGCATCTGCAGCATTCTGCATGCAGTGTCCTACGTGTATTCAGTCATGGTCCCGGGTAGTCATAGCAACGAGGACGCCTTGGTGATGATGACGTCATCTTCAAGCGTCATTGTTTACAGCAGCTCGGGAAGCACGCTGGATACTTGGAGTCAGTATCTCCTCCTGAGCGTCATGAAAGACGTTTTCGTCGCCTCCACTCAGCCAGTATGTAATACGGGGATTCCTGTACATAGTTCCATCAATATAAAGTTTATCCATGAACATACGAGCATTCCGTTTGTTTTTCCTCGCATCCGCCATGACCGGGTAGAGCAGCCTGCGTCTACTCATGATCTCTGCCGGGAACTTGTCACTGATGGAATATTTGGATCCTTTCAACTCTCTTCCGTTGGACATAATAGCAGATTTCATCTTTGAATCGATGACTTTGGCCACGATGGGACGGGGCCTCTGCTGGTCGACTTTGGCTTTCCCCAGGCGATGGACTCTGGAAAAGCGGATAGCTTCGGTTTCAACCGACTTCATTTTCAGGTTATCTGACAGGAATAACCTAAAAAGTTCCTCGGATCTCTGGTGAGTTTCATTTTTAGTTTCAGGAAGACCGTGAATTATTATGTTGTCTCTCATGCTTCTACATTGTAGGTCAAGAATGTTATTAGCCATGTTGAAATTTTCTTTTTGGAGATTACCCGTCAGACGTTGTAGTTTGTTTACATCGATCCTGAGTGAGGCATTGTCTGCCTTTAGCACCTCGATGAGTGAGTTGTTGTACTCCACAGAAGCTTTTAACTCCTTGACATTGTTTGTCAGCTGTTCGAGTAGATCAAGCTTCTGGAGTTGATGTTGAATAGATGTTAAAGACTCACGGATGTCGCTGGTTGGGTCATCCGCATCACTCGAGCCCAGCTCACTTCGGGTGCGTTTGGTATCGGATTTGGTGCCCGCCATAGCGTTTTCTTTATAAAACGCGTCAATATAGGCTTCCAGTCCCTCCACCGTTTCGTTAACAGGTGAATCCAGGTTGGAAAAAGTTAAGTTTATCTCTGATCAAAGCATATATAATGGCATTTTAAAGAGAAGTTTGGCACGGAGTGCAGCTCAGCACTTCAATCAGCAGCCATCTTGTCTGCCTGATGCATTTAACTTTAAAACTTAAAAAAATAAATAAAAATGCTTTTACAGTCATCACGAGACGTCCGACACTCCGGTCAACACTCCGGGACAGCAACTCACAGTGAGACAGGGATTAATCTAAAGGTCAGTCCCCGACCAGGTGAGATCAGGGTAGGTTGAAGGAGAGAGAAAAGATGGGTCTTAAGCAGGGATTTAAAAGCTTCGACAGAGCAGGCGCCCCTGACGACGGCAGGTAATTTGTTCCACAGGTAGGGAGCGCAGTAGACAAAGGCTCTGTGGCCGGCGGATTTCTTTTTAACCCTAGGCTTAAAAAAATATATAGTTTGGTTCCTGTTGGTTGTCAGTTAAGGCCATGAGTAGGTAGGGAAACGAAACACTTTGCTTTCATGAAATATTGTAAGCCGTCATTTGAGGCTTTATAAAAGCAGCACAATGAACACATCTGTCAGTGCAGAGTCCGACCTCATCTTAAATAACAAACAGCATTGCTTGTTGTAATTAACAATGAGAGGCAGCGTTGATTTTGCACACAAAAATTTTTTTTTTTTTTTTTAATATATTCAAATTTTATTTTCATATTCGAATCCCATGCCCATTGAACGAAGCTTCGAAGTATTTAAGACAGCCCTACCTTAACACATTCAGAGCCATGCCCATATGACCAAATTAGGCCGTTCCGTGCCAGCGCTTTAGTCAGAGAGGACGGGGAAATTTGCGAACGCTTAAACTATATCTTAAATTATGGCTATGGGTCTAATACACCCGTCGCTTATCAATGACTTGCTTGCAGTCAACATGAACGAAACTGCTTGTTTTTTCATTGGTACATTTCCGTTTTATACCGTTTTGAATAAGAGTATAGTTTTGGAGATTTCTAGTAATTCCAGAGAAATCCGCGATAATAGCTCTTTAGTGGAATACACAAAACACGTTGACATCTTTCGGCTGATTTATGAATCGTTTTCAAATAAATGCTAGATTATCGATAGTATATATGCGTCCTTATCCACGCTAGAGAAGCAGGCTGAAAAATCGATTATCCATGACTTGGTCAGCGCTAACGTTACGCACACACACGCGCGCTCCGATGGCGGAGAAAAAAAACATCTGATTAACCCAATACTGGTAAAATAGAGTCCTTACCTCACATCAGATGTTCTGCAAAAAGATTAATCCAATTCCTGATCGCCATTCCAAATATTGATCGTGTTTATTGATCCAACGTTATAGTCCAAAACACAATCGACCCTTCTCCCAGCCTCGCCAGTGTTAGATCCTGATCAAACTGGCCAGTATCACGTCTTCGTCTGTTTTGGCTCTCCATCCAATTCCTCTGCGTTGTCATTTTAATGGTCCTGACGTCTCCTATACTGGCAGATAAGATCCTTATCTCACCCCGTTAGTACAATCCGCAAACCATAATAATTCTCCACCTCCGTAAGAATTCGACACTTCGACACCGTGAAATACCTTATGAGGAAAAGCGTTGTTTTATTGCTATAAACGGAAACCTCAGCTCAGATGTTAACAGATTGTATTGTCCTTGAAGAGTCTATTCTAATGATCTTTCGGTGTGTTCAGTCTATCTAATGATCTTTCAGTCCAGTCTATTGTCCCTCTGTCTCTCAGTCCAACAGTGGTCAGGCCTGTTCGTTAGCCAAGACCATCCTCGTGGTAGCCGAAGCTAATGATGATGTGGCATTCCCCCCCCCCCCTCTGTGATAAGAGGAGAGAGAGAGTCTCTCCTGGTTTCTTCCCTCTTAGTCTCAGCCAGATTTTAGTCTGCCTTACACCCGGAAACACCGTTCGACTTATAGATCTTCGTCGTAGAAACGACGGCCCACCCCTCTCTGGTTGTCATGTGCCGCGTTGTCATGACAACTGCGTTAATAACCTTTCACACCATTAAACGTTTCATTCACTGTTGCATTAAAGAGGTCACCCCTCTCCCTCGCTCTATACCGCTCCGTTATCATTGTTCTTACAAGGAATGCAAAACACTGACGCGGCCTGTGCCTGTGAAACCACTGGTTCCACCACCGTCAATATCATCCCGTGATGATGATGATATTACCCTCTTAAAGCGTCTCTTTATATCAGTTTATAACCAAATATACATTGAAAAAACCACCATTTTCTCGTGAATGTGATAACACGATACTGCTTGCCCGAGAAGGGAAACCCTGGACCGGAGTTTTTTTTCTGATGCACAGTCCCATCCAATCCAATCCAATAATGTGCAATACCATCCGGGAGACGATAGATGGCGGTATTTGCCAACATCTTACCATTATGTTGTCGTTGACCAAATCGCATTTATATTACCCCTGGCACTGAAAAAACTAAATAAACAAGACCTGCCTTCTCAAGTATCCCCAGTACCTCCACCGTTGTAGAAACGATCACGGAACTGTCGAGTCCCACAGTTATCAGTGGTTGGGGAATGAATGCAAGTAATTGGAATGCCCTCTTAAAGGACCAGACTAGGGCTGCACACCTCGTTAGCATGGTATTCTAGTGCAGCTCAGATGTTAGCGTGGTATTCTAGTGCAGCTCAGATGTTAGCATGGTATTCTAGTGTAGCTCAGACGTTAGCGTGGTATTCTAGTGCAGCTCAGATGTTAGCGTGGTATTCTAGTGCAGCTCAGATGTTAGCATGGTATTCTAGTGTAGCTCAGACGTTAGCGTGGTATTCTAGTGCAGCTCAGACGTTAGCATGGTATTCTAGTGCAGCGCAGACTTTAGCGTGGTATTCTAGTGCAGCTCAGACGTTAGCATGGTATTCTAGTGCAGCTCAGATGTTAGCGTGGTATTCTAGTGCCCCTCGGACGTTAGCATGGTATTCTAGTGCAGCTCGGATGTTAGCGTGGTATTCTAGTGCAGCTCAGATGTTAGCATGGTATTCTAGTGCAGCTCAGATGTTAGCGTGGTATTCTAGTGCAGCTCAGATGTTAGTGTGGTATTCTAGTGCAGCTCAGATGTTAGTGTGGTATTGTAGTGTACCTCAGATGTTAGTAGGGATGCACCGAATGGGAAATTCTTGGCCGAAACCGATACCGAAAATAGAAAACAGTTGGCCGAAAACCGAAAGGCGAAAGGCCGAAAATGATTCATAGAATAGAATTTTTTTTACCAATGTTGTGGAACATTATGATTATGGAAAAATATATGATTATGGCAAAACTTAACTTAAATAATAAATAATCACTATTATGGGTCCATAAAACATTTATTCAGCACTTCTGAATGCATACAGTACATTCATTCCATCTTTTCTCTGGCTGCGCAGCGGACATCTGTGCTCTACTGAGCGCACCTTTCTAGTCCCCAGCTGAATGTGCTCGCTTGACTCGGCACAGTAGACGCGCGACAGACAGACAGCGTCAATGTGAGAAACACAATCCCCCCCCCCCCCTCTCGCTCTGAATAATATGCATATTAGATCACTCAGTGATTAACCGCGACGGGCATATAGTAAATAAGGATATAAAAGCATGTTAAAGACTCATTTATTGGACGCGTTGCGCGCAGAGTTTACATAGAAACAGCGCGACTCCCGACAGCGCGACATCATCACAACAACACGTGTTAGGTTACAGGTTGTTTCTGTTTCGGTGACATATTTTCGGTGACAAAAACTATTTCGGCCGAAAGGCCATTTTCGGCCGAAAGTTTTCGGCCACCGAAATTTCGGTGCATCCCTAGATGTTAGTGTGGTATTCTAGTTCACCTCAGACGTTAGCGTGGTATTCTAGTCAGGACACGATGGCTTTCATTGGTTTGTGTGGCGTTTAAGAGACAAGTTCAGATACAAAGGAAGCCTGTGGCAGCTGTGAATCTGCAACAAAAAGAAATCTTCCAGTAATGGTATAAGATAATGAAAAAATAACCAACGCCTTGATTTCTATCCAGACAAGAATGACTTTGAACCCACATGTCAAAAAAAGACTGCTATGGTCTTTTTTATGTGTGCGGAAATAGATGTGTCAGGTCAGCCTGACCTGAGTGTGCGTGTGTGGTTGAGATCGTCGTTGTTTGTGCGTCGTCACTGCAAGAAACTCAAGAAGGGCAGAGTTTAGTTACGGTTAAGTATTGTAGGACTCTGTATAGAGGAGGCTAGTAGGCAAGACGTCAGATGTCAAGTTGTGAGGATCTTTTGCTAACGGTCTTTGGGCAAGAGGTTTAAGTTTGTCTCCTTAGTGGAATAGTTCAAAATCTTTGCTTGTCTCTGGAAAACTTATAAAATGTCTAAGGCACACTGTTCTGTAGCAAAAATAAAATGCCTTTTATTGTGACAAGTACAACAATTAAAACAAAACACATACCAGTGCCACCAACGTGTTTCACCTCCAGAGAGCCTTCCTCGGGGTGCCAAAGTGATGACGGCATGCATACGTCATTTTATAACGAAGACAATCAGTATCCTAGCTCATAAGTGATTGTTAAAGCAGCATTGTACATAATATTATGGAGCCCATAATAGAGGGATGCATGTTGAGCTAATACAACATGAACATGTACAACAGAAAATTACCTTCAGCTTCCGGGGAGTGGGGGGAGGGCTGTTATCAGGGAGCGAAATTAACTTTTTGACTCACCGGCCAGTGGCGGGTAGATGGGAAGAGTCTACCCGCCAAGCATATTTCTTACCTGCCAATATATATTTTATATATACAATTTTTTTTTAAATAAAATATATATTATATAATCATACTTGTAGTTGTATTATCTGCGAGACATCGCCACCACGCAATAAGTCAAAATGCTTGCTATCTGCAAACAGCTCCACTGTCTGTTTTGGCTGTGTTGCTCTTCTAGAAAAATAATCCTTTCAGGGTTGCCTATTGAAATACTGTACACTTTCCTACTGTACACTTTCCTGATTAATTGAAATGGGGGACCCTGATGTAAACAAGACGAAAGTCTTTCTCTGGTCTGCATCCCCTTAACAATTGTGTGTATTGAGCTGTACTGTATTGTACCCATTCTGCAATCTGTTAATAAAGTTTTCAATCAATCAATCAATCACACCTCCAGTACAGAAACATTGTTTGAGTTTGCGTGTCAGGTAGACCATTGATTGACAGTCGAGTCTGCCAATTACATCACATCGCTTGCACTCCGGTGCTGCAGCTGGACCCATTGCCCACCTCTGCTGTTGATAACGCTAGCCAAGTTATTATACACACAGATACACAGTGGGCCAGTGACTTTGGTGTAGGGGTGTAACAATGCATCGATCCTAAGGGGGAAATTCAACTGCATCGATTTGAAAATGTTAGAATAGATTATCGCAATTTTACTCTTGTTGCATTAACGTTATATTACTATTGCTATCGATGAATCTAGGTGTTCTAAAATATATTGCTATTGGTAAGAGAGACTATAATAAGTTGGTGTCTCGGAAAACGAGAGCCCTGATCGCGGAGTTTCAGGAAGTAAACAAGAAAAATGAGAGCTTCCGATTGGTCATTTGCTTTATTTCCCATGAAACCAGTCACTTCACTCTACTGTGATTGGACCGTTGGCTTGAGTGCAATGTGGGACTTGTAGTTTTTAATGATCTCGCAGCGGAGGAAAAAAAAGACGAGAGAGGCTATAATCTGTATTCGCACAGCGTGCGCGTAATTGATTTTTACCGTTCGCATACAAATATTTTTAGGGGCCTGCTTATGAACTACACGTCTACACGCCACACGGCGGGCAGCCCTCTAAGTGTCATGCGCCAAAGGTAAAAACAGACCGCCCCTGGCGGGCGGCGGGCTTTAGTTTCGGTCCCTGGCTGTTATGTAGCATACATGAATTATTCCTAATGAAAATGGCTTCTGTAGACTAAGCCATAACACAAACTTAACATACCTGGAGCTTTTGAGTGATGGGAGTGCTGGACCGGCTTTAGGTTGTGTGATGGAAAGACCAACATGTCCACATTCTTTTGGCAACAGGGGAAAGAAAGAATGCTCTCTGAAGGGGTTGAGAGTGGCAGGGATGCAAAACAATCAATCACGTGGCTACAGTTGCCAGCCGCTGATACTGGTCCACATGTTCCTCTCCACCACAAGTTTTTTTTTATTTTAAGAGTCCTCCAGTTCCTTCTGTTATTAGATGCATTACAGATAAGCGCTTTGGGCAGTCCTTTGTGCCGGTGGCAATCAGGCTCCACAACCAAGCAGGGCCAGGACAGGCTAACTGCTGTGAACTGGAGGAGCTCGGTTGTGGTGGACTGTAACAAATTAATTTAATTATTTAACAACACATTCATGATTGGACTTGTTTCTTTTTCACCACTTTTTTTGTTATTTTTAGTCCTATTTTAGCTATTTTTATCCCTGTGTACTTGTCCATCTTGTTTTTAACACATGTATGTTATGTATAAACTGTTTTTTAATTGCTGTTTTTAAATTGCTGTTACGCTGCTTATGCTGTAAAGGACATCTTAATCTCCCCTCGGGGATAAATAAAGGTTTTCAATTCAATTCAATAACAGAAAGAACCATTACAGATAACAGAAAGCAAGGTATAACTGATGCTGTAGTCTATTGACAAGAGGCCTGTCAATATCGTGGAAGTATTTAAATGGTTAATGAAAACAATGGAGCCAGAGTAGCTTACACCAAAGCGAGATATCACCCCAAGGCAGGTTTTTTCGATTTGCATATTGTGGCAGATGTTCAAAGTCATAACATGTGCAACGTGTAATCTAACAAGTGTGCAATGAATCATGTTCAAAATATAAATAACTTCAATTAACCTCTTCAGCATCGGGCAAAAGTGGGGCTGTTTTTGTTTTTGACCATTGCATACCCAAAGCCATTTGCGTTTTATTATTATTTTTTTTGTCCACTTTTTCTCCCATTTTCTATTTTCTCCCATCCCAATTTCGTATCATCCAATTCAACCCTCCCCTGTCACGAACGCTGTTTCTTGCCTCCCACAAGCCGGCTGCAATGTGGACTAAGTCATACATAGCACAAGTCCCCTCCGGTACTTGAGGTAACAGCAGTCGCATCTTTTCACCTGCGCAGCTCGATCTCTCAGTGGCGAGGAGTAACGCGTGGGAGGCTCACGCTGCCCCCGACACTTCCTGATTCTACTGCGCAGGCGCACCAACCGACCTGTAGGAGTCGCTGTCCACAACGCCCGATCCCCACCCATCAGTTTCCCACCCCCTAATACGGCCAATGTGTATTAGTACGGACGACCAGCTAAACTGAAAGCAAATGTGGAGCGCTGGGCTCGAACAGGCAAGCCCAGCGTCTCCAGATTACGTGGCGAGCGCCTTGCCCACTACGCCACGTAGCCGCCCAGCAATTTGCGATTTATTATACTTTATACTTATAGCACATGCATGAGCCTGGTCTCTTTTGAAAGGTAACATTCTGAAGTTGCTAACACAATAAAGAAAAATCACTTTGAGACTAGTGCTAATGAAATAGAGTAACAAAGGTTTGAACACTTGAAGTAAAAGTTGTGTGTACTCACATTTCTGTTTAGTGGTTGCCAGATGCCTGTTTCTAAGTTCCAGCTGAGAGGTAGGAGCTAGAAAACATAACTTCCATAGCCTTATGTAGTACAGGCAGGGGAGGAAATTAGGCCATTTTACTCGCCAAATGCGAGTATTCTTTATGTTTGGTGAGTGATTCATGAAGAGCACTCGCCACACTGGCGAGTAGTAAACAAAACATTCTGCAATCTGCTGATTCGCTCACTGGCACAAGCCGAACTCTGACTTCCCCCGTAGGCGCTGGGCATACTCGTAAAGTGACGCGCACACGGACACGCTGCGCACGCGCTTCTGTTCATACTCCGTGTTCGGTGTCCGGAAGCGCCGCGCCGAGGACTGCCTTTGTTTTGACAGCTGGCACATGCGCAGTCGGCACGCATATCCATGCGACTGACGCGCGGTTACAAAATATGGGCTGCACGCGGCCACGCGTGCTTGATCCGCGCGCCGACGAGAATTACACGAATGACGTTATGATTCCTCCCATTTGCGCCTCATAATAATCCATAACCAATGAACATCATCGTTGCGCTCTAAGCTCCTCCAATGAACACTCGTTTTCTAGAAGATGCCGCCCATCTAGGGGAAGTGGACACACCACTGCGTGTGGCCCTACAGACTCCTGTCACCGGCTTGACAAGTTACAACGTAGACAAACTTAGACAAAAACACATCAGTGGATGAAAATAATTGCATGTAGAGTCGTCTCTTTCGGATATCAGTGCGGTCTGACATGGGGGCGAACAACAGCACGCAACGCGTCTCCTTCGAGTCGGATGAGAATGACAAGTGGGCGTGAGGCTAACTCACTCAAGTCAACCAGCATTAGCCGGCTAGCTACCTAGCATGTAACAAGCTACCATAACGCGCGTTCAACATAGTGGACGACTAACTGAGCGGCTTTGCTTAAATGCAGCCGAGTAACATTTTACTATTAGCGAATTATTACCGGGTTTCCCCCCATATCACCACTCGCCCATATGCCCTTCACAACGGTGATGTTGTCATACTTGTCATTCAGAATACACCTGCTAGGGCTGGGCGATAAAACGATAACGATAACTATCGCGATAAATTATTTCCTCGAAATAAACATGAAACGTGGTCGCAAAGTTTCGATATATCGATTTCCAAGCTTGGCTCCGTTCAGCCTCGGCTCAGCACACTCACTAACAACAACCAACGTTACGTGATGACGTGCATACGCACAACAGCTAACAACCAATCAGTGAAGGAGATGGCCGAGAGCGAACGAGATCCGGAAGGAGACCCAGAGGTACTAGGACTCACTCAACAACAAGGCTTGCTAGGCTAATTAGCTTGCACGTCGTTGTTTTATATATTTACGTGCCGAGTATGTGTGTTTTGAATTCTGAGGCCACGTTTAAGTAGTGTGGGGTATACAGTGGACGTCGTTTCAATATATTGTGGCGGAAGAGAGTATTTTAGTGTCATATTTAGCACATTGTCATGGAATACACCGCTTATAAACAACAGGCTTGCTAGGCTAATTAGCTTGCACGGCGTTGTTTTATATATTTACGTGCCGAGTATGTGTGTTTTGAATTCTGAGGCCACGTTTAAGTAGTGTGGGGTATACAGTGGACGTCGTTTCAATATATTGTGGCGGAAGAGAGTATTTTAGTGTCATATTTAGCACATTGTCATGGAATACACCGCTTATAAACAACAGGCTTGCTAGGCTAATTAGCTTGCACGGCGTTGTTTTATATATTTACGTGCCGAGTATGTGTGTTTTGAATTCTGAGGCCACGTTTAAGTAGTGTGGGGTATACAGTGGACGTCGTTTCAATATATTGTGGCGGAAGAGAGTTTTAGTGTCATATTTATTGTCATGAGATACTCCGCTTGTCGGCTACTGCTAACGTGCGCGGACTGATGACGACATCAACTCGACTTGAGACATTCGCAGCAGCATAAGAAGTTAATTAAACTTGACAGACATTATATCGACGATAATTATCGATATCGAATTATATGAAAATAATTTTATCGCAATAACGTTTTTGGTCATATCGCCCAGCCCTAACACCTGCTGAACCCCTAGCGTTGACATGAGATTCGATTCCAATGTATTGTCATCATACAGCACAAGTACAGTACAACCAGAATACGTTTGGCATCCAACCAGAGTGCAAATGTAACAAGTCAAGTTCAAGTTTTGTTTTATTTAGCTATTACATTACAGTGAAAGCCTTGGTTCTTTCACTGTCCAGCCCAGCCCAGCCCAACCCTGTCCAATTTAGGGCTGCACGATTTTGGGAAATAATCTAATTGCGATTTTTCGGACAGATATTGCGATTACATTAGCGATTATAAAAAAAAATAAAAAATGAAGCAGCCCCACAGAGGTTTATTGTAAAATGCGGCTTGCATCTGGCCTACGCGGGGGGTCTGTTCGGGACACCGAGTCTGAAAATGTTTCTTTTTACCTGGGAATTGATACCGGTAGCGTGAATACTTTCGGCAAGCAACAAGCCCTTCCGCGTTGCTCTGATTGGCCGAGCGCGCGCATGCGCATGAGCCGCGACAAGCTCCTCAGCCAGGCAGGAATACTAAACTCCGCTTAACGCAATTTATACAAATGGAAGTATTGATTACGCCGTAACGAATCATTAAAAAAATATACCGTTAACTGGAATATGTTGTTTCTTTACACATATGTTGGATTATGTAATTGGTTTGTCATGACAAACCACAAAAAAATCGCGAATTAACCGGTGGCTACAACAACACACAGTAACTACATGCATCATTGTTTACAATGAACGGTGGGGCTAATCGAAAGGACTGGACACCACTACGTTGCGACCTGGAAAAGCGAAAACTCATCTTCAAAACGAAACGAAAACATCAGTCAGTCTAACCGCAGCCTCAGACGCGCTAGTCAGGACAAAGGACTTCTTCGTCACCTTCCACCACTCTCTACAGGCTACATTTGAAAAAGAAACGCAACATTACTTAATACGGACTGTATTGATCTATAACCCAGTACCGGGCTGATCGGAATTAACCCTTTAATCGCCGCTGACGCTGAAACACGTCATTCCCCGCCATGCTCATTCTGCCGATGACGCTGGACAGCGTCTTTGATATCAATATTTCAAAAATCTGTGATAGAAATCATATTTCTCCCCCGGAGACATTATATGTACTGGTGAGCCCCTGTCAACTCTCTATAACGGTTCAAGAGCGCCACCTGGTGGCCGATCGGCCTGATCGCCCAGGGAAGAAACAGGAAGTGGAAGCTGATGCTCATTTCAATTTGGTCCGATCACTCGCTATAGGTCCCGGGACTCTAGCTCGACACAATGGATAGCGAGCTAATCACTCGATAAACAACATGATTTGGACGTATATACTATTATACAACCTGGAAATGGGTCGGGTATTTCTACATCCCATAATAGAAAAAAATCTGTTCCACGCTCATCTCCCAATAGCGAGAGGAAGCTACGGTGAGTTTCAGCGTTATTTTTTAATGTCTTCTATACTAACTGCTCTAATGATCATATCACCCACACTAGATGAATGATATAACGTTGCCCACGGAATTATAAACGACCCCCCGCCCATCCGGTCAACATCAGATCATACGTAGTAACTTCTAGAAGTACGTGCAGTTGAAATTTTTTATCTCGCGCCGATTGCTATCAAACTGTATACAATCATCAATATAATGCATTTAGCTCTATAAATCACGTTCTGGAGAAAGCTGCAGAAAACGATAAAAACATACTTATACTTTAGACCGTATTTTAGTATAAATATGTGAATGAAAAAGTATAACGTTGCTACACCCTGAACAATAGATATAGGACGTTGAATGGGCCATGGTAATGTCAATTTAGCAATACAATTTAAAAAGTTATAGCCCTGCAAAGAAGGGGAACTTCTCCATGTTAAATAGGGCTGGCGAGGGATGGTAAATTATGAATTTAACCCCGGCGATCAAAGGGTTAAGGGCTTAATCACTGATTTTTCTCAGTCCTGGGGTGTAAATATACAACAGTTCCCACGCCTACAACGGTGTTAAATTCCCACGTCGTTTGATATCTTGGTGACGCATGAAGCAGACACCCCAAGCCTAACGCAGAGCATACATCTGGGCCTATCCAGACACCTCCTTTATTCAATCTAAACCTACTAACCCCATCTTCCCCGACATTATTTACTGGAGCCAGACACAGTACAGTACATGTTTCACACATTCTATCTGGGGTGCACTGTTCCCGGATAATGATTGCAAATGTTGGCCTTTTTACTGACCTTTCTACCCGTCACTAGCATTATAAACCTGTTGATTATATAGTACTATTGACTACAGTTACACACCTGGCTGGCGCCGTTGAGTAGCATTATGAAGCTAGTGCTGTTCACCACCGTCGGGCCCTGTATCTTGGATAAACGGCACGGTAACGACTAGGACCACATGGAATCTGCGGACAAAGAATTTGGACCATAAGTCTGTAAAAGCGATTGATCAGATCAGTATGGCCAAAATATCATGATCACAATATTTGTCTTAGTTTTGATTGAGTATTTGACGGTATCATTTTAAAATATAATAATATATGTCAATGACTCCAAACTGACTAAGTCTATACAGTTCAGATCATAATTGTACTTGGTATCGGCTGATAGTTAAGTACTTTGGTATCGGCAGTGAATTCGGTATCTGCAGTGATAACATGGAATCGGTCCATCGCTACCACAAATAACTAATAACCTATTGTAACTAATAGAAGCAGATTTGTATAAAAAATTATTTCATGCAGAAGTTAGGGGTGGGAATCATGATTATTATGATATATAGATTTTTTTTTACTGCAAATGATGTCTGCAATAAATATATATATGCACACACACATTGTCTGTTTTATATAATAAGATAGCATTTTTTGTCTGTTCGCCTCATTTTGATTGCAGTAAAATTGGAATGTTGAGCAAAAGATATATCTTTTTTAAATATCAATACTTGGTGTCACTAACATTGGCACACAAAAGTTTGCCATATATGTGGAAATGAGTGCAGACTATGTCTGGACTTGGTGGTGATGACACCCATGTTCACTGTTCAGTGAATCCGGAGTAACGTTGCATCTCTATGTGGGCTGTTCTTTTTCTATTCGGTGTACTCATGACGTGTCATGTAATTTCCTTCCTAGTACTAATATGGCGCAATGCCATCAACGCAGCTCATCAGCCACCACAGATGTCATTTAATAACCATCACCGGTTGTTTGCCTACCGAGATGTTTTGCAATGATGGTGTGTAGGCTAATTGAATACTGTGAATATAGAGAAATTATTTCCACATACCCAACCTTTCTTATATGAGCAGTGCCCAGTTTGCATATAACCACTTAACCTAAGGTTTCCCGTACTTAAAATAAAGTGAGTCACTTAAAAGTTCTCTTCTGACCTCCTTCTTTATCTTGAAACACCAGAGTCGAGCACTGACTGACTGTAGAAACATACTGTAAGTTGTTTTATGCAACCAGACACAGACTCTTTTTTGTAAGCCTTTTTTAAACTAAATTAATCAAAAGATTTAAAGGGGAATGACTCCTTCCCGTCACATTATGTTCCTTCCTTTGCCCTGTGGCAGTTCAGTCAGTATTTGTGAACACACACCGCTCTCTCCTAAAGCTAGAAATCGGAGGAAGAATCCTCTGATCAGGGGCATTACTGGGATGTAAAAAATCTTGGGCTGCTAAATAGATGATGAATGGGAGGGACAAAGTCAATTCTAACAGAACTAAACTAAACTAAATTATTTAATACTGTCATAGAAGAGCATGTTAGGATGACATTGTCAACACTGTAGTCGCAACTCATTGCAATAGGACCTTGAAATAGTGAACTTTGGACTGTACACTTTTACTAAGAATGTGTTGAACAAGGGATGTTACACAGGTCTACAGTACATGACTTTCAGATGATTTCAAATATTGTCTGAGTAAAATGGCTTGGTAAAGCTGCACCGGGTTTTCAGAAGAAAAACCTCTACAACACAACTATTAGAAATACTTGAATATCGATTCATAATCACGACACAAATCCACAGAAATCACCCTTTGAAACAAAGTGAACCAGCGTTGCTCTTAGAGCAGACCTCGGCATTGTACGGCCCGCGGGCCGGATACGGCCCGCGGGATGATTCTGACCGGCCCGCGAAAGATTACACGATAAAAAAATAAATAAAAAAAAAATCTTTTTTTATATATATATATATATATATATATATATATATATATATATATTTTTTTTTTTTTTTTACTTTTTTCTTCATGTCAACGTTCACACGCACAATATACGCTTACCTAGGATTTGACTTGATTCAACAACAAAGCAGTCGGGGCAAGCCGAAAACGGTAGAAAGTGTGGTTATTTGAAGTTTGGATTTCTTTTTTCACAACTGAGGTAGGTAGATACAATTTTTAGAGACTAAAGTACAGAAAAAAGGTACCGTTGGGTACCGGTATCGATTCACAGGTACCGGTACCGTATCGGTTCAAATGTGAACGGTACCCATCCCTACTGAACACACAACTGCAGGGCAAGGGCATTTTTGCTCATGAAATTAGGGCTGTCTTAAATGCTTCGAAGCTTCGAACGTTCGATTCGATGGCACAAGCTTCGAACATAAAAAAAAAATCGAAGTTAAAAAATAAAAATAAAAAAAAATTACTTCGATGTGTGTGTGTGTGTGAACTACCCATCCCAGTTAGGACAGCCGAATCCCGTCCAATCTTTCGCCGTCGACTAAAGACTCACTTCTTCAACCATTATCTGAAATGATAAAAAAAAAAAAAAAAAAAAAAATCTAACAGTGACTAACCTTACTGTCATGCACTTGTCCTAATAAACTAACCTACACTGTAACACGCAACACTTTGATGAACATTGTTACTCAGCTGATAGAGTTGTACCCTTCTTGCTGTCTTGTCGTACAGAACTTGTAAGTCGCTTTGGATAAAAGCGTCAGCTAAATGACTAAATGTAAGTGTGTGTGTGTGTGTGTAGGTGTGTGTGTGTGTGCGCGCACCTTGTAGAATTCCACACATAAGAAAGAAAGATACTGGGATGAATAAACAAAATAGGAAATAAAATGTAGAAATGCATGCAATACATAAATAAATATGAATCTCCATATATGAAATATAACATTTAGATAAGGTGCTACTGAGATGTTTTGGTGAGTTCTTTGTTTTTTTGTGGAAGTTGCCCTTCTTAAAAATACATGAACATTCACTGATAATTGGTCTGTAGTGGAGTCTACAAGGTCTACATTGCCGGACCATGTAGAATCCGGACCTTGTAGACTGACATAATTCTGTGCATAGTTTAGTCTACACAGGCCATATTTTAAATAATCAAAATCTTACTTCATTCATCTTAAACATTCTTGATTTGGGGGATTGGTAGTTCCCATGAAATCTGAAGTTGTTCAAACGACAACAGCGATCCACCTTGTATTAAATCACACAGCCGAGTGAAACCTTGTTGGATGCGTCAGTCACGAAAGGGGCTACTTAATTAATTAATCCAACCCACTTTATTTATAGAGCACATTTAAAAACAACAACGTTTACGAAAGTGCTGTACAAGTCCCACAACATAAGATTAAAAAAAAAAATGTTTTATTTTATTTTTTATTTTTTTCGAAGCTTCGAATTAAAATCGAAGCTCGGCCCCGAAGCTTCGATTGCCAAAAAAAAGCTTCGAAGGTCAGCCCTAGAAATGCATAGCCATGTGAAAGCCTTCATGACAAAGTTGCAATTAATTTCAAGGCAACTAGGCAGCAACAATCTCAAACACATGAAAACCCTGAAAGAAGTCAAACCATCAGCTGTTCACGCAGGGAACAAAATAAGTACCAGCCAACCGCCAATGGCTGGTAAAAAATCTGCCTGGCTGGTAGTTTTTAAAATCTACCAGCCAAATGGCTGGTAAGTCAAAAAGTTAAGTTTGTTCCCTGAGAGCAGAGCTACACAGCAGTGCGCCTATTTTGCGAGCCGAAATAAGTCTGTGGTTTTTTCTTCTTCTCACAACGGGTCAAATGCATCTAACATGCATTGCATCGTCGCCATTCCTTTATGCCCACATCGCCCGAAATGAACGTTATGTTAGCGTAAGCTAACAAGCTAATCCTGATCAGCGGCAGAGCCATAGAGAACAGCAGACAGTGTGGACTGGGGAAAGGGAAATGGGGGGGGGGGGGGCACTCTCCCTTTCTCTGTGTGTGCGTTTGGAAAGACGATGAAGTCACTAGTCAGGACTCAGGAGAGGAGTATATTGTAGTAAACTGAGGATTACTGAGGATGCACAGATAATGTTGATATTCAAATATAAAAAGGTTTCGAGAGGAGTGGAAGTTTGAAGATAGACTAGACTACAATATGATGCGGGGGTGGTGCGTTGAAACAGTGTGTGTGTCCCCGACCCCACTTCTATGTTTCAATAAATTATTTGCATTTAAAACTATTAACGCTGACTCATTCCTTCAGTCCACTCAAAATTATGCTAATATTCCTTATGTTGTTTATGATATTAATTGAAAATAGCATATGAGAGTATTATATACCGTACTTTTCGCACTATAAGCCGCACTGGACTATAAGCCGCAGGTGTTTTAATGTTTAATTACCATATGTAATTAGCATTGGGACACAATACTGTCGGACAAATAACAAGAATTAACTAATTTACAAGTTGTATTAAGTTTAGCAAATAAGGGAACAGATAAATAAAATGTCAATGCAGTCAAAAAAGCAATATTTCGATTTTTACATTTTCGGGTTTGGTCACGTCGAGTCACATATAAGCCGCACCGTTATATAAGCCGCAGGGTCGAAAAATGGGGGAAAAAGGTGCGGCTTATAGTCCAAAAAGTACGGTAGTAATAATAACACATGGCGATATACTAAAAAGCTATTTTTAATTTTTGGCTGGTAAAAAATCTGCCTGGCTGGTAGTTTTTAAAATCTACCAGCCAAATGGCTGGTAAGTCAAAAAGTTAATTTTGTTCCCTGTGATCACGGCACAGGTACTCATCCATGTTGGGAGCACTGCATGATGAATTTTCAAGGCGTTTTCAAGATTTCAAAAAGGTTGAGGATGAAATGCAGCTGGTTTCCTCTCCCTTTACCTGCAGTGTTGATAGTGCACCCACTGATGTTCAGCTTGAACTCATTGACCTGCAGTCTGATTCACTACTGAAAGAGCACTTTAAGTCAGCATCACTGCTAGAGTTCTACTCTGCTCTCAAGGAGGAGAACTTTCCAAACATGAGGAGACATGCTCAGAAGATGTTGGTTCTCTTTGGATCCACCTATATGTGAACAGACATTCTCAGTCATGACGTTTACCAAGTCCAGGTACAGATCCTCTCTCACTGATGAACATCTGGCAGCTGTGCTTCGCATCTCCACCTCAGACATGCAACCTGACTTTGATGGACTTGTTAAAGCTCAACAGAGACTGGATTTATCACACTGAATGAAAAAAAATAAAAGCTGAAGAACACTAAAATGTGGAAATATAACAAGTGAAATGGGACACTTGATCTTTTTTTTTTCTTTTTTTTGCACAGTTTTGAAAACATTAAATGTTTAATATAGGCATGTAGAGTAAAAAAGGCTACTGGGACACTTTTCTTTACACAGTTCAGTGACATGTCTTGTTTATTTTGCCTATAAGATGTGATGTCTTTAGAAAGCTAAGAAAATCCTTGTTTCAATAGTATATGAAACTCAAAATAATAACTTTATTTGTATAGCACTTTTTCATACATGCCCTTTGTTATTAATGTTTCACATTTTGTTTATCATTTTGGAAATAAATTCTATTTGAATAAATGATATTTTTGAAAGCTAACCTCACCTTTTAATTGCCAAATAATAACATACACTCTTACCAAGGGTCAAAACAATGCCATTTACTGCTTTTTATATAGAAATAAAATGTATATTATGCATAATTGAGTTTGGAATTTTGGCCCGGCCCTCCAACATATTTTCAGTTGCTCATTCGGCCCCCCGGGAAAAATAATTGCCCACCCCTGTCTTAGAGGATGCTTCTTTGAACCAAAGTGAACCAGCGTTTCTCTTGGAACCAGCGTTGCTCTGATAGCGCTTTCAGACAGACACGGTTCTGGCTCTGGCTCCAGCTCTGTTCTGGAGTCTCAGAACCTTGGTGCTTTCTGGCGAACCAGCCCGTGTTCACACCAGTTTAAGCAGAACCAAAGTTCCACCTCCTCCTCCGGGCGGAAGTAAACGCAACAGTCGCAAAATGTAGCTTGTAAGATTATCACAAGTATTTTTTTTATGTCTCGTTAGTCCTTCAGTTAAACAAATTCATTAATTATTTGGTCTGAGTAGGGCTGGGCGATAAAACGATAACGATAACTATCGCGATAAATTATTTCCTCGAAATAAACATGAAACGTGGTCGCAAAGTTTCGATATATCGATTTTCCAAGCTTGGCTCCGTTCAGCCTCGGCTCAGCACACTCACTAACAACAACCAACGTTACGTGATGACGTGCTTAGGCCTAACAAAATTAATAGTTGGTTTCAGGTTGGTTGTCAGTTTGGCCATGGGTAGGTAGGGCATTTATTTTTTATTTTATTTTATTCTTTCCCACGGCGACTATGGATAGGGAATTTCTTTATTTAATTAAAATGTTCACAACAACATGGATGCATGTACTCTGCCAGCATGTTTAATATGTTTATTTTTATTTTTTTAAGATTTTTTTTAAAAAACTCATAAAATATATTGGGTCGCACCTAAATCAGCAGGGTCGGTCGGCAACCTGAAACCAACTATTAATTTTGTTAGGCCTTACGCACAACAGCTAACAACCAATCAGTGAAGGAGATGGCCGAGAGCGAAGTAGACCCGGAAGGAGGTAGGACTCACTCAACAACAAGGCTTGCTAGGCTAATTAGCTTGCACGGCGATGTTTTATATATTTACGTGCCGAGTATGTGTGTGGCGTGACTTCTGAGGCCACGTTTATAGTAGTGGGGGTATACAGTGGACGTCGTTTCAATATATTGTGGCGGAAGAGAGTATTTTAGTGTCATATTTAGCACATTGTCATGGAATACACCGCTTAGATACAACAGGCTGGCTAGGATAACTAGCTTGCACGTAGGGCTGGGCGATATAACGATAACGATAAATATCGCGATATATTTTAATAATCTATATCGAATATCGAAATAAAAAAAAAATCGTTTTTTTTTTTTTTTTTTTCTTTTTTTTTTATACCTGCAACAGGGCAGTTTTAAAACCAGAGACAGTGGACAGACTTGTCTTTCTTGCCTGCAACTTAAAGTAATGGCTTTGCTTGTCCAAATGACAATACTGACCTAATTCAGATTTCTTTTTCTCTTGTCCATTTATTTTGTTTGCTTTCTAATTTAAAATACATTTTGAAACCGTCTGTACACAGTAGGCTATGCTATGCTATGCAGAACTAGACTCCAGTCACGAGTCACAGTGCACATGTGCGGTGGTTTGTCCACCAAAAAAGCGCCAAAAGATCGAAAATAAACTAGCAGAGCCAGAACTGTTCAACTCCTCTGGAGCCACAGCCAGCAGAGAAGCCGGTTTACTTTAGCTTTTAAACCAGCTGCAGCCTGAGAACTGGAGTGTGAGGGGATGTAACACTAAAGATGGCGACAATGACAAAGAATTGCTGCAAAATAAACATACATATGTTGTTAAAAAAAAAATAAAAAAAAAAAAAAAAAAAATTTGTATACTTATAACAATTCGATAATTATCGATATCGAGAAATAAAATAAAATTATCATATCGTTATCGCGATATGATTTTTTTCCATATCGCCCAGCCCTACTTGCACGGCACTGTTTTATATATTTACGTGCCGAGTATGTGTGTTTTGAATTCTGAGGCCACGTTTATAGTAGTGTGGGGTATACAGTTCGTTTCAATATATTGTGGCGGAAGAGTATTTTAGTGTCATATTTATTGTCATGAGATACTCCGCTTGTCGGCTAACTGCTAACGTGCGCGGACTGATGACGACATCAACTCGACTTGAGACATTCGCAGCAGCATAAGAAGTTAATTAAACTTGACATTATATCGACGATAATTATCGATATCGAATTATATGAAAATAATTTTATAATTTTATCGCGATAACGTTTTTGGTCATATCGCCCAGCCCTAGGTCTGAGCAGCTTGCTCTTTCTGCTTCCATCTAGCTTTTCCTGGAACTCTGTTGATGCCCAAAATCGCCACCAAGCATTTTGTTTCCACGGCAGACCACTGCAAATTCTTTTTTTCCACTGACATTGTTGTCAGTCGCTGTCTCCTTCCTTCTGTCGCATCCTGTTCTTTTGCTTGTCTTCACAGCCTAGAATATGACACGCCCACTGATGATGTCACGGTTCGCAAGGAAAAACCATAACATTTTGGGTTCCCGCTGAGAACCAACTTTTCAGGTTCCCAACAAATACATTTTTGGTCTGAATGCGCCGGTTCAAAATTGGGTTCGGGAACTGGCACGGAGCCCTGCCGGTGTGAAAGGGCTCTTATTAGAGGATGCTTCTTTGAAACAAAGTGAACCAACGTTGCTCTTAGAGGATGCTTCTTTGAAACAAAGTGAACCAACGTTGCTCTTAGAGGATGCTTCTTTGAAACAAAGTGAACCAACGTTGCTCTTAGAGGATGCTTCTTTGAAACAAAGTGAACCAACGTTGCTCTTAGAGGATGCTTTTTTAAAACAAAGTGAACCAACGTTGCTCTTAGTATGGTAAAGATGGTGGGGGAGGGTAGGAGCTAGGGATGTCCCGATCGCATTTTTTTTGCTCCCGATCCTGATCATGTGATTTTGAGTATCTGCCGATACCGATCTTTCCCCATCCGATCTTTCACATTAGTAACCAATTTGACGCATTTTTGTCAGAAACTGGCGAAGCGAGACAAGCCCCTCTGTTGCCTCAATAGCCCCAGTCGAGAGCGGCGGCTCACATTACATTCACCCTGAGAATGTGCTTCGTACGAGAAATATTCAAAGTTTCAATCTGTTTGCATTAGTATACATTCACATTACCTCACCCAGATCCCTTCCTCGCTGTGCAGGCGCCCTGACCGACCTGTAGGAGTTGCTGTTTACAACGACCAGATTACCACCCACCGGCTTCCCTCCCGCTGACACTGCCAATTGTGTCCGTATGACGACCGGCCAAGCCGGAGGCACCGCTGACAGCTAGATTCGATACCAGTGTCTCTGCGGTCGTAGACAGACGCTTAGTCTGCTGCGCTACCCGGCCGCCCGATGATATGTAATTTAAAACCAAAACTAAGGCCTCAGTATGAGTTTAAGACGTGAACATGGTCATGTTTGTTGAATAAAATAAAAAAAACTTTACTCCCGCTTTTAAATTTTTTTATCCCGATCTTCTGAAAATCACATGATCGGCCGCAATCCTGTGATCGGATTGGGACATCCCTAGTAGGAGCACCACAGCCAAACATTTCTAGTTTCAAACAGCGCCCCAGAGAGCCAGTTTTTTGTACCACCCCCCCCCCCCCCCCCCCCAAAAAACCTGTAACTTTGGCAGCACAGGAGTACAGGATACTTTTAGTTTTTAGTTTCACATCAGAGGTTAGTACCACCCCCCCCCCCCACCCCCCAAAAAACTAACTTTGGCAGCACAGGCGGACAGGATACTTTTAATTTTGTTTCACATCCTCGGACACTATTGGTTCTGGTCCCCTAAATCTGTTCGTCTGTGGATCCTTAACCCATTCAGTGCCAACCACGAGATTAGTCAGGTTAACTCACCATGCGTTGAGTGCCAAGACCCAGAGAAAACTCTGGTTTTAATCGTTATTTCTTTTATTAGCAATATCCATTCATTTTTCATCCATCCAGCCTGACGTTATCATTGGGAATGGGTCTGAGCTCAAAGGGCTTATACCGCCGCCTATCGTCTCACGGATGGTATTGCACATCATTGGATTGGATTGGGTGGGACTGCATCAGAAAAAAACTCCGGCCCCGGGGTTTCCCTTCTCGGGCAAGCAGTAGCTGTTACCACATTCACTGGGGAGGCTCGGAGCAGCGTCGATTATGTGTTTTGGTGCTATAACGTTGGATCAATAAACGCGATCAATATTTGGAATGGCGATCAGGAATTGGATTAATCCTTTTGCAGAACATCTGATGTGAGGTAAGGACTCTATTTTACCAGACTTGGGTTAATCAGATGTTTTTTTTCTCCGCCATCGCAGCGCGCGTGTGTGTGCACGTAACGTTAGCGCTGACCACGGCATGGATAATCGATTTTTCAGCCCGTTTCTCTAGCGTGCATAAGTACACACTATCGATAATCTAGCGTTTATTTGAAAACTATGCATAAATCAGCCGAAAAACTTCAACGTGTTTTGTGTATTCCACTAAAGAGCTATTATCGTGGAATTTCTCTGGAATTACTAGACATCTCAAACTATACTCTTATTCAAAATGGTATAAAACTGAAATGTACAGATGAAAAAACAATCCGTTTCATACATGTTGACTGCAAGCAAGTCATTGATAAGCGACTGGTGTATTAGAGCCATAGTAGCCATAATTTAAGATATAGTTTAAGCGTTTGCAAATGTCCCCGTCCTCCCATTGACTTCAGTGTTGGCACGCTAGCCCTAATATGGCCATAGGGCCTAAAAAAAATAATGGTTTGGTTCCGGTTGCCGACTGACCCTGCCGATTTAGGTGCGACCCAATTTATTTTATTAGTTAAAAAATTTAATTATAAAAATATATATATAAAGTTTCATAAAAATCTTAGTCAGACCTTTAGTATTATGGATATTAAACATGCTGGCAGAGTACATGTATCCATGTTGTTGTGAACATTTTAATTAAATAAAGAAATTCCCTATCCATAGTCGCCGTGAAAAAGAAAATTCCCTACCTACCCATGGCCTTAACTGACAACCAACAAGAACCAAACAATATTTTCTTTTATGCCTAAGGGCGTGGCTCTGAATGTGTTAATTATAGTGAAGGGGCTTATTCTAAACCACTGCCTAAATACTTTTATGGGGAAATTGGTCAAAATGATACATTTTGATTTTCTCTAGCGGTAATGCTAGTTTTGTTGTGGCAATGCTAAAGGAATACATGCCCTGCCAAGAGAAGCCACAACACACCAATCACAGTGAAGTCCCTAACTAAATACTTTAGTTTTACATGTGACTTAGTGAAGGCCAGCAGAGGGATTCACTCCCGACAGTCAACAATAAGTGGTATTGTTCGTCTACTGGAGCTAAACTGCAGCGCTTCACTTGCTAGGACTGCATAACAAGCACAGACTATGTATATTGAAATTGAATAGGAGGAATTCTGCTAAATCTCTTGTCTCAGCCTATGTTTCTCATCATCACCGAGGCTGGACTTTCTTCAAGCGTTACCTATACGGATGTACAGATACTGGTGCCTGTTGGTCTGATAAAACAGGGTATTGGTATCTTGAGACTTTTATAAATACTACAAGTCGGATACCAAGAACCATGTGTAACACATGTTTAAAGTGACTTGATTTGCTGCATTCTTTACACATAGCGATAGCATGTTAGATGTCTCTAAAGGAGGAACATGGATTGTTTCTCAATTGTTTTTGTCCAGCAACTAAAACTGATGGTCTAAGTCTATATTGTTCAGTAAAAACAGTGGATCAGATCAGTACTCTGTATCTAAGTCTCCACTGTTCAGTAAAAGCAGTGGATCAGATCAGTACTCTGTATCTAAGTCTCTACTGTTCAGTAAAAACAGTGGCTCAGATCAGTACTCTGTATCTAAGTCTCTACTGTTCAGTAAAAACAGTGGATCAGATCAGTACTCTGTATCTATGTGTCTACTGTTCAGTAAACGCAGTGGATCAGATCAGTACTCATCTATGTCTCTACTGTTCAGTAAAAGCAGTGGATCAAATCAGTACTCTGTATCGGCCGATACTGAACTTTTAGGACGCAGAATTGATATTGCAGTGTTTAAAGTATCTCACAATAGGGCTGGACAACATGGCCAAAATATCATGATCACAATATTTTTCTTAGTTTTGTATAACGGTATTTGACAGTATCATTTTCCAGACTGTATACCTTCAAAATCCTGTATACTTTCCAGCCCTAGCCTTGACGGTATAATGGTATTTGGTAGGGGGGTAACGGTACATGTATTCATCCCACAACTTCACGGTACAGACGTCACGGTTCGGTACATCCAGCCATATGACGAATACGTTCAATACGACACTAGGTGAAACTAGGGTTGCACATTTTACAAATGTATGCTCAATATCTTTACTTTAAACTGCCTTACTTTAATCTTTAACGTTCAAGCTTGTATTGCCACATTTAGATGATGAATAACATTGAAGCTTGTAAAGGCATGATGACAAGCCGACAGAACAAATGAACAACCGCACACTCTGCACTGGGCGGTTTCTCCCCTCCTCCCCTCCCCTTTACTACAGGTGTCCCTGAAACAAAACCATGAATGAATGATATGTTTGTATTGTAACAGCAGGGTCATTACAATAGGCTGAACATTTTCATAAATTTCTTGTTCGCTTAATAATGTTAACCAATCAAGGAAAGACACACACACACACACCAACTTTCTTCCGCGCTACTTTCCCCTGATCAGAGAAAAAATAAACAAACGCGCAAACATACTTTTGCTGATCTGGACTGGTCCTCTGAGCTCCTCTCCAGTCGAGCTGCTGCAGTGTTTAAATCCAAAATATTGATAAATCCTCTGCCATTGTTGTGTAACATGGCATCTCTTCTCTAGAGTCTTCTTTCTCTGCTTCACGTGAAGTTAAATCTACTCTAGAAGTGAAACTGAAACTTAAAAAGCATACACCGGGTCCGGTATATATGTGTGTATAGTCGATGACTGTATTGTAAAAATTACATACCTTTGCATGGATCCAGCCCTATTTCACAAATTATTGCAATATCGTCGCCTCTATCATGATATATATTTATAATATATTATATTTATACACACTATATAGCCAGATCCTTGCCGATACACAGCGTTACTGAATGGACTCATGTCTGACTAAGCAGAATAATCCTTTACTCTTAGAGCAGATTATCATCCATTGTATGAACCTACAAGACACCAGCTGCAGCTCAGTCAATAGGAGGTGATTCATGCCAAAGTTACTTGGCTAAGTCGTGCGAAATGTGAGAATATTACAACGAGGAAGTAGTGAGTGAGATTATTTCTTTCTGATTCTCTGCAATCATTTCAGAGTATGCGTTCATATCTGTGCGCATACCAAAGTGAAGTAACTATGACAACACACATGCAGATGTGATAAATGTCTCTAACCCTCTTTTTTGCTTTCTATCCACCTTCCTCTCACTCTCTCAGAGCCAGCTGAGATGAGCGGTCCAGAGGTGGCCAAGACGCCGGGCGGTGGAGCCCCAGGGAAAGAAGGGAAGGAGCCAGTAGCCAATGGACATGCGGGAGAGGGCGGAGACGCTAACCCATTCGCCGAGTACATGTGGATGGAGAACGAAGAAGAGTATAACAGACAGGTGGGTGTTACTATACACTATTATTATGAATAGGCTGTATTCCGTTCCAGGTCAAAAAAAAAGAAACCGTTGGCCTCGTCATCGTCTTCCCTCTATTTGAAAGAGAATCCCCATAATGACTGGATGAAATATGGCTGGCAAACCAACATTTAAAAAATATCTATTTCAAATCTCTTAACTATTATCAAAAGAAATGTAAGAAACTTTAGTGATCAAGGTTTTTTTATTGACCTTTTCCACAGCGACATTCATTATACATCTGAAATCCCTGATGTTGAAACAGCACTGGATTCTTTCATAAAAAGTAAACCTTTGTTGTTTACACCCAAATGATCAGCTATATTTAAGGAAAGGAACAGAGCCTGGTCACTTGCCAGACACTCAACGGATCCATCCCCATTGGTCTTCATTTAGACAACATTAGAAACAAATCCACAATCTCTGGGAGGAATGCCAAATCTAATTATTATTGGGACTTAATCACTAGCGTTTGACTCTATTGTATTGCTGACTCTGTACAACTAAGCCATTGAGAGCCTGTAACTCTCAATGTAATGCTCTGCAGGGTGTGCTTATTAATCTTCTTAATCTAAACAAAATTCAAATAAAACAAAATCCACGATGTTCTCTAGGGCTAGGGATATTGTTTACAATGATTTTAATATATCAACTGTGAATGGGTCTCATCGAGAGAGTTGCAGAATACAAATATCTTGGCATC
This sequence comes from Notolepis coatsorum, assembly GCF_963971535.1. Lineage (NCBI taxonomy): Eukaryota > Metazoa > Chordata > Actinopteri > Aulopiformes > Paralepididae > Notolepis > Notolepis coatsorum. The sequence goes on from NC_140165.1 coordinate 107,599,288, forward strand.
TGGCTTAATGAAGAATTGACATTTAAATACTATAGACAATCTTGCCAGAAAACTGACAAACTGCCTCCCAATGATTAGCAGAAAGAGGGTTCTGCACATTCTGCAGTTGTTTTTAATTATTCTATTGATTGACTTTCTTGTTTTCATTTGATATTTATTGTGTGCTGTATTTTCATTGTAAATTTAGTTTCCTTGAGATCCTTTGAGAAGAAGCCGATTGGATGAAAACAAAGTGAGCTTCGGTTCTAACCTTTGTGAAGGAAGAGAGCGTTTACGTTCCCTTGATACCTCCTCCCTTTTTCCACAACGTGTATAAAATGCAAGCTTCTAGCACAAAGTGTATCCCACAATCCAATGCTCCACAAGGTCACTGAATCCAGTCCACGCAGACTTGAACACGCATGATGGCCAATAATTGTGCATATAAATGAGTCTCCTTTTGGTGACTTTCCGTTGTGATACTTTAGTTTCTTTATATGAAGTTAGAAATCGGTATATTAATTGATATACTCTGTTAAAAAAAATTGCAAGAGCATTACAGCAACATAAAAAAAAGATATGCGATACCTTGTCTTATAAGGAACTGCTACCTTATCATTTAATTTAGCTGTAATTAACACAACCCACGGATTCAATGTCCCTGATGACATCACTGGTGGCCATATTTAAACTGATTTACTCTCAATAACTAATAAATGTGTGCAAAACTGTAAAGTTTTTTAATGCGTGTTATGTGCAAAATAAATCTGTATAGTTTTTTTGGTGAATTGCCATAAAATACACAATACTGAAGATAAGGGCCATTCGATTTCCACTGTTGCCTCTCCCTTCTCCCTTGCAGAGAACCAGTATGGTTTACTTGTCTTACGTCAGCAATGTCGTCACCAAAGTGCTCACTAGAGGGAAGACGACCAGGGGAGGGAATGTGTTGGGCTCCGATCTGAACGCAGCCACAGACACACACATAAATAGAGATACTCTGCACACATGCAGAGTCTGACCCACACACGCACACGCACATGCACACGCTCACGCTCTGGGACATTCACAACGTGCACACACATTCTTGAATACTTGGATGCACACCGAGGTGCACTCTCGCACTCTGACAAGTTGATCCATGAGTGTGAAGGACACTGACGTGCATACATTCTCACACGCATGCGCGTGTGTGCACCCTCGCTCCCCAACACACGTCTTCTAATTAGGTCAGCTGTGCCGGGCCACCTGGGAAGCTCCTGCCGCTATGCTGGCGAGTTTTGGCGCCCACAAAAATCTGATCACCGCCGAACGGCCCGTGCTTCGACTGACCAATCGGATTGTTTCCGTACCGACGACGCACTCGCAAAACAACGGTTCCGTAAATAAATGTCCCTTCCTGCCGCGACCGAAATGGCCTAGAGCGATGCGTCTTGTTATTTCTGGTCAAAAGGGAACGCAGGATGACGGACAGCTGTTGGAAGGTTTCCCAGTGCTCTATAACGTTTTTATTTGAAAGACCAAACCAATTAAATTCCTTGGTTTAAAAAAAAAATTAAAATAAAACATTGCCGCTTCATGAGACCGTTATAAAGATACGATCTCTGAGCCTCGCACTCCGCCCACATATCGGTATGATCCATCAAGACAACTTGCTTGCTCTGTGTACTACTGTGTCCACATACACAATATGTACATAAGAACTCGTTTTGGATCCTGATATACAATTTATAGTTTGTACACACACACACACTCGCTTGCGTCTACAGCTTTTCTCAAATGTACTGGTTATAGCTAATGCGTGATGAAACCACAGCATGAGTGAACCCTGTGAGCCACAGATCAAACGCAACACAGTCTTATCAAGAGGAGGCCCGTCGGAGGCGGGGTCTAACGACTGCATATCAGCTGCTCTCATGTTCCCGTCTTCATATTGTGTCTTTTTTTTCTTTTTTTACTTTTTCTCCTTATTTAAAAATGTTCTCCCATCCCAATTTCGTATCGCCAATTATTTTTCCCTTCAATTCTCCCCTCCCCTATCTTGAACGTTGCTAGACTATGCCTCCCACTGGTCGGCTGTAGTGAGGATAGAAGCCTTGCATCACGTGTCCCCTCCGGTACTTTCCACCCGCTACCTCTGCCAATTGAGATAGTATGACGACTGGCCCAAGCCGCAGGCAATGCTGACTCCGGGAGTCGAGACCGCAGCCTCTTCCATTGGTGACGAGCACAATCTCCGCTATGCCACCCAGTCGCCTACCTCTTGTGTCTTTTCTATCGTCTTTTCTTCCTCCCCTCTTCACCCTTTTCTCTTCCTCTATTTCTCACCGTCTTCCTCGTCCTCTACCTGTTTTTCTCTTAACCTTCATCCTCTTCCTCCCTCCTTTTGCCGTCTCCTCCCTGTTCTTGACTTCACTCTCCTCCACTCTTCCATCTTCGTCCTCATCCCACACTCTCCTCCAAAGTAAAAATAAAAAGAAATTTTAAGTAAAAAAAAATACATCGCAGCACAACAAAAAGACATCACAGTGATGCAGGTTCAAAAGACATCAAAACAAAATCCATTAAAACAAGTACCATCAAAGCATAAGAACTCTACACACACTCAAGCATCAGATCAATGATAAAATGTCTAAAAGCACTTTAGATGATGATCATAGACAATCGAGCTTAAAAAACACAAGATCCTTCTGACTAGTTTGTTTCATCTGGCATGTGGAGTCTGTTATTGTTATATTTGTTCCCTCTGGTCTCATCATCCTCTTCCTCCACCCAGCATCTTCCTTCATCTTTTTCTCCCTCCTTCACTCTCCCTCCTGTGCTCTCCTTACCTTCACTCTCCCTTAGGGGTGCACCGATGTACCGATGCACCATCATATCTCACTCTGAACTAGAACTATCAGTGCATGCTTTTATTTCCTCTAGGCTTGACTACTGCAACTCACTTTTCACCTGTCTCACCAAATCATCCACAGATAAACTACAAATGGTCCAAAATGCTGCAGCCAGGCTACTCACAAGGTCAAAAAAATCATGTCACATCACTCCCATTTTGGTATCCCTGCACTGGCTCCCGGTACACTATAGAATTCACTTCAAAGTCCTCACTTTCACTTTCAGAGCACTTCACAGTCAGGCCCCTATCTACATCACGGAACTCATCCATCCCTACACCAACACCCGCTCACTCAGATCTGCCGATCAGCACCTCCTAGTGATCCCCAGGACCAGGCTAAAAACAAGGGGTGATCGAGCCTTCGAGGTGACAGCACCAAGGCTCTGGAACGCTCTCCCCCTGGACCTGCGAACTGCCCCCTCTGAGAACTCTTTTAAAAAAACAACTAAAAACACATTTGTTCAGGCAGGCTTTTGATCACACATAGGCGCCTTTTTCTTGTCCTCACTGTTCTATAGTGTTGTTTTAATTAGTGACTCATGATTTTATCCAAATTCTTTTATTCTACTTTTTCTATCTGGTTTCACTGTTTTTAACTGCTGTTTGTCTATTGTCATTTATTTCTGATTTTGTTTTTATTGTGTTTTTATATTAACCTGTAGTGTAAAGCACCCTGTGCATTCGTGCTGTGAAGGGTGCTATATAAATAAAGGTCATTCATTCATTCATTCATGTATCGGTCGGGTATTGGTATCGGCCGATAAGTGCCTTGTTGACTGCAATCGGCCTATCGGCCGATAAGCTCAAATGTGCCGATGGCAGTACCCGATAAATATCCATCAATTTGTGTAGCGTCAAGACAAAAAAAAGTTCACTCGCAACCTACCTGCACAACGCCGCCCCCCCCACACACACACACACACAAGCTACTGCATCAAAGTTACTACTTATGATTAACAAGGCATTCATTTTGTGGCATTAACGTTATATAGTTAGTGTTACACGTTCAATAACATCAGCATATTATTTACCCGAACGTAGCAAGCATTCATACTAGCTCAGTTCCTTCCGTTTCTCACAGAGCCCTGAGTTTTACCCATTCTGCAATCTGTTAATAACGTTTTCAATCAGACACATGTATAGAAAGGCTTTGTTTTATTATAACATTAGTTGCAGTAAAATCAGTATGCCTCATTTAAGTCATCCTGCGGAGCTAAAAGCTAAACGTCAGCCGCGCCGCAAGCTCTCGTCAACTCAAAATCAATGGCGGACAAAAGCCGAAGTAAAAAATTTATACGCGCTTGCCGATTGGTGGTAACAGCAGAGGCGGGTGCAAGCGGTGTGTGACGTAATTGGCAGAATCGACTGTCAATCAAAATGTCATTGGTTGAGACAATAGTATCTAGCTGCAGCCCAGCAGGTAGACCATGCTGGGAGAACTAGTATCTAGCTGCAGCCCTGCAGAACATACTGGGAGAGAGATAGTGCTATTTCTTGATGTTTCCTTTTTTAAGTAAGTAAAGAGGCCTATGTTCATATCGGTGAGCACAATTTGTAACACAAATATACAGTAGTTTCATTAAAAAAAAAAAAAAAAAAAAAAAAATGACAAAAAAAAAATATTTAAAAAGAAATTGTTGCCACAAATATCGGAATCGGTATCGGCCGATTGTGTTAGTTGAACAATCGGTATCGGTGGCAAATTTTCATATCGGTGCATCCCTACTCTCCCTCCTGTGCTCTCCTCCTCTCCCCTTCCCTCCCTCTTTCCTGTGCTTTCTTCTCAAATTCTCCCCTCTCCCGTGCTCTCCTCTCTCCCCTTCCCTCTCCCTCTCCTGTGCTCTCCTCTCAAATCCTCCTCTCCCTCTCCCGTGCTCTCCTCACCTGCTCCTCTCTCCCCCTCTCCTGTGCTCTCCTCACCCTCTCTCTCCCTCTCCTGTGCTCCCCTCTCTCCCCCTCTCCTGTGTTCTCCTCTCACCCCTCCCCCTCTTCTGTGCTCCTCTCACCTCTCCTGCGCTCCTCTCTCTCTAGCAGCCTATGATACATAAGCAACATGTTGAGATAAACTTGTTTGGTAAATTGGCCAATAACGAGCCAAAAGTATATAGTATTTTTTTCTCCATTTTTTTAATCTGAGCAACTCAGAAAACCCAGAGAAAATGGTGTAGTGTGAGAGACTCCTCCAAGGGGCGGGTCTTGGCTACTAAACCTCCTCCTGACAGGCCAGTAGCTCGGTTTATGTGCTGCGTAATCCCGGCCCTCACTGCATCGCGATCGGCTGAAAAAGATCTATCGGGTTATTCCCTAAAATCAGACTAAAATCATACTCCTTGAGTATGAAACCAGTTCCTTTTTATAGACTATGTTATCTAGATTGGTTTGTCCCAGTTGCCAAATCCTATCCCTAATGGACAACATCGCAAATGTTCACTGTTAAATAGATATATTTAATTGATCCTCAAAGGGAATGTTGTTCCTCTGCAGTAAGTATACTGGGCTGGACAACATTGTTCCCCTGGTGTCAAACCAGCACAAATAACGTATGGGACGCAGAAATGGATACATTTTGTGTCATGATGTCCACCCCTGGGAAATATACACGGTAGACAAGACGGTCTATCTGCAAATTCTGAGCAAATTAGTATTAAATGTCATTAATGTCCTAACATGGTTATCAAAAGAACCTCTGCAGCATCATTTTGTATACAGTATATAACTTTACCAGTTTATTAAGTAGACGAGACAGTCTATCTGCAAATTCTGAGCAAATGAGTATTAAAGTCATTAATATCCTAACATGGTTACCATTGATTTTGTATATGAAGTATACAGTAAATAACTATACCAGTCCATTGTTCTCTCAGGCGTTGGATCTGACGAGTCATCATGACCCTCAGCTTGCTGATGGGGCCTTATTGTCATAACAATATATATGCGTTTGCTTTGCTGAAACAGCAAGGCTCTGACATGATAAAGTACTTCAATATTGGGTCCTCCAAGTGGAAAGGGAATATTTGGACTTTGGTTGCTCTCGCTCTCTTTATATTGACTTGAGCAAATACACCTCCATCCTCCAACCCCTCCCCCTCTTTTTCTGCCTGTAGAACTTTTTCCTCAGTGGAATTGTGTTGCTAGGGAACAGCTATCGATATTAGCAAACATTACAACAGGAAATACACTTGGGCTTTTTTGAAGTTTGAAAAGGTCTATTATACCAAATTCTGGTCAGGTGGCGACAGTGGCTCGCGGGGTAGAGCAGTCGTCTGGCAATCCGGAGGTTCCCAGTTCGATTCCTGCTCCTCCCGGGCAGCGTGTCGATGTGTCCTTGAGCAAGACACTTGACCCCTAATTGCTCACGATGAGCAGGGTGGCACCTTGCATGGTTGCCTCCGCCATCGGTGTGTGAATGTGTGAGTGAATGGGTAAGATGTGAGGAACAAATTGTAAAGCGCTTTGGATAAAAGCGCTATATAAAAAAAAGCAGCCATTTACCATTTGATCCATTGCATTTACTGAACAATATAGGCTTTTAGTATTCTCTGATGGTGATATAGCTTGGTTTCAGTCCAGTATCAATTGTACTATAATTTCTTTGGTCAACCGTAGTATTTATGGGAAATGTAGGCTATACATCAGGCTTACTTTGGCTTTTTTCGCAGCCGTGCATGTTTCGATAGCTATTGTATCTGGCCTGTATACAAACTCGTCGGCAGGACGCGTTGTTTCAAACTTTTGTTTTGTTAGTATGTCAGTTAAGTACTTTCCAACACTGGCCACCATTGAGACGTTAACTTGCGCTATTGCGTAAAGTTAGGTTTTGGTCTGTTTTCAGGCTCCTTTTCTTTATGGTATTTCTACATTTCCCTACCTGGTCATTTAATATTGCACTTATAAATCTCACTTAAAACTAAGGTTATGAGTCATGACTATTTCTGGGACTTGATAGTATTCAGCATGATTTATATCCGTTTGATTTATCCTACAGTTTGTTTATAGTATTTTGTTTATTTACTCCCCCATGTTTTCCCCCAAAAAGAAGCTTGGCTTGATCACAGATCACGGCGGATGATGTATATTTTGTATTATCCTGGCTTCTTCTATGACCCCAGGACTAACGGCGTCTGCTTATGGAACCACTACTGGAGATTAAAATGACAGAATAATAAATCTCTCCGTGTTCGTCAGGTGAAGGACGAGTCATCTGGCCTCCTCAGTCCGTCTCCAGGAAGCTATCAACATATTTATTTACATAACATCCCTTTGTTCTCTCATCTCTTCATCCTTCCCTTTTGCACTTTTAACATCCCTACATACCGCCTCTCTCTCCAGTACGTCTCTCTTCTCCGCTTTTAGAGTGCTGTATCCAAGAAATGTTCTACATGTTTACATATTATTGTCCCCATCCATCTTCCCATCTCCGCCAAGAGAAGCAGTTGTTCAAACAGGAGTTCCAAGTTGCACCGTTTCCATGAACCTTCCACGTTTTGTTGTTTGTTTTTCTAAGAAAAGTGGGCCCTTAACCCTTTCACTACCACACTACAGAAGGTTAACCTTTCACTACCACACTACAGACTGTAACCGTCTGTAGTGTGGTAGTGAAAGGTTAACCTTCTGTAGTGTGGTAGTGAAAGGGTTAACCCTTTGTTGTGTGGCAGTGAAAGGGTTAACCTTCTGTATTTTCGCAGTGAAAGGGTTAACCATTTGGTAGTGTTGTGGTAGTGAAAAGGTTAACCTTCTGTATTGTCGCAGTGGCAGGGTTAACCATTTGGTAGTGGTAGTGAAAAGGTTAACCTTCTGTATTGTCGCAGTGGCAGGGTTAACCATTTGGTAGTGAAAAGGTTAACCTTCTGTATTGTCGCAGTGGAAGGGTTAACCATTTGGTGGTGTGGTAGTGAAAAGGTTAACCTTCTGTATTGTCGCAGTGGAAGGGTTAACCATTTGGTAGTGTGGCAGTGAAAAGGTTAACCTTCTGTATTGTCTCAGTGGAAGGGTTAACCATTTGGTAGTGTGGTAGTGAAAAGGTTAACCTTCTGTATTGTCGCAGTGGAAGGGTTAACCATTTGGTAGTGTGGCAGTGAAAAGGTTAACCTTCTGTATTGTCGCAGTGGAAGGGTCAACCATTTGGTAGTGTGGTAGTGAAAAGGTTAACCTTCTGTATTGTCGCAGTGGAAGGGTTAACCATTTGGTAGTGTGGTAGTGAAAAGGTTAACCTTATGTATTGTCGCAGTGGAAGGGTTAACCATTTGGTAGTGTGGCAGTGAAAAGGTTAACCTTCTGTATTGTCGCAGTGGAAGGGTTAACCATTTGGTAGTGTTGTGGTAGTGAAAGGGTTAACCTTCTGTATTGTCGCAGTGGAAGGGTTAACCATTTGGTAGTGTTGTGGTAGTGAAAAGGTTAACCTTCTGTATTGTCGCAGTGGAAGGGTTAACCATTAGGTAGTGTTGTGGTAGTGAAAGGGTTAACCTTCTGTATTGTCGCAGTGGAAGGGTTAACCATTTGGTAGTGTTGTGGTAGTGAAAAGGTTAACCTTCTGTATTGTCGCAGTGGAAGGGTTAACCATTTGGTAGTGTTGTGGTAGTGAAAGGGTTAACCTTCTGTATTGTCGCAGTGGAAGGGTTAACCATTTGGTAGTGTGGTAGTGAAAGGGTTAACCTTCTGTATTGTCGCAGTGGAAGGGTTAACCATTTGGTAGTGTTGTGGTAGTGAAAAGGTTAAGGTCCTTTTCCCTCCGTTTGCCGGCTCAACTCGACTCGCCTCGTTTGGGTTCCATTGGGAAAAAGTTGTGGAAAGTACCTGGTAATTATTTTTAGTATTGCCTCCGTCGCAATTCCAAGCAAGCCGAGGCCAGACCAAGACACTGCAGACCACTGGTTGGTCAGAGAGAATCGTCACGACGCAACAGCAGCATCATCATCTTATCAACCAGGAAATGCACTCGTATTGGAAGTTGATCAATGCTCAAATCAAGTGATCTATGCACAAACGCGCTTGTGTTTTTGTACAACACTGTCTAAGCCACGCAGGGTTACACTTGAGTCCAACGCACATGGTGGGCGATTTTTGCCGACGGCAGGCGACACAGCAAGGACAATGAGGAGATAACATGACTTCTACAGTAGAAGTGGTACAGAAGTTCTACTGGTGTATCATTTGTACACCATTAATTTATCAATACATTCATTGATCAATAACCTACGTATTATTACCATGCTACTCATGTTAATTATTATTAACGGGAACAATTTAAATAAATAACGTTAGTTGGAGAAGCTATAGTGGCCGTTTGTAATTAACTAATAAATTGACAATGCGCGACAATGCACCTACTAGATGTTTTTATACTCTGGTAACAAAATAAGTTGTGGATGTTGACAGAGTTTAATGTCCAGGCTGCAGCTGATGTAGTTTGTAAGGTTTATTGTCCAAAGAAAATGATGGTTGAGAACAAAACAGTTTGCGTCTTCCGTGAAAAAACATTCTCTTTCAGCAGGTGCATAACATTACTTGTCCAATCGGTGGTAGTGAGCGTATTGTAGCGATCAGTCATGCAGTAATGTCAGGAAGAATGAGGAGAGGTTGTATTCGTATATGGTGGTTTAATTCCAGCTCAATATGGGTTTTACAGGTTATTAAGTTATACTTCCCTCGTAATGCACAAGCACAACACGGCTACCTGCTAATATGCTCGCTTCACGACAACCGGTCCGTCCTCTCATATCTCCCGGGGCGAAACGACGCCCCCACAGGGCTCTACAGTGCGACCAAATTGCTCGCATATGCCCCTAAAAATATTTGTATGCGAACCGTAAAAATCAATTACGCGCACGCTGTGCGAATACAGATTATAGCCTCTCTCGTCTTTTTTTTCCTCCGCTGCGAGATCGTTAAAAAACTACAAGTCCCACATTGCACTCAAGCCAACGGTCCAATCACAGTAGAGTGAAGTGACTGGTTTCATGGGAAATAAAGCAAATGACCAAGATTCGGAAGCTCTCGTTTTGCTTGTTTACTTCCTGAAACTCCGCGATCAGGGCTCTCGTTTTCCGAGACACCAACTTATTATAGTCTCTCTCTTACCAATAGCAATAGATTTTAGAACACCTAGATTTATCGATAGCAATAGTAATATAACGTTAATGCAACAAAACGAATGCCTTGCTTTGTTAATCATAACGTTGATGCAGTAGCGTATGTCGGTGTGTTGGCTGTAACGGACATGACAATAACATAACGTGTACACATTAAAATTGCGATAATCTATTCTAACATTTTCAAATCGATGCAGTTGAATTTCCCCCTTAGGATCGATGCATTGTTACACCCCTACACCAAAGTCACTGGCCCACTGTGTATCTGTGTGTATAATAACTTGGCTAGCGTTATCAACAGCAGAGGTGGGCAATGGGTCCAGCTGCAGCGCCGGAGTGCAAGCGATGTGATGTAATTGGCAGACTCGACTGTCAATCAATGGTCTACCTGACACGCAAACTCAAACAATGTTTCTGTACTGGAGGTGTGATTGATTGAAAACTTTATTAACAGATTGCAGAATGGGTACAATACAGTACAGCTCAATACACACAATTGTTAAGGGGATGCAGACCAGAGAAAGACTTTCGTCTTGTTTACATCAGGGTCCCCCATTTTCAATTAATCAGGAAAGTGTACAGTAGGAAAGTGTACAGTATTTCAATAGGCAACCCTGAAAGGATTATTTTTCTAGAAGAGCAACACAGCCAAAACATAAGCATTGTATGCATAAAAGGGGCTAAAGTTAAGTGACTGAACCTTTTGTAGCAGTAGTTTGATTTGATAGTTTATTTGATAGGGACAGCACATGTTAATGAACATCAAGTGCAAAATACAAAATGTAAACATGCAGGGTTGTAGCAAGAGCTAATTTACACACATGCACGCACAGTACAAATATACATTTATTTAAAAAAAATAAAAATAAACTCTGTTACTTGAAATATTTTCACTGTGCTCCTAAATATTTTTGGGTGCTCCTAAATTTCTTTGTGTGCTCCTAAATTTTTTCATTTAGGAGCACCTGTGCCCCTAGTGAAAAAGGTTAGCGTAGAGCCCTGCCCCAGCTAAACAGAGCGACACATAGCTTATTATACCTGAGCGGTCGGATCTGGTGTGGGGTGCCAAGCGATTGTCGTTGAGCGACAGACGATCGCATCGCCAGGCGACGTCGCCCGCCCGCCGTGTGCTTTGGACTTTATAGGTATTTACATTGTTCACTATTTAGTGACATAAGACTGTTGCTCTGGCCAGACTCGCTACACTATTCTACACAATTGTGGCCTAATAGGCAATAACCGTGAACATTATCAAGAATAAAAGAGCATGGAACAGGGGAGCTTCTTGAAACTAATAGTTTTAACAAAAAAATAAGGTGCTCTTTGGTACAGGGTAGGAATGAGGAAAAGTTTGAGGTAATACGTGGTCGTTATTTATCATTATGTAGATCACAGAATTATGCACAATGATATCCTAATTTCATCCCAATATGATACGATAAACGATATTGAATAATCGCCCAACCCTACATGTCTTTTCATAATGCATGTATCCATCTCTCTTCTCTCAGGTTGAAGAGGAGCTGTTGGAACAGGAGTTCTTGGAGCGTTGTTTCCAGGAGATGTTGGAAGAGGAGGACCAGGAGTGGTTCATCCCGTCACGGGACCTCAACAACCAGGGGGTGGGACAACTGCAGCAGCAGCTCAACGGCCTGTCTGTCAACGATCACCATGGCAACATGGAGGAAGTGGCGGTGAGATGCGTCTGCATGCTTGGTGTCCCTTTTCTGGGAGGTTGTCATGAGAGCGCATTAGGAAACTCCAGGGGGGGGGCAGACCTTCTCTGTTGAACAGGGTTTTGACGCAGATGCATTTAAAAATAAATAAATAGAATGTCCCACGATGCAGCGATTTAAGTTTCAAATGTTAAAGGTGCTATTGACAACATTCAGCCACTACATGTCACACTAGAGCACCAGCATGTCATTTATGCAATTAGGTGCATTCCACTTGGGGCAATGGGAAGTAGGGGGGGGCAGTGTTTCCCCTACCATTGCCTTGGCGGGGGCGCCCCGCCCCCCCTGAAAAAATTGTAATCAAAAAATAATTATTAAAAAAAAATTATAACTTTTTTTATTATTAAAGTTTGCTTTAATCACAGTAGCGTTGGCGAGCTAGCTAAATTATACATAAATCGGTTTTCATATAAATCAATCTTCACTAAGACTTTAAAGCGGTGGTGCGGCACAGTCTACGGAGACGCAGAAAAAAACTACCAAATCCATTCAGAGACTGACTAGCGTCGCGTGTAACAAGTCTCAGTCTCTCGCTCTCTCTCCTTCAAGTAACGTTACACTATAAAAACGAACTGGATAGTTGATATAAGTTGATATATGAACTGGATAGCTCATATAAGCCATTCTCCCTTTGTGTGTGTGCGTGCCCGTCCCAACTCTGGTCTTTGGAAAGTTTGATAGTATTTACTGAGGATGGCCAGATAATGTTGATATTTAAACTTAAAAAATTATTATACAGAAAGAAGCTTCAGCAAGTACAAAACGCTGCTGACTGACAAAAGAGAATCCCTCACTGAGGAAAACACAAAGGCCTAACCATCATGTATCACAATGGTGATGTCAGCCAGAGATGGGGAGAAGCATGAACCTTTAAAGGACATCTCTTTGAAATAAATTACATTTTACAGTTTTTTTTCTTTTTCTTTTAAACAAATTATAATTTAACTATTTATTTATTATTTAGTTATTGCACTGCACTGGCAGTTGAACGAAGGTTATCCTATAACCCTAGTTATATGAGTAATAGCGAGCGCTCTGCTCTATTGGAAGTATCCCTTTAATCATATTCTATCATGAAAACTTTTCACCAAGTATACACACCTGCCCACCTGCCTGACCACTCCCACATCCGCTCCTATATAAGCGGGGTCATGGCCATACTATCGGCTCCTTCCCCAGGGTTTAGCGCCTCAAACGCACAGGGTGAGCAGACCGTGGGACTTACCTTTGTTTAGAAGGGCCCGCGACCACTTGGACGCGCATCCCACACGCCACCGGGGAACGGACGTGAAGCAAAAAATCCCGTCACAGCTCCCAACATCGCGGGGTCTAAAAAATTTAAAAAACATGGCAAGGCCGTAGCAGCCGGCCGCGGAGGAGGTCCCAGCCCCAGGTCACATCCCGGGGTCTAGGACCCCCTGAAAAAGTGGATATTTCAAGATTCTATGCTTTACATCCGCTCATTCTCTGAGAGATGCACAACATTTTTAGATGACAATCGATTCCGATACAATAAAGCAAGTCTTTATCACAAACAAATCCAAAGATATTCAATGTTTTACAAAACATGTCTAGTGTTGCGCCCGGCTTTAGAGGGTTAAAAGCCTAATTGTATGTTTTATTTAGTTAATAAATGTCTCATTGTAATTCCTTATATACCTAATGTAGCGCATCTTCTTGAAGCAGATTCAGCTTTTTTTGCTCTGATTTGACTTCAGTTTAATTGCATTGTTACTGTTCACATGTGTGGTGCTGTCACAGTCATATATATATATTAGTAAAGATTAGTGTTGTCACGATACTGGAATTTCGACTTCGATACGATACCTTGAAAAGTATCGATACTTTGATATTATTTCGATATAAAAAAAAAATATATATATATATATTATTTTTTTATTATAATTTTTTTTTTTAAACAAATTTAGCTTATCTCTGGTACTATAAGAGAAGATAAATATAACACTTTTAAAACCCTTTATTTATCTTTAGATCACACATTTAAAAATAACTGTTCATCTCACTTCAATCATTTTTATTGCAAATGCAGAACATGGTATTTTCTCAAGCAGACAGATGTAAACACTGTAATCTGTGTTGCATGTACCTGACAAACTGAACTGTTTGTATTACAGTTAGTAACAGTTTCGATTTTTATTTAAAGAGAGAGAGAGGGGGGGGGGCTGGCTGGCTATGCTCGGAGCATTTTAGTAACGTTACATTTTCAACAAGATTGCTGCTATTTAAACACTTGATGGAAACGGCGTAACGTTAACCTTATGTCGACTGTAGTATTGTATGACCTCGACATAACGTTTAAACGTTAACGTTACTCTGTTTCCATGCAGTATTTATAAATGGGCAGCTAAGCTAACGGAGCTAACTGCTAGCAGTAGCTAACGTTAGCTGAAAGCTGTAACGTTACAACGAATCAGCTGTTGATATTATGCGCCATCAGTAGACAACGTATCATGTATTAAACTAGAGTTAATGGTTTAATGCTTCAGTGACGTTGAAAGAGCAGCTGTCACGAACCTCTCATTTCTTTATGGAGATCCGCGTTGGCACTGCTCTAACACCGCTTGCAAATAGCATTGGGGCATCATTAGCTTGTCCTTCGTGGTTTACTTCAAACCCGAAGTACCTCCAAACAGCACTTCTGCTGTTTTCTTTATCCACAAGCACAAGTTGCGGAGGCTCTGCATTTACCATCTTCTTCAGCTAAAATGTTTTGTTTACCAACAGAAGACTGCTCTGTGAGGGGGAGGGCTGGAGCAGCCGGAGGGGCAAGAGTGCTCTGAACAGCGTGTCAACAACTTGCGGTAGAACACTCGCCAGCTGGTACCGATACTGCAGAAAGTATCGGTACTTCAGGAAATGAGTATCGAAGCCGTTTTAAATATTCAGTATCGATATGTATCGATACTTCGATATTTTTGACAACACTAGTAAAGATAAAGTTTGAATGACTTACTGAACTGGTGTTTTAATTTCACACCACACTGCTTGTTTGTTATTTCAGCACCAGGCGCTGTCCACCGACTTTTTTCATGTTGAGCAAGCGCTACATTGCACCTCACTGCCTACCTGTTATTCACTCTCAACATGGATAAAACAAAGTATAATAAGAATTCTTTAGGTGGTGGTAGTTTCTGTATTTGGACATTATAGCTAACATAGCCTAGCCTAGTTGGTCTGATATATAATAAAAAAAAAATCTTTATTTTTTTTAATATATATATATTTTTTTTTTATATATTCTGAAGGGCCAGATATTATTGCTGGCAAAGAGCCACATGAGGCTCGCGAGCCGTGGGTTGGCCACCCCTGCTCTAAGCTATACACAATAGCGACCAACACAATTTTCAAAGAAAACTGCACAAACACTCCAAGCAAGAATCGCAACCCCAGCATTTGTAGCTGTGAGTTCACATAAGCACACGTCGTATCCCCCAAAATGCAGTGAAGTAAACACACGTTTTGTTAAACAAAAACATTGTTATTAATATTAACCAAAAACATTCGGGGGTGGGAGGAAGGAAGAGTGGGGCATAGTGTAATGTCCTACCTGACCCTCGGACGCAGGATGAATGGCCGCAACAAATGGTCCACCATGTTGACTAGGCCTCTAGCTGGCGGGGCCAGAAGTGGCGACGACTGGAGCCTCGCTCCGGCGCTTCGCCCACATCCTGCGGCCGGTCATGGTACAGGCCGATGACATCTTCTGCCAGAGATGACGCCGAGTCAGGGCCCGCTACCTCCCCACGGCTAACGCCAACGGTTAGCACAAGCTAACAGCTAACTCCAGGCTGACTGTTAGCACCAAGTTAACAGCTAGCCTCTTCACAGGCCCACCGTCGGCTCCGACCAACGGCCAGCTGCCGGCTAACACTGTTAGCTAACGGCTACTACTGAAGCTATATAACGTGAGGAATAGCGATGCAGGCCTGATCACTTCAGACAGCCGACTGCCTCTACTTTATCCCAAAGAAAAAAGGAGAGGCAACACCCGTCCCTCTCGGAGAACGGTGTTACCAGCAGCAAAGCTCCGTTTTATGCGGGCTGC
Source organism: Notolepis coatsorum (assembly GCF_963971535.1). Lineage (NCBI taxonomy): Eukaryota > Metazoa > Chordata > Actinopteri > Aulopiformes > Paralepididae > Notolepis > Notolepis coatsorum. The sequence continues at coordinate 107,615,053 of NC_140165.1, forward strand.
TGCCATCTTGAGCTCGGGGATATTCTTTTAACGAAACACCAAGCTCGCATCCTCCGCACCGGGAGCTTTCGTCTTGAAAGGCGGGGCATCGTCCAGCGCGGTGGCAGAGGGCATCCCTCTTCAGAGACCCGGGACTCGAACCCTAGACTCGAAATCGGGGCTCCCAGGAAAACAAAGCTACGAACTCTCTGAGGACGAGCACTGTTATCGTGGGGCATCAAACAAGAATCCCCTCCATACCGCTATGGAGAGGCAACGAAGGGATTCTTGCTTGGAGCCGGCTGTTGTGCGGGGACGCAAGCTGCGCAGCTGCCCCCGCACAACTGACACACCTGAGGCTCGCGTCGCAAAACACCACCCGCCCTAGAGAGACCGTCGGCTCTCTCGCAGCCGACCGCCTCTCGCGGCATAGTATCCAGCTGCATAGCCGGAGCACAACACCGGCGGGGGAACTGCTCAGTGACGCTCGCCCCAAATGCGAAGCGCCGGTGGAGGTCAGAATAGATCATCATCCTCGTCTAGACTCTCCGGTGGTGACGACATTATCCTTTCTTTCTCCCGTAAATTAGTGAGAGGGAGAAACAAAAGACAATGCCAACACAGCTCCTATAACTAACTAACTACTTTAGCACTAAACTTGAACAGCGCTGCTTTACACGGACTTCGGTGGTGAAAGTAGGGAAGGAGCTGATAGTATGGCCATGACCCCGCTTATATAGGAGCGGATATGGGAGTGGGCAGGTGCGTCCACGTGGTGAAAAGTTTTCATGATGGAATATGATTAAAGGGATACGTAAGCTATATATGAAATATAACTGCATTGAACTGAACTTAATTGAAAAAAATAAACCTCATAACCTAACTGGCACTGAACATTGAACTACACTGGCACTGTTTGCAGATGTACTATTATTAAAGTTAGTTAAAAACATAATTTTGTATTTTTTTTTGTTAAATCCAAAGGAACAAATATTAAATCAGAGAAATCCGAAAACAGGAAAATTCATATCCGAAAACAGGAAAAGATAAAAACGGATTTCATAGGGCCCTAGTTAAGGTGAGTTAATAAATTCACTCTGAAAATCTACTCCGCTCTGATAAACTGACTCTTTGGTCAGAGCGTCCAGTGTACTGTGCACTCAGAATATCCGAACAACTTGAGTGTTGTATGTGCCTCCCTCAGTGTTTCCCATTAATTACCTAGACTGATACATTGCCAATAGGGATGTATCAGTAGTATTGGCAGTGGTAGTAGTCGTAATAGTAATCCAGTATATTTTTATATTTTCTAAAAAATAAACCAGTTCAACACATGTTGCTTCATTTCTTTGATGGCTCAAATGTCTGCTCTAGTCCAGTGGTTCCCAAACCTCTCCTCGAGGCACCCCAGCCGTTCCATGTATTTGTTAAATTCCACCACCAGCACACCTGATTCAACTAATAAAGGGCTAGTTAAGTTGAATCAGGTGTGCTGGTGGTGGAATTTAACAAATACATGGAACGGCTGAGGTGCTTCAAGGAGAGGATTGGGAAGCACTGCAATCTAGTCGATTTTGTGTTTTGAGCACAAAGTTCATCATAGATCTGGCCTTTTTATTTTGCTCTCAAAGTGCACCAGATTGATGCATTTAACTTTAAAATATACAACAAAAAAAGTTCCGGGGGAGCCCTAGAGGGTCCAAGGTTCACCCACCACAGTCTCATAAAATCCTGTGGGAAACACTGTCCCTGTATTGTAAATAGTTCATATGTGTGTTGTCATTACTGTATGTAAAATTGTAAATAAGTTAATTTATGTGTTGTAAATAAATATTGTTAATATTTATTTACCTAATTTATGTGCAATCGTTTCATTTCAGCTCAGTGTAGAGAAATGCACCGATACTAACAACCGCCTTACCGCGCGTGTCTATGACGACACTGTTGACCACGTATCCGTGACAAGCGCACCCCGCGACAACACTAGTCGTTTTGGGGGGCCTACCACCCCCCCATGAAAAAAATCCTAGGGGAAACACTGGAGGGGATATATGCCTCCAACATGTAAACATCAACATACATTTTGGACCCGCCAACATTTAAATGATTATTATTTAAAATATTTGTTTTATATATATAAATTATTACTACATACATATTACTACAGTATAATCACCTTGGGATTCAAATAGTTTGCATTTCACGCTAACATAAATAAATATATAATTTGAAAATATGTCTATGGAAAAACCCCATTGCTTCTGAGACTGTTCCTGGGTCCCTCTGGACTTACTAACGCGCTCTCTCTGAGGCTGGTATGTGTCCCACGGTTGCAATGAGTAATGTTAACTAATTTTAGATGCATGTCTGAACTGCAATAATAAACTAAAACACTAGTAGGAGTTGCATTTTCTGTTCTGAGCCTTCCCTCTATTGGAAGCGACTGTTATTCCTGGGACTGAGCACCTCAGACGAAGAACCATATTAAGTCTTTCCATTTTAAGTTTTCAGAGGAACAACGATTTCAAACTTTATTATCTAAAGATGGTAAGTTAGTGTTGTGTTCACTCGTAGGTAAAGACAGTAGAGGTTGATCACTTTATTATCTAAAGATGGTAAGTTAGTGTTGTGTTCACTCGTAGGTAAAGACAGTAGAGGTTGATCACTTTATTATCTAAAGATGGTAAGTTAGTGTTGTGTTCACTCGTAGGTAAAGACAGTCGAGGTTTATCACTTTATTATCTAAAGATGGTAAGTTAGTGTTGTGTTCACTCGTAGGTAAAGACAGTAGAGGTTTATCACTATTATCTAAAGATGGTAAGTTAGTGTTGTGTTCACTCGTAGGTAAAGACAGTCGAGGTTGAGCACTTTATTATCTAAAGATGGTAAGTTAGTGTTGTGTTCACTCGTAGGTAAAGACAGTCGAGGTTGAGCACTTTATTATCTAAAGATGGTAAGTTAGTGTTGTGTTCACTCGTAGGTAAAGACAGTCGAGGTTGAGCACTTTATTATCTAAAGATGGTAAGTTAGTGTTGTGTTCACTCGTAGGTAAAGACAGTAGAGGTTGAGCACTTTATTATCTAAAGATGGTAAGTTAGTGTTGTGTTCACTCGTAGGTAAAGACAGTAGAGGTTTATCACTTTATCTAAAGATGGTAAGTTAGTGTTGTGTTCACTCGTAGCTAAAGACAGTAGAGTTTTTGAGTCATTTCTTCTGATATATCGCATTCACACCAAGTGATTTCAATTAACTTTACGACTGTAAATACGTGGGCGGTTCGAACAATTTTGAAACTGACTTGTATGGTTCTTCAGTGCAAGGGTTGAATTGGTCTGTATGCTCTGTGCCTATAGACCTCATCAAACCCACAATAACTAGCTGAAGTTCACAAAGTCAAGTTCACGTGGAACTAGTTCTCACTTTCTTCTCTCTTTGTCTCCCCTCCCTCCCTTTCCATCCCACTATCCCCTCCCTCCCTCTCTCCATCCCATCTCCAGAGGAAGAGCATCTTGAACCCTGAAGCGAAGGAGTTTGTCCCGGGAAAGAAATACTAGGAGTCCCCCTCACCCCTATGGGACCTCCACACACACACACTCACTTACACACACACACACAAACACACACCAGCCCTCACTTGCTCTCAGAGACTCTTGCGGCCTCGACCGCACACATTTACAAATACACACACGCACGCACACACACACACATTAAGCCAATGGCGTGCTGGCGGGCCCAGTTTGGGGGTGGGGGGATTTCTTTTTGTTTTTTTCTTTTCTCTTTTTGGTTCTTTAATCTTTTTATTTTCTGATTTTGTTTCTTGTAAACTAAGGGACGTGGGGGATCCGGGTGGGGGACGGGGAGGTGTAATACCTACAGCGTTCTGTCGGGGTGGGGGTGGGGGGGGGCTAGCGCTACATTTGCATTTCAGATAAACCACCATCATGAACTATACAGAGTTATCACATAACCAGTCCCCCTTGAAACACAGGCAGCTAGCAAGGAAATGTGTCTGGGGAAAAAACAATACGAACCCATGCAGGTAACTTTTTATTTGTATAGCACCGTTTGTAAAATTACAGAGTGCTACCAAATATAAAATATTGGAAAAAAAGAGAGAATAGAATTGATAATCCGAGGAATTCTACCGCAATGGTTGCCGAGGTATAATTTTCTTTTTTTCGGGGGGGACCGTTTGTGTGTAGTCGTCATTGCTCTGTAAAAAGTCCTTTGTCCTACTCCTCTCAGTTAGACCCGCTATCATTTGCTGATAATGAAGTCCTAATCAGTCTCTCTGTAAAGACGTGGAGAGAGAGAAAAAAAAGAGAAAACAAAAGATTACAACTTGTTTTTTCCCTCTGCATCGAACATTATGCAGGTCCTTATTTATGGTCGGACTTGATTCCAAACCGAAAAAGTACACATGATCCCTCCCATGCACTCGTCTGGCTTTTAGATCTGAATGGAACTGGTCCGGTGGCAACTTGGGTATAAGATTATTATTGAGTAATGAGGAAAGCCCTGTTGTTGTTTTTAATCTTTTCCAGTAAGAACAGTAAGGTATTAAGATTAAGGCTGAGTTTCTCGGATGTGTATAAAATCTTATCGCACCATGTCGGGGTCATATTGTGTCTAGAAACGGGTTGATGCTGTGGTTTTTAAAGGGGCACCCCCCAAAAAAACGACACTGTTGAAACGAAGTCTAAAGAGTTAATTAATGGGTTTTAATGTGATGTCATCGGAGGACACTGAATTGTTAGGCTGTGTTCATTACAACTCAATAGAAATATCACAGCCTAAAGCTTAGTGGAGGAAAAAAGTGGGAATATGTTTTTCTAGTGGGAGGTTGTATGTACTTAAGAGGAATAGGCTGGTGTAATTTTATTTATAATAATAATAAAATTTAATTTGATCAAATTGCACCATCTTTCTCCTTTTTAATACAGTGAATAGGGACTTAAATTTAAATCAAAGGAATTGCAACTAAATATATTATTTCTCTTGACTTAAATGTTTTTTTAAATGTACTCCTTTCTCGACAACTTATCGCCCCGGTTCAGTTTGTAGTTCAGGCAACGTGTGCAAGAAGGGCGTGTTTGGTTTGGAAACCTGTTCCACCTTAATTTTAAACTGCTAGAAGGACTGTTTAAGTCCCAAATCAGGTTTTGTTTTGTACCAGATCAGTGTCCACATCAGATTCAGGTTTTCTCAGAAGCATCCTCTCCTCCCGTTTATTGCTTAGGTTTTTTTTTTCTTTGTCTGTCTTTTTTTGCGTTTTTCCCCCCCTTTAGTTTTTTTCTTTGAGGACGAGGTATTTTGTGTCTACTGGGTTGCCGTAGCCTGTGGTGTCCATTCAGTCCTGTATCAAGGAAGGAGACAATATTGTCAACGTCGGGTTATGGATTTAGGGGTACAAAACAACCTTAACCCCCCGACTCTCCACAACATTGTCTCTCTTCCTTGTTCCTCCTCACAGTCCTGTCTCTGAGGAAGTAGATTGATTGAGGAAGTTCACCTTTTCTAACCAATGATCTCGGTTCATGGGTGGGTTTTCCTGAGAGCATCTCGACACCCCCCCCCCCTCCAAGGTCATCTTTGTTTTCAATGTAAACAAACAGGACAAAGATCATGTTATTGTGGGGAAAAAATAGTTATATCATATTACGTTTATCTACATACAATAATCATGAGCTAACAAAGGAATCTCTATGAGATTAACATATTTGGTTCCAAGGTGCGTAAACAAATAAAACCATACCCCATTGTCATACATATCCCATAGTACAGAACGTCTGAACTTATACTTCCTGACATTATAACTACTCATGCTCCAGTTCTGAGGGCGGCATTTCCCAAAGCAGGATTATCACGTTAGCGAGATCACTCTGAGAAAAGAAAACTATACCTTGTTGTTTGGGGTTTGAATCTTAAAATGAAATTTGAACATCAAGGTTCAGGATTGTGATTCAGTCGGTCATACATATTGATAATTGTTATATTTATGAACAGAATATCGGATGTTATTCTATGATGTTATCGGAAAGCGTAGCCGGCGAACTACGTAAATCCTGCTTTTCGTGAAATGACGCCCGCCGGGAGGACTGGGTACTGTACTGTGGGACGGTCTGGAAGAATGAATGACCATCAAATCCCAAGTAAATGCCATCTTTACGCACCTCGGGTCATTCTCCGCCTTCCTCGCTTAAGTGTTGGTACCGTTTCGCGCGTGTGCCGTTTTCCTTACCCATGGATTTTAAGAAAGTAATCCGTTTGGTAAAAAAATAAATAAAGTACTTCTGTTCTCCGTGCAGTTTTTGCACAGTGCGACAGATGTGCACTTTTAAAAAGACGGCGGGACGGAGACCATATACAATTCTCGATTCCAGATTCTGGTTTAAGAGGGAACTTCCTTTCTATGGTTTGTAGGGGCGGTAACTTGGACCACAGCTGTTGAGTGGCACCCTGGTTAAGCCAATAAGGAATGTCCGCCAGGTGGATTGTACAACATGAAATCATTTTTGGTGATTTTGTTTTGAGTTAATGACAAAAGTGGATATAAAAAAAAGAGGTCCAGAAGACACAAAAAGTATGAATTTAAATACAAAGAAAAAATGGTTTAAAAAAAAGACGAATAAAGTTGTTAAAGGCAAGTGTTTTGTATGGGTCTTCTATTGTCCTTTATCTGGTTACCCCCCCCCCCACACACACACAGGTTAAATATGATACTTATTTTATATATTTTTATGCAGTGGGCAGTTTTGTTAAAATTCATATTTTAAAGGAACACTGCAATATTAACACTGAGTGCCAACGACGAGATCCGTGCTAACTTGCCATGCATTGAGTGCCAATGACGAGTTTTCTTGTCTAAGTTATCATTGAGAATGGGTCTGAGCTCGAAAAGGGCAAATACCGCCGCCTATCGTCTCCCGGGTGGTAATGCACATCATTGGATTGGGTGGGCATGTGCATCAGAAAAAAAAGTCCGGTCCGGGGTTTTCCCTTCTCTGGCAAGCAGTATCTGTTACCACATTCACTGGGGAGGCTGGGAGCAGCTTTCGATTATGTGTTTTGGACTATAACGTCGGATCAATAAACGCGATCAATATTTGGAATGGCGATCAGGAATTGGATTAATCCTTTTGCAGAACATCTGATGTGAGGTAAGGACTCTATTTTACCAGTATTGGGTTAATCGGATGTTTTTTTCTCAGCCATCGCAGTGTGTCTGTGTGTGACGTTAGCGCTGACCAGGTCATGGATAATAGATTTTTCAGCCCGCTTCTCTATCGTGCATAAGTACACATATACTATCGATAATCTAGCGTTTATTTGAAAACGATTCATAAATCAGCCGAAAAATTACGTGTTTTGTGTTTTATCGCGGAATTTCTCTGGAATGACTAGAACTCTCCAAAACGATACTCTTATTCAAAACGGTATAAAACGGAAATGTACCAATGAAAAAACAATCCGTTTCGTACATGTTGACTGCAAGCAAGTCATTGATAAGCAAGGGTGTTTTAGACCCATAGCCATAATTTAAGATATAGTTTAAGCCTTCGCAAATTTCCACGACCTCCCATTGACTTCAGTGCTGGCACTCTAGCCCATATATGGTCAAATGGGCCTGGCACTCAATGTTTTAAGGGGAATGCGCTTACCATCTCAGTCAGACAAGAAGATAAGATGCCTATTTTCTCTGTGCGTTCAGTAGAATGCTATCCTGTATCCGCTTCCATAGACTCCTACATAATAGAGCAGTCGAAGCAGGTGCTCCACCAGTATTGAACTTGGGGGAGCAAACGTGTCCCTTTGCTCCCTCACTTTTTGATCATATGAAAAATATGATATATCCCCCCCCAATATATAAATCTTATCTAACCATAACTACGTAATTTCAATCAAATTAATAATATGCAATGACGCTTAATAGCAAGTTTTTAAGTTTCCAAAGATTGCGACACCCCCCTGCCCCATATGGTTTGATCCAGTGCCTCCCACCCCCCAGCAGACAGAGTGGAGCCGCGGCGCACACTCCGCAGTCCGCACAGCGCTGCAGCCTCCAGGTGTAATAAGGTGGTGGCCAGGCAGCGTGAACACTTTAGGCACAACAGCAGGCTTTTCCACTAAGTAAGTTGTTCAAACAAACTATTATGTTAGACATGTCTTTACTATTGAGTGGTAGAACTTCTACCATGCAATACAATAAAAGTGTTTCACGGTCCGAAATGCCATCTGGTCATACCGTAAATCCTCTAATAAATAATAATAATAATATAACGTTGGCGTTAGCCGCTAGCTAACGTTGTCATATTATCTAGATAATGGTGTCAGCTGGATGCTGTTGACTTCGTTTGACTCCTCTCTCCTCTCTCTCTCCTTTCTCTCCTCTCTTATCTCTCCTCTGCTCTCTCTCTCCTCTCCTTTGCTCTCTCCTCTCCCCTCTCTCTCCTCTCTTATCTCTTATCTCTGCTCTCTCTCTTCTCTCCTCTCTCTCCTCTCTTATCTCTCCTCTGCTCTCTCTCCTCTCTCTCATATCTCCTCTCTCATCTCTCCCTCCCTCTCTCTCCTCTCTCTCCCCTCTCTCCTCTCTCCTCTGCTCTCTCTCATCTCTCCTCTCTCTCTCCTCTGCTCTCTCTCCTCTCTTATCTCCTCTGCTCTCTCTTCTCTCCTCTCATAGACCACTACACTTCCGCGTTACATTGAAATCAGGGAGGAGATTGCGGGGGGGTCAAATGAATGAATGAATGAATGAAAACTTTATTTAACAGATTGCAGAATGGGTACAATACAGTACGGCTCAATACATACAATTGTTAAGGGGATGCAGACCTGAGAAAGACGTTTGTCTTGTTTCCATCAGGGTCCCCCATTTTCAATTCATATAGACATATATGACATACATGACATACAGATAGTCAGTACTGCTACATCTATACATTTATGACATACCAGATTTGCAAATACAGTACTGTTTGTGATACAGAAGGAGTCAAGAAAAGGGAGTATATACATTTGACGTAGAAACTGTACATTGGAGGAGGTTGGGTGGGGGGGGGTTGGGTACATTGGGATATTGACAACCATACTGGGTAATTTACATTGGAGGTGGTTGGGGGGGGGGGGGGCCGGGGGGCACACTGTATAAACAAGTAACACTGTACATTGAGGGGGGGGGGGAGGAGACACTGTACAAACAAACACAATTGTACATTGAACTATTGACAACCATACTAGGTAAATGACTGTACATTGGAGGGGGTTGGGTTAGGATATTTACAGGGGCCAGTGTTGAATTGCAGTCTCCCGTAGGTGTCCCTTGAGAGAGGTTTTGAAAGTGGGTAGTGATCCACATTCCTTTACAGCTTTGGGTAGGGCGTTCCACATTGATGTGGCATAATTGCGAAACGTGTTTAGTCCCTTATTTGAGCCGAATCTGGGTTTAACATGATTTGTGGAGCTCCCTCTGGTGTTGTGATCGTGGTATTCACTGACCTTTGGGAAGTATTTTGACATGTACATGGGTACCTTGGTCGTGTAGTGTATCTTGTAGACCAGGCCCATTGCAAGTTGCTGTACTCTGTCGTCTACTCTAAGCCATCCTAGGTTGTCAAAGTGGGCAGGGGTGAGGTGGGTTCTAGGAGTAAGGTCAAGCAGTAGTCTGACCAGTTTGTTTTGAGATGTTTGTAATTTTGTTTTTAGCGCCTTTGAGGTGCTTTGGTACCATGAGGTGCAAGCATAGTCGTAGTACCCCTGAATGAGTGCTCCTGCCAGAGTCTTCAGGGTGTTCTTGTTTACCAGAGAGGAGATCCGGTACAAGAATCGAGTTCGTTGGTTGACTTTTTTTATTACATTGGATGCCATTTTGTCACAGGAGAGATTAGCCTCTAGGATGGAACCCAGGTAGGTAATTTCATCTTTCCTTGTGACAATATTGTCACCCACTGTAACTGAGAAGCCGTCGGTCTTGCTGAGTTTGTTATTTGAACCGAAGAGAATGGACTCTGTTTTGCCCATGTGTAATGATAGTTTGTTATCAGCGAGCCATATGCAGATTCTGCCTAGTTCCGAGCTGAGGGTTTTTTCAACCTGTAACTTGTTCTTGTCAGAGACCAGCAGGGCTGAGTCGTCCGCAAACAGGAACAAGTTGCAGTCACAAGCTGACGACATGTCATTTGCATAAATTAGGAACAGTAGCGGTCCTAGTATGCTTCCTTGTGGAACACCACAGCTCACTGTGAGGGGGGGGGATAGGGTACCGTTTACCTCCACCATCTGTTCCCTCCCCTCAAGGTAGGATTGCATCCAGCTCACTGATAGACTATCAAAACCAATTGCTTTTAGCTTGTCAATCAGAATGGAGTGATTGACCGTGTCAAAGGCCTTTTGTAGGTCCAGCATGACCATGCCGCAGTATTTGCCTGCGTCCACCTCTTGTTTGATGTGGTCATTCAAATAGAGAAGGCATGTGTCAGTGGAGTGGGATGTTCTGAAGCCAGATTGGAATTCGTAGATTAGATTTTTTTCCGCTAGGTACTTTTCGACCTGTTCGTAGACTATTTTTTCCATGACTTTCGAGATGGAGGTGAGAATAGAAACAGGGCGGTAGTTGCCTGGGTCTAATTTGCTGCCCTTTTTGTGCAGAGGGGTCACCCTCGCAATTTTGAAGTCCTTGGGGACGTGTCCCTGTTTTATGGAGAGGTTTATTATGTGTGTGATGATTGGTGTGATGGCGGCTGCTGAGTCTCTGAGGAATTTGGAGGGGATGTTGTCATGGCCAGTGGCCTTGTTAGGTTGGAGGGCGCTCAGTTTATTGAGTACCTCATCTGTTGTTACCATTTCCAGCTTGAAGTCGTCCTTGCGGACCCCTAGGTTTTTGTAGTAAGCTACTATGTGTTCTACCCCATAAAGCCCTGAGTGGGAGGGTAGTTTGTTTACCAGTGTTGTGGCTATGTTTGTGAAGAAAATGTTTAAGTAATTGGCTACATCCAGCTTGTCTGTGATGAGCGTGTTGTCCGTTTTTATGTTTATGTTTGAGAATCTGGTTTTAAGTTTTTTACTGCATCCTAGTTGATTATTGAGTAATTTCCAAAGTTCACGTGGTTTGTTTTTGTTTTCCTCAGTTTTGTCATTGATGAAATTCTTTTTTGCAGTTTTGATCATGGAGTTTACGTCGTTTCTTAGTCTGTTTCTTTCTAGTTTGAGTTCAGTCACGTGGGCTTGGAGTTCACTGCTCGTGCTTTTAGTAAGCTTTGACTGACTTTTACGAAACTCAGAGCATTTTTTGTCTCTGGTTTTCATAGCGGCCAGTATTTCGGAGTGCATCCACGGCTCAGCGCGATTTTTTACCCTGGTGGTTCTTAGGGGGGCCATGTCGTTTAGTATTGCTGAGAATTTGGTTTTGAAACCAAGCCATGTTTCGTCAACCAGTGTACCATTGAGTTCATCTGACCAGTCCAGACTCTCCAGTTCAAGGTTGAAGGCCTCGCTAGAGTAGGTTTTGAGGTCTCTAGATGTGACTGTTTTGTGGCAGCCAGCCTTTTTTTGAATGGATGTGGACGAGAGCCGTGATGGAAGTGGTTGCCGATACGGCTGTGGGGATGCTAGAGACATGATCGAATAGACGTTTATGCGCCTCGCTCTCCTGAACACGGCGTGACCCATAACTAATCGATCAGAACTAAATCGGCAGAGAAAAAGCCCATTTTAAAGCACCTATTCCGCATGGACATGCGCAGAGTGCCCATGGAGTCTGGACGACGCGAGATGACGCTCGAATGAATGTGGACTGTTCTATCAGAGGGGGGAGCTTCGGTGGCCAATGTCCTTTCAGCCGAACAGGATAATGAAGAAATGATCCCACTAAATGGCCAGACGCGTCTTATGGCGACATCTACAATTACCTCATTGAGTCTACAGGTAGACTAATGTTTATATTTAAGTGCAGCGGTCTGTAGCCACTTACATGACCATCGAAGCTCCCCCCTCTGATGGAACAGTCCACATTCATTTGAGCGTCATCTCGCGTCGTCCAGACTCCATGGGCACTCTGCGCATGTCCATGCGGAATAGGTGCTTTAAAATGGGCTTTTTCTCTGCCGATTTAGTTCTGATCGATTAGTTATGGGTCACGCCGTGTTCAGGAGAGCGAGGCGCATAAACGTCTATTCGATCATGTCTCTAGCACCCCCACAGCCGTATCGGCAACCACTTACATCACGGCTCTCGTCCACATTCATTCATTTGACCCCCCCGCAATCTCCTCCCTGATTTCAGAATCCCGGAAGTGTCTGTTCTCCTCCATCTCTGTTCTCCATCTCTGTTCTCTGTTCTCCTCCATCTCTGTTCTCTGTTCTCCTACATCTCTGTTCTCCTCTATCTCTGTTCTCTGTTGTGTTAGTATGACGGCCGGCCAAGCCGGTAGCAACGCCGAGAGCTGGGCTCGATACCAGCATCTCCTGCATTAGTCTGTAATCAACTGGACAACCTTTAGACTGTTCCAACTTCAGTGTGTGAATTATGTTAATCCCACAATTACTCAACTGCACTCAATATTTAAATACCAATGCTAGTCTAAATAAATGTAGACAGACAATGTACGCATTAAAAATATAATAATAATCATAATCATAATAATAATAATAATAATGCAATAAAAGTCTGAAAATGAAGGGATTATGTCCATTAGTGTCAGTTTTAGAAATTAAGGCCTGCCTCTTATATAACAAGCCTCTCTAATAAAGGCCTGGTGCTCTTTGCAGCTGAGGTAAATAGAAGACCTATATTTGAGGATTTACGGTAAATCAAGATTTTCAATTATCTTAAGGTACAATACCTGAAATGAAAATGTGTGTGTGTCCAGCCAACCAGGTAACATGGCAGAAAAAAGAAAGAATACAGACATTGGAGCATTTTTCAGTACACCAAAACGCAAAGTAAGAACCCTAGTAGCCTAATAGCTCAAAGACTTAAAGGGCGGGCTCCACAAATAATGGATTGCACGGTGTTAATTGCACCCTTACTTACAATTCATTATGAATTGTAAGTGGGGGACCCTGATGTAAACAAGACAAAAGTCTTTCTCTGGTCTGCATCCCCTTAACAATTGTGTGTATTGAGCCGGACTATATTGTACCCATTCTGCAATATGTTAATAACATTTTTAATCAATCAATAACAGATTGCAGAATGGGTACAGTACAGTACGGCTCAATACACACAATTGTTAAGGGGATGCAGACCAGAGAAAGACTTTCGTCTTGTTTACATCAGGGTCCCCCATTTTCAATTCATAATGAATTGTAAGTAAGGGTGCAATAGAAATGTTTCATAATGATGTTCAGTGTATTCATACGTGTATTGCTCTCCTTAATGTAGAATGATATGGTGACTGTACAGACTCAGGAAGGAGAGAAAGAGACCCAAGAGTTACAGGTAATGGAAATATCAGACAGCTTAAGGTGTAGGATAACATAACAAATTAAGACACAAATACTTGGATTATATATCCCCCCCCTCTCCCTTTCTTTACAGAGTAGCATAAAGATTGTGTATTCAAACCGGTTCAGTGTATTCATAAGTGTATTGCTCTCCTTAATGTAGAATGATATGGTGACAGTGCAGACTCAGGGAGGAGGCAGAGAAGGAGAGAAAGGGACCCAAGAGTTACAGGTAATGGAAATATCAGACAGCAGTGTAGGATAACATCCCTAGTCAAAAAAATGCTATAGTAATCTCTATACGTTTTTGGAACCCTATAGGAATCCTTTAGGATCCCATAGGATTTTGAGACAGTTCTATAAGAATCCTATAGGATTTGGGTTTGGTTCCTAAAACGTATACAGATTCTTATAGGATTCCTATAGCATTTTCCGACTAGGGATAACAAATTAAGCAACAAATACTTGGATCATATGTTCTTTTAACAAGTGTTTTAGTGTGCAGGCGCTTCCAGTTCGAACCTCACTGTCAGAAAAGCAGAAAACATTTTTATGATATTTTTTTTCTAGTTATTCTTGAAAAGAGAATCACACATTCCATTATTCTATCTTAATGGATAGTAAAAAACTAAAACAAATCAGAAGTCATGTCTTTTCTAATCACCAGAGATGTTTAAAAGAAATAGGAAAGGGTTGGATTCTAACCCAAAATCCTGTGTAAGGCTTCTTGTAGTACGATGTAAAAGAAATAACAATGGAGCAAGGCTTCTTCTCTGCATTTTGAGAATGAAAACAACTTGGCAAAAGGCTTTGTTCATTTATGAGTCCCACTCAAGCCATGGATGGTCATTGAACCATGAACCTTTGAACCAAACTGTAGTCTCTTGTATTGCATTGCAACCCAAACATCTACCATTGAGGCAAAGGCACCTCAAGTGAGTTTTGTTTTTCATTTGTTTCCACCTTTAGGAAAGGTCAGATGTCGATTTGCGTAGGAAACCGAATCAGCCCAACATTCAGTTCCCTAAGTCAGCCTTTGGATCAACTCAGAGGTCCTTCAAATACTCTTGGTTCAAAGACCATCCATGGCTTGAGTGGGACTCAGAAGTGAACAAAGCCTTTTGCCATAGCTGCAGAATGGCTGAAAAGCTGAAATTGTTTTCATTCTCAAAATGCAGAGAAGAAGCATTCACTTCCCAAGGTGTTGGTAACTGGAGTAAGGCCACTATCAAATTCAAAACTCATGAGAAATCATATGCTCATAGGGAGGCACAGATGAAATTCAGCAGTTACTTGTCCTCCTCATCTGTGCTTCACAAAATCCAAACAAAAGCAAACAAAGAATGTGAAAAAGGCAGAACTGCACTGCTGAAGATCTTGGAGTCGTTCCGTTTTCTTGCGAGACAGGGCATTGCAATCAGGGGTTGCACCGATGATCAGAGCAATCTAGCCCAGCTTCTGAAAGTACGTGCGACTGACTCAGAAGAGCTTGCCGAGTGGCTTATCCGCAAGGAAAAATGGCTTGGACATGATGTCCAAAATGAAATGCTAGAAATGTTAGCTCATCCCTGCCTGCGTGCGATTGCAGAAGAAGTGAATTCCAACCAATTCTTCTCTTTGATTGACGAAACCTCTGACCTTAGTAACAAGGAGCAAGTCACACTCATTGAGTGAGCATTTTGAAGTCTACGAAGATTTCCTTGGTCTGTACAACACAGATCAGACCGATGCTGCCACGTTGACAAATCATCAAGGACGTCCTGCTTCGCCTCAACATACCCCTGGAGAACTGCAGAGGCCAGTGCTATGATGGAGCCAGTGCTATGTCAGGCCGGTTCTCCGGTGTTCAGGCAAGGATAAAAGAGGAGCAGCCAAATGCCTTCTTTGTGCACTGTTCGTCTCACGTTCTTAATCTCGTCCTGCAGGATGCAACACGAGATGTCCAATTAGTGCGGAACACTATCGACTTGGTCCAGGATTTGGTCAACTTTGTCCGGGACTCACCAAAGCGGTTGGCAGTTTTCCAGAAGCTCCAACACAGAGATCAGGCTGCACTGCGGCCACTGTGCCCGACAAGATAGACAATGCGTACTTCGTCCATCAGAAGTGTCCTTGAAAATTTGGAACCTCTGCATGAAGCATTGGTTAAGATCTCCGAAACTGATAGGGGGAAGGCTGGAAGCAAGGCATCCGGTCTCGCAAAACAAAAATCATTTGAGTTTTTATTTGGCTTGCTGATTTGTGAGAAAGTGTTCTCAAAGGCCGAGATGGTCAGCAAGGTTTTGCAGGGCAAAACTATCACAATATCCAAAGCCAAGGAAGCCACAGACTGCCTCAAAGCAAGCATGCTGCGCATGCAGTCAGATTCATGCTTTGCAGATCTGTGGCAGGAGTGTGTAGAACAGGCAGGAGGTCTAGATGTCGATATCCCTAGCCTACCAAGAACCAAAAGGCCACCAAGAAGGCTAATCAGGGAGGATGATGAGGAAGCAGAGGATCCAACCGTCCTCACAGTAAAACAAATGTACAGAGAAAAGCACTGGGAACCTCTGCTTTCCAAAATGACAAAAACCCTGGAGGAGCGGTTCCACACGCTGGACACCTCTGTGGTTTCCTGTGTGGAGAGGCTACTTGTTGACAGTATCAGAGCGGAAAAGGGCTCTTCCAAAGACCTCGATACTGTGGTGGAGCACTACTCCTCTGACGTTGATGTCAACAAGCTAAAAGTGCAGCTGAGCATGCTCCCTGACCTAGTGTCAGTGGACCCGACATCATCCAATGACCTGGTGTTGAAATTGGCAATCACTGCAATCAAAAAGTTAGGTGAGGCTGCCCGCCTCTTCAGCGAGGCTCGGACCCTCCTGAAGATCATTCTGGTCCTGCCAAGCTCCTCTGCCTTAGCAGAAAGGTCATTTTCAGGGTTACGGCGACTGAAAACGTATCTGAGAAACACAATGACCCAGGCAAGACTCAACCACCTTCTTGTCCTCCATGTCCAACAGCAACAGGCCGATAACCTTGACCTGTATGCCATAGCTAAACAATTTGCAGCCCGCTCCGCCAAGCGGCAGAACACATTTGGAGAGTTCCCAAAAAAATAAGACAACTGCTTGTTACGTTCCACCCGGTCCTGCCTCACAGCCCCCACCTTTCCATGGACTTCCTCTCGTCATTGCCCCTTGTATTATGTCTGCTCAAACTGTCTGTCTTTGTGAGTGCTCTCACCATCTTGCTGTCTATTCCAGTGTACCTGTTGCCCCTTGTTCTCTCTTGTCTGGTTTAACTTGTGATTATTGTCTTGTGTTATTTCCCCAGCGTGTTTAGTCTTGTCTTTTGTGTTATTTAGACTTTTACCCGAGCTGTTCAGTCTGTTCCATCACAGGTGTGTCTCGTTCCCAATCACCTGCATGTGTCAATTAGTCTGTGTATTTAAGTGTTGTCTGCCCTGCCTTCCTTGTCGGGTTATTGCTCTTGTTACTCCTGTTACCCTTGTCACTGTTTATGCTGTTTACATTGTCAGCCGTTCACTGACCGTTACGTTAGTACTCTTGCCGGAAGCAACTCTTATCTCTCCCGCTTTGGAGGATAGGTTTCGTTATTGTATAGGTAATATTTGAGTGTTTGTACCTTGGTGTGTGTGTTTGCAACATCCAAGTTCCGTATTATTGTAGCTTATCCCATTTTGGAGACTGGCTTCTCATTTGTTTTTCCCTGTTTAAGTGTTTTGTTCGCGTGTAATGTTTTGCAGAGACTGAGTTGTCTCGCCTTTTATTTGTATTCGTTATAGGGTTTTGGAGACCGTGTCTCACCCTTTTTTGTTAGTCATCCTTGTTGGTGTTAACGCCCTATTGCTCCTGACCAATAAACCTTATTTTGTTTAAGAAGCAACACCTGCCTCCTGCTTATCCTCTGCCTGTCTGCGTTTGGGTCCTATCCTATAACACCACCATTCTGTCTAAATGTACCCATTCTAACATTGCTAAGGATTAGGGGTGTAACGATTCTTCAAATCCCAATTTGATTAGATTTTAGATTTTTAAATACCACTGATGGTCTTCTTTTGTAAAGAAAAATACTTGTTCAGTAAAATAACTTATTTATAAATAACTTCCTTTCATTTAGTCTTTTTACCGTCATAAAAGGGGGAGGGAGTGCTGGGAGGGGGGGAAATGAATACTGGGAGAATTTCAATTCTGTTTGTAAGAATGTTAATTTCTATATATTTTTCCAATTGATTTATGCGCATGTGTTTCCCATGTTCTGTTTATATTCTTGTCATTCTCTGAAAATAGGCTATATTTACAGCAGACCCTGTTATTGTTCCTTGTTGGTATTTTTTCTCTCTTTCTTATTAAAAACTTGGCCTATTTGAAAGGAGATTGATTTAATAAAAATAAAAGAGCGAAAAATCAATATACAGTATATATACAGTATATATATATATTAATATATTATTATTATAGTAATTGGCTATCATACTGCAATATAAACTGAGTTTTATAGTGAAAAGAGCAGCTTTATTGGTCAAGATTTAAGGCTCTATATTGCAGGAAATTGCACGTACAGGTTCATTAAATGAAAATAAAATCTGCCATGGAGGGGGTGCCGGACCCCCTCCAAACCACCCCTTGCCTGTCCCAAAAACAAAACAAAAAATTAAACAAAAAAACCAAAATATTGCACCCCCACTTTCAACTATAACTAGGCGGCCATGTCCGCTTCCATTCATTTGTGCTGTGCTAGGCTAGCTTGCAGCTGGATAACTTTCTACTGAACGCACAGAGAGGAAATTGGTGTTTATCTTCTTGTCTGATTCTGGAGAAGACTAGGCGCATTTCCCATAATGTTGGCGTGTTCCTTTTTTTATCCACTTTCTCCTTATTTTAAATTTTTTGAATTTTTTTTTTCTTTCTCTCATCCCAATTTCGTATTGCCAATTCTCCCCTCCCCTGTCTTGACCGTTGCTAGACTATGCCCCCCACTGGTCGGTTGTAGTGAGGATAGAATCCTTGCATCACGTGTCCCCTCCGGTACACGAGGAGGCAGCCTGTCGCATCTTTTCACCAGACAACGCAGACTCTCAGTGGCGAGGAGTAACGCGTGGGAGGCTCACGCTGCCCCCGATACTTCCTGTCTCTGCTGTGCAGGCGTCACCCAACCGACCTGTAGGAGTCGCTGTCCACAACGTCCAATCCCCACCCATCGACTTCCACCCGCTGACTCTGCCAAATGAGCCAGTACGCCGGCCGGCCCAAGCTGAAGGCAATGCTGAGACTGGGATTCGATACCGGAGTCTCTTGCATTGGTGACGAGCGCAATCTACGCCACCCAGCCGCCGGCATGTTCCTTTTTAAAATGTTTATACAAATTCAATTGGACCATTATTGAGTAAGTAGTGTTTTTCTAGGTTCGGCTCTACCGAGTCGACTACTATTCAAAGCAAACAGCACAGGGATGAGGTGTTTCATTACTCTTTAAATGGGGAACTACGTTCAGTTTCTATGGTGTATGACAATTTGAATGAACAAAGATTAGAGGGATAAAACAAATGTGTAATGTCATCAGCTCAATAGATTAAGATGATGTGAAGCTGCTCCATAGACAATGAATTGGGGAAGATGGTATAGAGCAGTGGTTCTTAAACTTTTTACACCAAGTACCACCTGAGAACGTAGCTGGCTCTCCAAGTACCACCATATGACCGGCGTTAAAATACAGTCTATTCAGCTATGCACAGTTCACGCAGGAGGCAAATGTTTTCCTAATACCATTATTTATTGTTAACTTTTGTCAGACACAGCCACAATGTACAAAGGGATAGCACTAGAACTAGCAAACGCTTCCACACAACTCATACAATGCAAGGGGGCATTGAGAACATAATAACTAACGTTCTCACATACAGTAGCAAGTGAGAAAATTAAGAACAACTCTATTTCAGCAAATGTACTTAATTATCTCTATCTCTCTCTCTCTCACTCTCTCACACAGCAAGCAATTGTCCGTCATTCTCTCTCTCTCACACTCACACACACACACACACTGGCAACAGTTTGTGTGATGGCATCACAAATTATTGTTAAAAAAAACACAAAGTAAAATATTTTCAATATCAAATGCAAAGTAAATTTCTGGGGGGGATTATTACAGGCTAGGCATGTGTCAATGATTAGCAGCAACACATATTTTGATGGATTTTTTGTAATGTCAGATTTAACACCAACTCTTTTCAGAAAAGTGGGAGTATTTCATTTTTTATCTGACATTACAAAAAATCTAAAAATAAATGGTTATGATCAGGGCTGAAGTTGAATTAAAGATTTATGACTGTTTAGACTGCATTACTCTCTGTCACAGTGATCTCCTGGTTGTTCCCCACTTAGATTATCTAACTATTGCGCAGCCGCAACCAGAAACACTGGCCTGGCCTGCTTCTAAGTTCAGTGGCCTGACTGCAAACTTTTTTTTTTTTAATTTTTTTTTGCTTTTTTGGAAATGTTTTCAAGTACCACCAGCAGTACCACCAAGTACCACTAGTGGTACGCGTACCACAGTTTGAGAACCACTGGTATAGAGCACCCAGAGGAATCTTATGAATGTTGTGTTTCAGAACACGACTAGAATCAAACTAATTTGGGTATAAATACTCATTAAACATTCTGTGAGTCTTACTTTTCTGGCTTTTGGGCTCATGTGCACAAGTATTGATTGAAATAACGTTAATTTGGGTGATGGTCTCCTTTAACACTTTCCGTGCCAGCAGGGGGTGCCAGAAATAGGCACTTGAGTGCCAACGCTGTAGTCAATGGAGGGCGATCATATTTGCGAACACATAAACTATATCTTAAATTATGGCTGTGTCTAATACGCCCGTCGCTTATCAATGACTTGTTTGCAGTCAACATTGTCGAAACGGATTGTTTTTTTAATCTGTTCATTTCCGTTTTATACCATTTTGAAAAACGCTCGTTTTTTTAAACTTTCAGAAAAATAAAAGATTCTGCAGGAATCACGCTTTACTGGAATACACAAAACACAAAAATTTTCGGCCCATTTATGAATCGTTTTCAAATAACCGCTAGATTATCGATAGTATGTGTACTTATGCACGCTATAGAAGCGGGCTGAAAAATCGATTATCTTATTTCCTGATCAGCACACACACTCACAGCCACACACACAGGGACACGTTGATATATAGGTGAAAATAGCTCTGATTATCCCAAGACTGGTAAAATAGATTCCTTACCTCAGATCCGATGTTCTCCAAAAAGATTTTTACAATTCCTGATCGCCATTCCAAATATCGATCACTGGGTGGTCGAAAGACATATTCCACACTGTTCTGATGGTGGGCAATGAATGGGATCGGCTCGGATTACATGCCTGACGAGTAAAATGTGGAATCCGGACTCTTATTTCCCCATCCATTTCATTCACTCCAATCCAATGGGGTGCAATACCATCCGGAGAGACGATAGGGGGTGGTATTTTCCCTGTTCGAGCTCAGACAGATCCCCACTGGTAACGTGAGGCTAGATTGATGAAAAATGAATGGAAATCGATAATAAAAAAAATAATGATTTAAAAACTAGATTTCTCGTCGGTTGGCACTCAACGCATGGCATGAACTAACGAGATTTCTCGTGGCTGGCACTCAAAGTGTTTGCAGCCTCCTAATGGCATGTTCACATCAGAATTGGAACCACCGCGAAGGCTCAATTCTCATGTGAGCAGGAGAGGCTGGTCACAACAGAGGTGCATTTCTCTGTGCTGGTCAACAAGAGATTCTGCTCCAATCACACAAAGGACACATGGAAAACCACACACGCAACATAATTACCTCTGTGTCTGGGATGTAACACTGGATAATCAACCACACTTACAGTAACACACATTTTCCTTTTTAAAGGAAGGTTAAAAGATGACGCCACTGTTATTGTAACTTGATAGCCAGCATCAGTCTGAATTTGTCTAAAATGTTACTTAACATGTGTACCTCCTCTCTTTCTCATCTGTTATGATTCTTGAAGTCAGTCTCCTTTATATGGAGGTATATAATAGATGAGATGTTCCTTTATTTATCCACATGGGAAAGTTGGAGTAGAGGTAAGAACGAGATAAAATATGAACAAAAAATTAAGTTTGGTCAGGTGAGACA
Source organism: Notolepis coatsorum (assembly GCF_963971535.1). Lineage (NCBI taxonomy): Eukaryota > Metazoa > Chordata > Actinopteri > Aulopiformes > Paralepididae > Notolepis > Notolepis coatsorum. The sequence continues at coordinate 107,636,632 of NC_140165.1, forward strand.
TGTATAGTCTTATCAATAATAATCAAAAACGCATTGAGCCAGAGTCTTTGCCGGTTTCAGTAGTTAAGAGTCAAACTGTTCTAACCGTTTTCGAGTTCTCCAGCCATTCTGCAGGGAGAAACGGTAGTTCAGGAGGTAGAACGGTCATCTGGTAATCGGAAGATTTCCACCTCCTGGCAGCGTGACGAATGTGTGAATGTGAGGCATATGTTGTAAAGCACTTTGGATAAAAGCCATATAAATGCAGACCATTCCATTTACGTATACTTTATTGATAATAACACATTGGGGAGTTTGAGACTGGCTGAAGTGCTGCTCTCCTTGGGGGTGGGATGGGTTATCCTCTATACAAATGTTAGTGGTTTAGGCTAGTTTATGGTGGTGGTTTAGGTCACTTCACTTTTTCAGGCTAGTGATTTTGGTTAGTTGTTTAGGCTCGTGTTTTAGACTAGTGATTTAGGTTAGTTTAGACTAGTAGTTTAGATTAGTTGTTTAGGCTAGTTGTTTATGCTAATGATTTAGGCTAGTTGTGTAGGTTAGTGGTTTAGGCTAGTGGTTTAGGCTAATTGTTATGCTAGTGGTTTAGGCTAGTTGTTTAGTTACTAAATTGTTTAGGTTAGTGGTTAAGGCTAGTTCATGCTAGTGGTTTAGGTTAGTTGTTTATAGTGGTTTAGCATAGTCGTTTAGGCTAGTGGTTTAGGTTAGTGGTTTAATGCTAGTGTTTTAGGCTAGTCGTTTAGGTTAGTGATTTAGGCTAGTTGTTTATGCTAGTGGTTTAGACTAGTGATTTATGTTAGTTGTTTAGACTAGTGGTTTAGACTAGTTGTTTAGGGAGTGGTGGTTTAACTTTAGACTAGTGGTTTAAACTAGTTTAGGGAGTGGTGGTTTAACTTTAGACTAGTGGTTTAGACTAGTTGTTTAGGGAGTCGTGGTTTAACTTTAGACTAGTTTAGGGAGTGGTGGTTTAACTTTAGACTAGTGGTTTAGACTAGTTGTTTAGGGAGTGGTGGTTTGGGCTATTTGTTTAGGCTAGTTGTTTATGTTAGTGGTTTATGCTAGTGGTTTATGCTAGTGGTTTAGGCTAGTTGTTTAGTTTAGTGGTTTAGACTAGTGGTTTATACTAATTGTTTAGGTTAGTGGTTACGGCTAGTTCATGCTAGTGGTTTAAGTTAGTTGGTTATAGTGGTTTAGCCTAGTGGTGTAGGTTAGTGGTTTTTAATGCTAGTGGTTTATGCTAGTGGCTTATGCTTAGGCCTACATGTCAAAACGTGTGCCAAGGACACCCCCCCCCTCCATTTTATCTTACTGAAATCACCTCCTTTTTAGCTGTGTAATAATATCAAGACCTCCCCTTATGACAATGGTGAAATGCAGTATTTTCCTTTCATACACACCAGGAAGCTAACTAGCTAGCGCTAACCTACACAGTCCTCTCTGGATGTTTGACCAGTTTGGATACCGGCCAGGGATTGGTTTATTGCTGCGGTATGACTCATCCTCAACTGCTATCCCCCAGGGGGGAGATAGCTGTGTGTGTGTGTGTACATGTGTGCATCCCAGACGGCAATCTCTTTGAAGAAATATTTCTCAGGCCGGTGTGTGTGTGTCAGTCAGCTCAAACCCACAATGCCCTTGGGGAAAGTCTCCTTGGGTGAGAGTATAAGCATTTTGTGTGTGTATGTGAATTTATGTGCATCTGCATGCATTCATTTGATTGCTTGTGTGTGTGTGTGCACGTGTGTGTTTAAGGTTAAAGGCTACATGCATGTGTGCATTTAAGGTACAGTACTATGGACTGTTTTTTTTTTTGCGGCGAAACACAGTTTAACGTATCTCTACACTTTCTACAGGATGCTCTACCAAGCGGTTCTTTCTCTCTACCTCTCTCTCTCTCTCATCTATCTATTTAGGCTCATGGTCATCCTAATAGGAGACCGGTATGTCCAGGTCAAATACAGACATTTTACACGGCAAAGAAAAGCGTACAAAATCATCTATGATATAGGAAAATGCAAAAAAAGGATTCAGGTTGAAGGATGAGGAAGAGGATGGTGATGCTGAAGGGTCCGTCTGTGGCTACGCTTCTTCACGTACCCTGAGCAGGCCTGGGGGTGAGCCAGAGGGAGGGTACCCCCCCCCCCCCCAAACGTCGTCACGACAACAAACTACACCACTTACTCAACACCTGAGAGGAGAGAGAATGTACCACAGGCTGGAACACAAAATTAACAGATCCTACTTCTGGTTTTTAAGTGTTATGGAGAGAAAGATGAAGGTAGGGAGAGAGAGAGAGGAAGGGTGTTTACTTGTGTTATGGAGAGAAAGATGAAGAGAGAAAGGGTAGATTAGGAGAGGAGTGGAATTACGACTTTGAATACCCAACTCGGAAAGAAACCATGGATATGAAAAATATGTAGTTCATCTAAGAACCAAATATGTAGTTTATCTAAGAACCATAGATATGTAAAATATGTAGTTTATCTAAGAACCATATATCTGTAAAATATGTAGTTTATCTAAGAACCATAGATATGTAAAATATGTAGTTTATCTAAGAACCATAGACATGTAAAATATGTAGTTTATCTAAGAACCATAGATATGTAAAATATGTAGTTTATCTAATAACCATAGATATGAAAAATATGTAGTTCATCTAAGAACCATAGACATGTAAAATATGTAGTTCATCTAAGAACCAAATATATAGTTTATCTAATAACCATATATATGAAAAATATGTAGTTCATCTAAGAACCAAATATGTAGTTTATCTAAGAACCATAGATATGTAAAATAGGTAGTTTATCTAAGAACCATAGACATGTAAAATATGTAGTTTATCTAAGAACCATAGATGTGTAAAATATGTAGTTTATCTAAGAACCATAGATGTGTAAAATATGTAGTTTATCTAAGAACCAAATATGTAGTTTATCTAATAACCATAGATATGAAAAATATGTAGTTTATCTAAGAACCAAATATGTAGTTTATCTAAGAACCATAGATATGTAAAATATGTAGTTTATCTAATAACCAAATATGTAGTTTATCTAAGAACCATAGACATGAAAAAAAAGTAGTTTATCTAAGAACCAGATGTGTAAAATATGTAGTTTATCTAAGAACCATAGATATGTAAAATATGTAGTTTATCTAATAACCATAGATATGAAAAATATGTAGTTAATCTAAGAACCAAATATGTAGTTTATCTAAGAACCATAGACATGTAAAATATGTAGTTTATCTAAGAACCATAGACATGTAAAATATGTAGTTTATCTAAGAACCATATATCTGTAAAATATGTAGTTTATCTAAGAACCATAGATGTGTAAAATATGTAGTTTATCTAAGAACCATAGATGTGTAAAATATGTAGTTTATCTAAGAACCATAGATGTGTAAAATATGTAGTTTATCTAAGAACCATAGACATGTAAAATATGTAGTTTATCTAAGAACCAAATATGTAGTTTATCTAAGAACCATAGATATGTAAAATAGGTAGTTTATCTAAGAACCATAGACATGTAAAATATGTAGTTTATCTAAGAACCATAGATGTGTAAAATATGTAGTTTATCTAAGAACCATAGATGTGTAAAATATGTAGTTTATCTAAGAACCATAGATGTGTAAAATATGTAGTTTATCTAAGAACCATAGATGTGTAAAATATGTAGTTTATCTAAGAACCATAGACATGTAAAATATGTAGTTTATCTAAGAACCAAATATGTAGTTTATCTAAGAACCATAGATATGTAAAATAGGTAGTTTATCTAAGAACCATAGACATGTAAAATATGTAGTTTATCTAAGAACCATAGATGTGTAAAATATGTAGTTTATCTAAGAACCATAGATGTGTAAAATATGTAGTTTATCTAAGAACCAAATATGTAGTTTATCTAATAACCATAGATATGAAAAATATGTAGTTTAGCTAAGAACCAAATATGTAGTTTATCTAAGAACCATAGATATGTAAAATATGTAGTTTATCTAAGAACCAAATATGTAGTTTATCTAAGAACCATAGATCTGTAAAATATGTAGTTTATCTAAGAACCATAGATCTGTAAAATATGTAGTTTATCTAAGAACCATAGATATGTAAAATATGTAGTTTATCTAAGAACCATATATCTGTAAAATATGTAGTTTATCTAAGAACCATATATCTGTAAAATATGTAGTTTATCTAAAAACCATATCTGTAAAATATGTAGTTTATCTAAGAACCATAGATCTGTAAAATATGTAGTTTATCTAAGAACCATAGATCTGTAAAATATGTAGTTTATCTAAGAACCATAGATCTGTAAAATATGTAGTTTATCTAAGAACCATAGATCTGTAAAATATGTAGTTTATCTAAGAACCATAGATCTGTAAAATATGTAGTTTATCTAAGAACCATAGACATGTAAAATATGTAGTTTATCTAAGAACCATAGACATGTAAAATATGTAGTTTATCTAAGAACCATATATCTGTAAAATATGTAGTTTATCTAAGAACCATAGATGTGTAAAATATGTAGTTTATCTAAGAACCATAGATGTGTAAAATATGTAGTTTATCTAAGAACCATAGATGTGTAAAATATGTAGTTTATCTAAGAACCATAGACATGTAAAATATGTAGTTTATCTAAGAACCATAGATATGTAAAATATGTTTTATCTAAGAACCATAGATATGTAAAATATGTAGTTTATCTAAGAACCATATATCTGTAAAATATGTAGTTTATCTAAGAACCATAGATGTGTAAAATATGTAGTTTATCTAAGAACCATAGATGTGTAAAATATGTAGTTTATCTAAGAACCATAGATGTGTAAAATATGTAGTTTATCTAAGAACCATAGATATGTAAAATATGTAGTTTATCTAAGAACCATAGATCTGTAAAATATGTAGTTTATCTAAGAACCATAGATCTGTAAAATATGTAGTTTATCTAAGAACCATAGATCTGTAAAATATGTAGTTTATCTAAGAACCATAGATATGTAAAATATGTAGTTTATCTAAGAACCATATATCTGTAAAATATGTAGTTTATCTAAGAACCATATATCTGTAAAATATGTAGTTTATCTAAAAACCATATCTGTAAAATATGTAGTTTATCTAAGAACCATAGATCTGTAAAATATGTAGTTTATCTAAGAACCATAGATCTGTAAAATATGTAGTTTATCTAAGAACCATAGATCTGTAAAATATGTAGTTTATCTAAGAACCATAGATCTGTAAAATATGTAGTTTATCTAAGAACCATAGATCTGTAAAATATGTAGTTTATCTAAGAACCATAGATCTGTAAAATATGTAGTTTATCTAAGAACCATAGATCTGTAAAATATGTAGTTTATCTAAGAACCATAGATATGTAAAATATGTAGTTTATCTAAGAACCATAGATATGTAAAATATGTAGTTTATCTAAGAACCATAGATCTGTAAAATATGTAGTTTATCTAAGAACCATAGATATGTAAAATATGTAGTTTATCTAAGGGTGAATCTCGTGACCCCAGAAGAAGCTGGCGTTTGTGTAGCTGGTTTCAGAACACAATGTGATTAGACGCTGTTATATTAGGTGACCACTGGTATTGATAGGAATCTAGCTCTGCTTGTCTTCTAAAGATTACAAACATGTTAAAACAATGTTATTTATAGTTTATAGTGTATACTGCCATATTATGCCTATGCTTGCTGGACTGGAACTCTGGACGTGATCATACTTGCTCCGGTGATTAAGGTTTGCACTGAATTAGGAAGATCTGCTTTCAGCTTCTGTGCCCCACGAGTCCCACGACACATGGAACGTTTTGCAATGCACTTTAAAACTCAATATGTTGGCATCCATTGGTCAGTTTAATTGGCACTTTTAATAGCCAACCATTTCACCACAGTCTGCAGTTGCTTTTAATTAGATCGACTTTAATAGATTTGTCTGTTTCTGTATTGTTTTTGTGTTTATTATGTGATGTATTTCCCAATGTCATTGTGAATGAGAGCTTGCTCTCGACCAATCTTTCGAGATGAAATCAAGATTGAATGAAAAGAAAAATGCATGCTTATTAGAGTCTCTTTATAAATGTTTTACATGCCAGACATGTGTTCTTTGCATTTCAACCCTCTTAACTAACTATTAACTCCGGTTGTAACGTCGGTACCTTGGGCAAGGTCACTGGCAGGAATACTGTATGTACCTAGTGTGCATGTCTTTTATGGTGTGGGAGGAAACCAGAGTACCCGGAGGAAACCCACCGAAGACAGAGAACATGCAAACTCCGCACAGAAAAGGCCCCGGGAGTCGGGACATTACTGCTGCTGTGAGGGTGAGGCGGCACCAGTGCCTCCCATATGTACCACGTTGGGAGATCCAAAGGAAAAAAGAGGAAGAAAGGAGATCTTGGAGTCTGGATTACTGTGAACACGCAAGTTCCAGTAGCTCGCCAAGAAAAGAGCTGGTCCTGGTAGAGCTGAATGGGGAGAGGGGGTCTGCCACTGAGCTGGTCCTGGTAGAGCTGAATGGGGAGAGGGGGTCTGCCACTGAGCTGGTCCTGGTAGAGCTGAATGGGGAGAGGGGGTCTGGTCCTGGTAGAGCTGAATGGGGAGAGGGGGTCCGCCACTGTTGAGCCGTGCGTCCGTCACAAACAGCCATTCACATCAGGAGATGTTGTTTCCTTGTAAATGGCCTGCATTTATATAGCGCTTTCATCCTAAATGCTTTACAACTTGTGCCTCACATTCACAATGGCAGAGGCAACCATGCAAGGTGCCAACCTGCTCATTGGGAGCAGTCGGGGGTTAATTGAAACTTCAATGCGGGAACCTTCTGATTACCAGACAACCTCTCTACCTCCTGAGCCTCCTTGTTGAATGTAAATGCAGTAACAGGATGTGTGTGTGTGTGTGTGTGTGTTGTGTGTGTGTGTGCACACCTGAGCAAAAGTGGATGAGCCATAGGGGCAAGACAGTGGCTCAGGAGTTAGAGCATCTGGTAATCTGAAGGTTCCCGGTTCGATTCTGGCTCTTCCCAGCAGCGCATTGAAGTATCCTTGTGACACTATCATTGGGACCCGGGCCTAACTGCTCCCGATGAGCAGGTTAGCGCCTCGCTTGCATGGTTTCCTCCACAGTCGGTGGGTGAATGTGAGGCATACGTTGTAAAGTGCTTTTGGATCAAAGTCCATTTACCAGAGGTGCTGCTGGATGTCTTGTAGTAGTATAAACACTGCCCAGGTATCAGTCAATAATGGTGACATATGTCAAGTCAAGAGTTTTATTTGTCACGGCATACAAGTATACAATGAAATGCGGGGGGGTCTTGCCCGCAACGATTGTGCATAATACAATAATAATAATATAATAAGAATCCAATAGAACGACATTGTGCAATAATACATGTTATTGTCGTTTCAGTAAAAGCCAAGGGATGCTAATTAGGGAGGGTGGGGGGGGGTGGTGGTGAAGGAAACCCCCTTGGTGGATTCTTTTTTGTCAAATCAGTTGCGCAAGTCACTTTTGGTGAGTTGTTTCTATACAATTCACTTATGACATTAATACACAATCATTTTTAGTATAGAAATGTGTCAACAGACTAAAGCAGGGAACCACAATATTTTGCATACAAATTATGCAGAATGTAATATCATAACAGTCTATTATTTTTCTTGCAATTGAGCCAATTTTCCTTAGGTACGGTTTTGAGGTGTGTGTTCAACAGAATGTAACTATCAAAAACATGTTCAAAAAAAGTATGGTTTACTGAATGCTGAACTGCATTGTTATAATCACTAAGCCATTGTAAGACCTTACCTGTGTCCCTGTATCACTTGTCTCTGCTGCCCTTTGATTAAAAAACGTCTATGTCCATTTTCCTTTTATTTTTGTGGCATATTTGAGTTACAGTAGTCACCTATAGTAAAATAAGTCACCTAGTAAAAGTGAGATCATTGACAATATCAAAACATGCTAGCGCTGTACCGAATAGTTCGAAACTTCGTTCATAATGTTGACATTCGAATTCTAAATCAACATAAAAAAAAAATTGCCAAGGTGCCATACTAGAACGACGCCCCAAAGTAGGGCATATCGGTAGTCTGGGGTCTACAGGGGAGAAGAACCCGAGGTTGGGTCCAACGTCATCCTCGGTTCATCTATAATAATAATAATATATTGCCACGCAAGTTTGTGGGGACACGGTCACCGTGGTCGGTTAACCCTTTCACTGCGACAATACACAGAAGGTTAACCCTTGACGGGCGACCGTTGGTTGTAAACAAACTACCCTCCCACTCAGGGCATTATGGGGTAGAACACATAGTAGCATACTACAAGAACCTAGGGGTCCACAAAGACGACTTCAAACTGGAAATGGTAACAACAGATGAGGTACTCAAAAAACTGAGCGCCCTCCAACCCAACAAGGCCACTGGCCATGACAACATCCCCTCCAAATTCCTCAGAGACTCAGCAGCCGCCATCACCCCAGTCATCACACACATAATAAACCTCTCCATAAAACAGGGACACGTCCCCAAGGACTTCAAAATTGCGAGAGTGACCCCTCTGCACAAAAAAGGCAGTAAATTAGACCCAGGCAACTACCGCCCTGTTTCTATCCTTACCTCCATCTCGAAAGTCATGGAAAAAATTGTATACGAACAGGTCGAAAAATACCTTGCGGAAAAAAATCTAATCTACGAATTCCAATCTGGCTTCAGAACATCCCACTCCACTGACATGCCTTCTCTATTTAAACGACCACATCAAACAAGAGGTGGATGCGGGCAAATACTGCGGCATGGTCATGCTGGACCTACAAAAGGCCTTCGACACTGTCAATCACACCATCCTGATTGACAAGCTAAAAGCAATTGGTTTTGATAGTCTATCAGTGAGCTGGATGCAATCCTACCTGGAGGGGAGAGAGCAGATGGTGGAGGTAAACGGTACCCTATCCCCCCCCCCTCACAGTAAGCTGTGGTGTTCCACAAGGAAGCATACTTAGGCTGTTCCTAATTTATGCAAATTACATGTCGTCAGCTTGTGACTGCAACTTGTTCCTGTTTGCGGACGACTCAGCCCTGCTGGTCTCTGACAAGAACAAGTTACAGGTTGAAAAAACCCTCAGCTCAGAACTAGGCAAAATCTGCATATGGCTCGCTGATAACAAACTATCATTACACATGGGCAAAACAGAGTCCATTCTCTTCGGTTCAAATAACAAACTCAGCAAGACCGACGGCTTCTCAGTTACAGTGGGTGACAATATTGTCACAAGGAAAGAAGATATTACCTAGCTGGGTTCCATCCTAGAGGCAAATCTTTCCTGTGACAAAATGGCATCCAATGTAATAAAAAAAGTCAACCAACGAACTCGATTCTTGTACCGGATCTCCTCACTGATAAACAAGAATACCCTGAAGACTCTAGCAGGAGCACTCATTCAAGGGTACTACGACTATGCTTGCACCTCATGGTACCAAAGCACCTCAAAGGCGCTAAAAACAAAATTACAAACATCTCAAAACAAACTGGTCAGACTACTGCTTGACCTTACTCCTAGAACCCACCTCACCCCTGCCCACTTTGACAACCTAGGATGGCTTAGAGTAGACAACAGAGTACAGCAACTTGCAATGGGCCTGGTCTACAAGATACACTACACGACCAAGGTACCCATGTACATGACAAAATACTTCCCAAAGGTCAGTGAATACCACGATCACAACACCAGAGGGAGCTCCACAAATCATGTTAAACCCAGATTCGGCTCAAACAAGGGACTAAACACGTTTCGCAATTATGCCACATCAATGTGGAACGCCCTACCCAAAGCTGTAAAGGAATGTGAATCACTACCCACTTTCAAAAACACTATCAAAAAACACCTAAGGGAGACTGCAACTCGAAACTGGCCCCTGTAAATGAACACAACCCCCTCCAATGTACAGTAAATTACCAAGTATGGTCTCGTCAATAATCCAATGTACAGTGTTGTTTGTACAGTTGTACAGTGTCCCCCACCCACTCCTCCTACCCAACCCCCCCCCCACACTCCTACCCAACCCCCCCCCCCCCCACCCACCCAACCACCTCCAATGTACAGTCCCCCCCCACCTACCCAATCCAATGTACAGTTTCTACGTCTAATGTATATACTCTTTTCTTTCTGGACTCTTTTTGTATCACAAACAGTACTGTAATTGCAAATCTGGTATGTCATAAATGTATAGATGTAGCAGTACTGTCTATCGGTATGTCACATATGTTACGATGAATTGAAAATGGGGGACCCTGATGTATGAATGAATGAATGAAAACTTTATTTAACAGATTGCAGAATGGGTACAATACAGTACGGCTCAATACATACAATTGTTAAGGGGATGCAGACCTGAGAAAGACGTTTGTCTTGTTTCCATCAGGGTCATGTAAACAAGACGAAAGTCTTTCTCTGGTCTGCATCCCCTTAACAATTGTATGTATTGAGCTGTACTGTACTGTACCCATTCTGCAATCTGTTAATACAGTTTTCAATCAATCAATCATGTGATAGGAAAGGGTTAACCTTTTGTCGTGTGTGTGTGGCAGTGAAAGGGTTAACCGAACGCCCTCTTTCAAACTGGGCAAACGCAGCGGTCTTTGCTCTAAACATTCTTTCAGACAATGTTAACACATGTACTGTATGTTTTAGAAAAACATGGCCACATTCTAAACTAGAAGAATGGTGATCTGTATCTTGTTCCGGTTTGAACAAAAAAATAAAAGAAAAAAGGCTGACGATAGGTCTGCAAGAGGGAGCGGAGGGTGTGTGTGTACGTGTGTTTCACAGGAGGGACTGGGACAGAAAGAGATCATTGCGTGCTGCATGGTCTATACATTATATCCAACTGCCAAAATACAGCGGCATCGTTATAGGGCTTGGCTTGCCGATAATAATACCTATTATGTCCGGACCGCGTGAATACTTTCGACAACAAATGTTTGTTTCCGCGTTCGAGTTTTGCGCTCTGATTGGCCAGGTCATGTGACATGTGCGCCAATCGTGGGACAGCAAGTTCTGCGCCTATTTCCGAGTCTAACAGCCTGCAAACCATAGATATATATAGAACACTAGATAGCTTACCCGCGCTGCCGGCCAATGGAGAGCGACGTCACTGAACCGCCGCCATCTTACCCCAGTCAGCCTTGAGTGAGAGTGAGTGAGCTGCACAGACAAAAATACTCATAACTCGCTGAAATATTGACGGATTTACAAACGGTTTGGTTTATTACAAGCATTATTAACGTGGCTATGATTCAAGCGGTTTGTTAAAAAAAACATCTTTAAAAAAAGATTTTTTTTATAAGTATGCAGTATCATAACTACATCTTTGATGTTTATAGCAAACCAACCCGTTTGTAAATCCGTCAATATTTCAGCGAGTTATGAGTATTTTTGTCTGTGCAGCTCACTCACTCTCACTCAAGGCTGACTGGGGCAAGATGGCGGCGGTTCAGTGACGCTGGTGACTCCGCCTTAAACTATCTAGTGTTCTATAGATATCTATGCTGCAAACTACCTGGCTATCGCCATGCTCTAAAACAAACTCTAACCGTAACCAACTTCGAAAGAGCGCCTAAGCTGAGTAGCCTCCAGCTGCAGCCCCGGAGATGTTCTCTCACGGGCAACTTCCGCCAGCCACACAACATTTCTGCCGCTGACAGGACACGCGCTGATTAGCGGAAAGTACGGAAGTATCTCGAAGTACGTCTGATGTTTCTCTACGTTAGTCACGTTAATTTAGGGTGACCAAACGTCCTCTTTTGGCCGGACATGTCCTCTTTTCACGCCCTGTCCGGGCCGTCCGGGGGGGTTTATAAATGCATGAAAATGTCCGGCTTTCACGGACCGTTTGCATATACTTAAATTGACTGGCGCATTGCACAGAATACTACGGTAATCTGTTGCGTGTGTGACGTAATCCCTGCGAAGCTTTGTGGGCGGCTCTACAACTACACTCACACACAAACAGAGGAAGAGGGGACAGAGTGGAGCGCAGCTCACATTCACAATGCCAAATAATGTACTTTTACAGATGAACTGCAGAAGAAATTCCAAATGTACCGACCCGTCGGAACAAATGGGAGGCGAAGTTCACTAGTGCACGCACTAAATCCGAAGCCAATGTGTTATAGCGCCCCACTCGACTCGATTGATGTCGCACATGAAGCACTCAAATCAAATCCAGTACTGTGGTGTTTCTACAGACAGGAGTAACCACGGAGCAGTGACAATATTCCCAATCATAATAGTACTTTGACTGGAAGATGGGTGGCATGCAAACAAAATGAATCGAGGTTAAATACACCAAATGAGACAGCAGAAACCATTGCATAATATCTCATTGAAACATGGCAAAAAAAACGATTTGTCTGAAAAAGATATTTGTTAACACTTTGATTGCCTAAGGCTAAATTCATGATATACCATAGGTTGCCGGCTCCATTTGTCTATGGAGAAATTCCCCTTCTTTGCAGGGCTATAACTTTTTAAATTCTATTGCTAAATTGCCATTATTAGGGCCCATTCAATGTCCTATATGTATTGTTCAGGGTGAAGCAACGTTAAACTTTTTCATTCACATATTCATACTAAAGTATGGTCTAATGTATAAGTATGTTTTCATCTCTTTCTGCAGCTTTCTCCAGAACGTGATCTATAGCCCCAAATGCATTATATTGATGATGAAATACAGTTTGATGGCAATCGGCGCGATATAAAAAAATCCAACTGGACGGACTTCTGGAAGTTACTACACGTAATCTGATGTTGACCGGATGGCCGAGGGGGCGTTTATAATTCCGTGGGCAGCGTTATACCATTCATCTAATGTGGGTCAAATGTTCATCATAGCAGTTAGTATCGTACACATTGAAAAATAACGCTGAATCTTACCGTATCTTCCTCGCGCCGTTGGGCGATGAGCGTGGAACCGACATTTTCCTATTATGGGATATAGAAATATCCGGTCCATTTCCAGGTTGTATAATAATATATACGTCCAAATCATGTTGTTTTTTCGAGTTATTTGCAGCGATCGATGTTCACTGTGTGAAGACTGAGTCTCTCTAACACTAGCGAGTGCCCGGACCCCATATGGAGTGAGTCCTACCGGGTTAAAGGTAACATCCGTTTTTTCGATCTGCCGATCGGCCACCAGATGGCGGTCTTGAACCGCTAGAGGATTGAGAGGAGATCACACTTGTGTCTCAGGACCCCGCAAAGGAAATATGATTCCGATCACAGATTTTTTAAATATTGATATCAAAGACGAGTTACGGCGTCTTCGGCAACTTGAGCATGGCGGGGAAGGACGCCTAAAAGCGTCTTCCGGCAGTTAAAGTGTTAACAGGATTTTCAATTTTCTATTATTTCATATATTTTGTTATTTATTTTTGTCCAGTAAGACTTGAAAAGAGAGCTATTATTTTGTTACAGGTTGATTTTTAAGTAATTATTGTGCCATTGAGATTTGTCAGATAATTCTAGGCATAATCATCAAGCATGCTGATTGTTAACTTTGGTTTGGTGTGTCTTTGGTTATAGAGAGATAGTGTTGTGTTATATACAGTCAAATAATATAAATAATAATTGTATATCCATAGAGAGGAGGCATACTTTAAATATATTAAAACAATAATGCATCTTTGAGTAAACGTTGAGTATCGGCATGCGTTGCTCATGGGACGGGGTTGCACGCCGTGCAAACAGTCTGTGAGCAGAAGCACGCACATGCACGGATGTGCACACGCGTGCACACAGGAATGCGCTGCACCCGACTGATGCGCCAACTCGCTAAGTACTACTTTGCATAACAATATGGCCGGTTGTCAGGTGTGTTCAAATACGTTCTCAGATACATTCACACAAAACTTGTGAATGAAATGTGTTACATTCCATTCGTAGAGGCAATTAGGCACTGTCTTTAGTCTGTGCTATGCGAGGGAACATCTATGTGCATGCGCGGGAGCACGCGCGCGGCGTCATTAAAACATAGTGCAACCAGTCGTCCCATTAGCAACGCATGCCTGAGTATCATTAAGTATCTCGAGGCTGGGGGGGCATGTCCTCTTTTTTGGAAATCAAAATATGGTCACCCTAGTTAATTGAATGTCAAAAGCAGATGCAGTTAGTTAGCACGCAGCAAACAACTTTAACAAAGATGGAGAAATGCAATTACAAGGTAAGCCTTATTATTACCTTGTATTCATAAGATAAGATAAATTCAGCAGCATGGGGAGGGGGGAGGGGAGTACAGGTACAGTGTCGGCGCCATGGGGGGGCATTCGCGGGCCATGTCCCCCCAGATGACGCACTGTGCCCCTCCAAAACGTCATAGGCAATTATTATAAAAACATTTAATTCTTTTTATTATAGTAAAAGTCAGATGTTTTCCTTTATAAATAGGCTATTTGGCCTATTATTAAACGAAATTAAACAAAAAAAAAGTCTTAAAAGAAGTGTATGTTTGATCGCACGTAGCCCCTTTCGTGACTGATGCACCGAGTGAATCCACAGTCACTTGCTCCTCAATAGGAAACCAACCTAGATTTACCATGAAGGACTGGTTCTGGTCGAACCGTTCGTTATACAAGTATCACAGAGAAATGTCAAAGATACTCACAGTTGCACGAGGGTCTTGGACAGAGATACGGGAGGGTTAGAAAGCTCTGCGTTGCTAATAAACATTTTAAATATCTTTTATAAACTGGTCAAAACGGCATTATTTCCAGCGTTGGGTGCATGATGCGCATGCGCTGTGATCACAGCGCAGGCGCAGCAGGCAGCCAAATACGGAAATAATGCCGTTTTGAGCAGTGTTGATCCCAGTTTATAAAAAACAGCAAACAGTCTCGCCCACCTCTCCAATCTTATTTCGTTGCATGATAAGCTTGCGTGTAGTTATTGATTATTATATGCGAGGGGAGGGGGTGGGCGGTGGGGGTCAATCGGAGATCGGGTTTAGAGTCAGAGAGTTGCGTAGTGGTTGTAAGAGGATCCATGGACCTTCCCCGCTGTACAGTACCTGCTGGCACAGACATAACAAGGCATATGCAGACAGTGAGTAATGTGTTCTCAACCAGGAGCACAATTAACAGTTACTTTCACTTATTAATGAATGTAAAGCCCAGCCTCTGGCTTATTTCATACTGTTTAATTTGTGTGTGTGTGCACAAGACGCGAGTTGATTGATTGATTGAAAACTTTATTAACAGATTGCAGAATGGGTACAATACAGTACAGTGTGTTTGTTGTGACGTGAGAGAGAGAAAGAGAGAGAGAGACTGTCTTATCTCTTATGCGCACTCATGTTTTGAAATGCATGTTGGTTTGCGGGAAATTCGTTTTCTGAAGCCTATATTTTATGCCCCCCCCCCCCGAAATTACCATATGCCCCCCCGTTAAATTCGCTCTGGCGCCGACTCTGTACAGGTAGTAGAAGACATAGAGGTACAGGTCACATAATTATAGTACATGTGGAGATGTCCCTGCCCTTTCTCAACCTCAGTTTGATCTGTGGTGATGAGCGGCCAATTTCTTGTGTGCAACAGAAATATTACTTGTCCTATTATTGTCCCTTATTTGAAGAGATTAATGCACAAGAGCTGTACTGGCCTAACAGAAATTATGTTTGTGCTTTCTTCTAGATAACGCCTTCAACCATCATTTGGCCATGGGACTGGTTCTCATCATCATTTCATCATTTATTTGTACATGGAATTACCACAGTCCAACAGTACATATTCATATAATTCACCAAAAATACCATGGCCGAAAGGAACAGGAAGAAGAAAACAATCTTATTATATACCTGCCCCTACACACACACAACACACACCGATAGACATATTGTGTAAAACCAAACAGAATATACCATTTTGCAAAGAAAATTAAACATCAACACAACCAAATTAAATCAACATAAATAAACCCATTTTGTCTATCTATCAGTCAAACTACATATTTAGGTTAATTCATTTACACCCCCCCCCCCCCCCCCCCCCACACACACACACACTTATATAATGTATTATACTTCTATATACTATCTAATTTCTATTTTATTATAATATAACTAAATCATACTATTTATTCTACACCATATTTGGTACAGTATTATACAATATTTTAATATATTATTATTCTATGTTACGCTGCTATATACTATATTACTATACTCATACTGGCCTACACTACAACTCTATGCTACGTCATCCTGACACGCTAAAGTGCAATATTATACTAAACTGTGCTATACTGTCTATGTATCTTTTCTTTGCACAACCTTTTGAAGTGAAATATATTAGTGGAACTCTTTTCATCGTTCTGCAAAGAGTTCCATAGTTTGATACCTATAACTGAGGTGCACCTTTGTTTTAAGGTTGTTCGTGCAAATTGGTGTTTAAAATTTAATTTCCTTCTGCTGTCATCTGGACAGGGAACGAACAACCTCTGTATATTTGCTGGTAATACTCTGCATTTTGCTCTAAACAAAACTAATAAAGTCTGTATTTCAGCTAACTCTTTAAGTTTCAATAGTCTGGATTTAATAAATAATTCGTTGGTATGTTCTCTTGAATCTACATTGTGAACTATTCTTACTGCTCTCTTCTGTAATATAAATAATGGCTTTATGTTGCTTTCATACGTGTTACAATGGAAATATAAAATGTTTTACAAATTGCTAAAAACACTGTAGACTGATTTCTTCTGCAGTTTATTATTGCATTTACATGTTGAAATAACCATCGCTTAGATCAATAACACTTGTTACCTAAAAGCTGTAAATAGTTATGTAATGCCATTAGATTTGAAACGCATTTTAGCATTACAACCCAATAACTTAACTATGTTTGTATTTGTTACACCTTATCCTCAGTATTTTGAGACACTGGGTAACACCATTATCCTCTCATCTAGGGACATCTATGGATCTCAGGTATGGACAAATCCATTATTGGAATACAGGTAGGTACAGAGCAAACGCTGTCTGATTGACAGTACTCCCTGGAAGAAGAGATCTTGTATCTCAATGGGACATTCCTGGATAAATAAAGGATAAATAAATTGATTGGTTGATTGAAAACTTTATTAACAGATTGCAGAATGGGTACAGTACAGTACAGCTCAATACATACAATTGTTAAGGGGATGCAGACCAGAGAAAGACTTTCGTCTTGTTTACATCAGGGTCCCCCATTTTCAATTCATCATAACATATATGACATACAAATAGACAGTACTGCTACATCTATACATTTATGACATACCAGATTTGCAAAAAAATGGTTTGTGATACAAAAAGAGTCCAGAAAAGAGAGTATATACATTTGACGTAGAAACTGTACATTGGAGGAGGTTGGGTAGGTGGGGGGGGGACGACTGTACATTGGGGGGGGGGGCGGGGGGTCGGGTAGGAGGGGTGGGTGGGTGGGGGACACTGTACAACTGTACAAGCAAAACTGTACATTGGAATATTGACAACCATACTTGGTAATTTACTGTACATTGGAGGGGGTTGGGTTACAACACAGGAGCAGAGTATAAACAGTACAGGAATGAGAAAGTCTAAATGGGTTAACATTTTAGTTTATTTCCTACCTGATCGATATACATTCTGTAACTTCGCCCCCCCCCCCCTCTCTCATGTTGATAACGGAACAAGGAACTCTTCAATCAATCACTCAACAACCGCACGTAGAGAAACATCAGACGTCACGTACTTCGAGATACGTCAGACGTACTTCGAGATACTTCCGTACTTTCCGCCAATCAGCGCGTGTCCTGTCAGCGGCAGAAATGTCGTGTGGCTGGCGGAAGTTGCCCGTGAGAGTGAGAGAACATCTCCGGGGCTGCAGCTGGACCCTATTGCCTAAGCCAGGGGTCAGGAACCTTTTTGACTGGGAGAGCCATAAAAGCCAAATATTTCTAAATATATTTCATTGAGAGCCATATAGTATTTTTAACGTATAATAAATTAAATATGTCTTACTTTTAATGCGACTTCTGGTGCTGCATGGTTTTGCTGATGGCCTTGTAATCTGGTTCATACGTGCTGAGGTTGAGCTTCATGCAGGCGTTGAGGCTTCCATCAGTTAAACGTGAGCGTAGGTTGGTCTTAATGTTCCTCATATGCGAGAATGACTGCCCATATGCATATGTAGAGCCAAACATGGTCAATACGGCAATACTCACGCTGCATTGTGTGGTATGTCACAGGAAGCTCGTTCCAAGTTTTAAGAATCAGCTGGTCTTCAGGTTGAAGATTTTAAATGTCTGTCCACTTGTGTTCCCTCGCCAGCTCTGCTCGCTATATCTTCAGCTACAGATACTATTAGCTGTATCTTCAAAACAAATTTCTGTTTACTTTAAAATGACACAGTATTATTAAGAAATATCACAAGTATTAAAAAAAAAATTAATTTTTTTTTTTTTTTACTCAAAAATTTCTGGGAGCCATATGCTGTCACCAGAAGAGCCATATATGGCTCGCGAGCCATACGTTCCCGACCCCTGGCCTAAGCTGATCTCTCGAGATAAAGCTGGGAACGAGGTTAGCCTAAGCTTAACCAGTGTAGAAACTTGCGGTCCCACGATTGGCGCCCATGTCACATGACCAGAAACGCGTGGGCCAATCAGAGACGCGGAAACAAACATTTGTTGTCGAAAGTATTCAGGCGTGCTTGTATCCTTTCGGCAAGCAACAAGCTTCCCCGTTGCTCTGATTGGCCGAGCGTGCGCATGCGCATGAGCCGCGACAAGCTCCTCAACCAGGCAGGAATACTAAGCTCCGCTTAAGCAATTTATACAAATGGAAGTATTGATTTCGCCGTAATGAATCATTAAAAAAATATACCGTTAACTGGAATATGTTGTTTCTTTACACATGTTGGATTATGTAATTGGTTTGTCATGACAAATCAATAAAAAATCGCGAATTAACCGGTGGCTACAACAACACACAGTAACTACATCCATCATTGTTTACAATGAACGGTGGGGCTAATCGAAAGGACTGGACACGGACAAGTTAAACTAACCTAAAGTTAGTTGTTCACCAACAATCTACAGACACAAACAAACACAGAACCGGACTGTTATATTAAATTAATTGATTGCTGTTTAACGTGTCCGTGTCCAGTCCTTTCGATTAGCCCCACCGTTCATTGTAAACAATGATGCATGTAGCTACTGTGTGTTGTTGTAAGTAACCACCGGTTAATTCACGATTTTTTATTGGTTTGTCATGACAAACCAATTACATAATCCAACATATGTGTAAAGAAACAACATATTCCAGTTAATGGTATATTTTTTTAATGCTTCTTTACGGCAAAATCAATACTTCCATTTGTATAAATTGCGTCGTTAAGTGGAGCTTAGTATTCCTGCCTGGCTGAGGGGCTTGTCGCGGCTCATGCGCATGCGCGCGCTCGGCCAATCAGAGCAACGCGGAAGGGCTCGTTGCTTGCCGAAAGGATACAAGCGTCCGGCTTAGTAGGCGCAGAAACGGAGGCAGATGCTCAACCAAAAAGAAAGGGCACATCAAAGGTGCGCACGCAGTGTGTTTTTTCTGCGCTGTCTGGCACTTTAGCTCAGCCTCTCTCCCTCTCCTTTGAAACTTGTCTTGCAGTGTTGAGCCCTCAATGTCTAAATTATGGTCAAAAGCACGACATAAGTGGAGACAACAGACCACATACGAGTTGCCAAAGCATTCAATAACTCACAACAACAACAACACTTCAGAAACACTGGTCTTATCATGTACTGTATCAGGGCACAGGCTATGACAAAATACTAAAACGTTTTTTTTTGCACAGGATACAAGCCTTTGCTGGACTCTACAAAGTACACTCACATATTTTATGCGAGATGTTTATTACAAATCTTGATCGGCAAATATAAAATCATACTTAATAAAAAAAAAAAGCTTTGCAGAAGAAATCAATACACAAAGGCAATTGTATTGTGACTAAATGTGTTTTTGCAAGATGGGAGTACTATCATCTAGGTTTATTTTATGTTGCTACTCAGTACAGATTTAAGACATGTAGGTCTTGCCCTGGGACTCGTACTGAAAACACTCTTCATGTGGGGCCCCACCTGAAATGGAACCCAATTTCAAGTAGCATGTTGTGGACGGAAAGAAGATTTGCGATTTAGCACCATCTAGTGGTGAAAGAGAGATAATTAGTTATTGCTTCACTGTGTCAAGAGCCTCAGCCTAGAGTCAGACAGACAGAGTTTGGACACTGCAGCGCTGTCCTCCTTGAATGAAGATAGTCTTAGCTAGTTGACTATAATAGTCAAGGACTTTTGTAGACCAATAGATTTAGATTTAAATAGTCAAATCTGTAAACATTTATTTTATACAGATGAGATGTTCTAACCATTTCTCAGGAAATAACTAATTCAGTATGGAAAAAAAACATAAAAATGTATCAACAAATGATTGATATACTAAGATCAAAAGATACATTTTCAGGTTAAGTCATCAAACCACAATCCTACTCCGTGGCCCAAATTTTACATGGCATGATTTAGGAGGAACTGAGGAAATTACAAATCCCAAGCGAGCCTTCGCTAAAACGGGATCCAATTGCGAACTCGACAATGACAACGATGGAATTCTGATGGAAGATCAGTTTAAAGGTACACTATGTCGTCTTGGAGGCACCTTTAATTATCTAATAAGACTTGATTGAGCTGACTTGGGATCAGTCTCTGTACATAGTACTTCACCTTAACCATTACGAGGGATACTGCAAAGCTGACACCAGGCCAGCAACCAGGAGTAACACGTTTAATTCCCTTCCCAATCCTTATTGGTCGATATACCCTTCCCATCCCAATCCTTATTAGTCAATATACCGTGAGTTATTCATGGAAGCTGGAAGTATTGGAGCTTGATAGAGCTCACTATCGATTGAAAATGGGGGACCCTGATGTAAACAAGACAAACGTCTTTCTCTGGTCTACATCCCCTTAACAATTGTGTGTATTGAGCCGTACTGTATTGTAACCATTCTGCAATCTGTTAAATAAAGTTTTCATTCATTCATTCATTCATAGATAGCTGTAAAAAGATTTGTCTAGATTTGTTTACGCTAATTATGTAGTCCTCCTTCCTGGAATTACCCTCCTGGTCTGAATTGTCATTGGCTGTTGCTAAAGGAGTGTCGGTAGAAGACGTTGGCGTTTGCCGCGTAGTCCAGCGTTACCGTGGCGCCCACGCTCCGAGCGCCAAGGTAGGCGCCACCGAGCGCCGATGACTGCTGCAAAGTCAGGAGGCTGTAACTGCGGAAGCAACCATTGACCTTCTCAGACAATGCGACTCTGTCGAGGACCTCAGTGAAGCCTAGAGAGACAGACAGAGAGATAGAGACACAGAGAGAGAGAGAGACACACACACAGAGGAAATGGAAAATCTAAATATATAATGAGTATTTCAATAGATCACAAATATTCCATTAGTCTGTCTCTCTCAAAACAAACACCTATCATTTACAGAGAAAAACTGGTTGATTGCTACATTGACAGAGACATGGTAACACCTGGAACTGACAGAGACATGGTAACACCTGGAACTGACAGAGACATGGTAACACCTGGAACTGACAGAGACATGGTAACACCTGGAACTAGTGTGTATGTTTGTGTAACAGAGTTGTAGAGGTTTTTACCCTTTATGGCTAAAGTAATTGCACACTTTTGTTTAGCTTAATCGGTAACATGGCTGCCTTTCGTGCTGGCAGGACTCATGACAGCAAGCACAAGACTCACAGCAGCAAGCACAAGACTCACTCACGGCAGCAAGCACAAGACTGGGTCAATAGTATAGGTTTTAACCAAGGAGAAGAAGCTATGGTCCATGCTAGCATGAATTACATACTTTTCTATTAAATCCACATGAACACAACATCAAAGCCAATGTGAAGGTTATTACATGGCTGCCAGAAGGAATAGGGTTCAACTGACCTGGCTTCAGCAGCTCCCAGCTCCCCCACACTGACCCTACACACAGGATGGACAGACCTTGATCACCACTCAATAGAGCCTGAGAGAGAGAGAGAGAGAGAGGAGAGATTATTACTCACATTTCTCAGTTGAATGGCCAGAAACTTTAAGTTTAAGCTCCTTCTTTAAAGAGTAATTACACCCATGGTCATTCTGCTGCCCCCTGGAGGTTGTAGTAGAATTGTCACATTCTTTTTCTGCTGATTCCAAAGCTTCATTTGACCTCCAGTATGGCCATGTCTGTAATAATGAGCCATATATTCCTACCTGAGACACCATATTTTTATGCAAGTGGCCTTATCAAATGTTTTTTAAGTCCACTATTAAATATGTTTCCCTGCTAGCGTAAAAAGTTAACTTAGTAGCCACTTAAAACCCTGATCATGCATAATTATAGTTCTCGGCTATGTAACTAAATATCAGACTGAATGTGAAGGTCAGTCTGCTTTATTCAGTGACACTTCATAATGTAGGTTTACATTACATAATGTAGGCACCATGTTGTACATGTACAAGTTCCTCATGGAAAATCTGAGTATTCTGATTCAACATTAGGTTACTCAATAATATAAAGACGACATCCTTTCTTTTACATAGACAACTTTTGCATGACAACTAGTGAGGCAGTACTTCACTAGAATATAGAGACAATTTTTTTTATTATTAATATACATATATATATTTTTTTATTATTATTTCTTTTTTTATTAGAAATGTTTTCCTCTGTGAAAAAAACAATGCCAGTGAATTTTCTTTCTTCTTCAAAAATGTCCAAGTGACAGCTCTGAGCTCTCTGACCTGGCCTGATCCCATAACAGTAACACATAATGGCCAGGTGTCAATCACTCACTGCACAAAGATTGCACGGGTTGGGCTTAAGAATATAATTATCCAATCAAAATAGGGTATTTGAGTTTAAAAAAGGCGGGTAGTGAGGTTCAGCGCACTTGATTGATTGGCGTTCACGCCGTGCCACATTGAGCTGACAAACTTAAGATCCAATCAGAGACGCACAGCGATATCGACCAGAACTCGGCCATCAGCAAACTGCCTGAGACAGGATTGAAACTTTCTTTTCTTTTTTTCCTCTTTTCTTTTTTAGATTGAATGAATTTGAGTTTTTAAGAACATGTTTATTATAAAAGCGAACCGTTTTAGTATCTATAAAGGTAAGATTACTTTGTGTAAAGTCATCCTGTTTAGAGACTTTGTCTCACAGCTCAGCTGTCCTCGCGGGGGAGGAGTTCGATTTACATGTGAATGAATGCAGGCAGGCTTGTTCTGCTTTGTTTACAAAATTAGCTGTTTAGCCATTAGCTGCTAAACTAGCGTTAGAGTCGAGGAAAAGCAATTGATGCTTTGGATCTAATGAACGAGGGCCTATTGGACTTTGTTACACAGCTGTTCTCAAGTGGATTTCGTGGAGGGGCTGTGTCATGCGTTTATAGGTAAGTGCAAAATAAGTCTCATCGAGAACTAACGTTAGCTAGCCGCACAACCGGTAGCTAACGTGACTGTCTATGAAGTATACACTTGATAACTGGTGATGTGCTGCTCTCACTCTCGCAACTGTGTGTATGTGTCCCGCATTTCACTGTATGCCCTGGTATGTATGTGACAAATAAACCTCTTGATTCTTACTGTAGAGCAGACATCATCTATATCAGCTGGTTGAAGTTGACTACTAGTAGAGCTTTGGTTGAGAGATACAGTGCTGTGTAACTAGGAGGGATATGAGGACTGTGTGTAACTAGGAGGGATATGAGGACTGTGTGTAACTAGGAGGGATATGAGGACTGTGTGTATGTGTAACTAGGAGGGATATAAGGACTGTGTGTAACTAGGAGGGATATGAGGACTGGGTGTAACTAGGAGGGATATGAGGACTGTGTGTAACTAGGAGGGACATGAGGACTGTGTGTATGTGTAACTAGGAGGGATATGAGGACTGTGTGTAACTAGGAGGGATATGAGGACTGTGTGTATGTGTAACTAGGAGGGATATGAGGACTGTGTGTATGTGTAACTAGGAGGGATATGAGGACTGTGTGTAACTAGGAGGGACATGAGGACTGTGTGTATGTGTAACTAGGAGGGATATGAGGACTGTGTGTAACTAGGAGGGATATGAGGACTGTGTGTATGTGTAACTAGGAGGGATATGAGGACTGTGTGTATGTGTAACTAGGAGGGATATGAGGACCAGCGTTTCCGTTAGCCGGTAATTACCGGTATTTGACTGGCAAAATCTGTTGAAGTCCGACATATTTAATCTCTCCGGTCATAATGTCCGGTGAAAATAATTCCCTCTAAACACAATTAGATTATTTGAATTGTATTAAAATAGGCTAAAATTATATAGCCTATGCGATGAACGAAACAATCTCACCAAGCAGCCGGTCTAATAATGACATCCTGCTGTCAGCGCGAGCTGGCTGCTGATATATTTACGTGAAGCATGGCTTGGCAGGGTGCAGTACTCCAATTCAGCCATTGGCAATTCAGCTGTTGGGTGGGGGCGCTGCTGACACCACTGCTCTGCTCTGCCTGCTCCAAGTGCTCCATGCTTCACGTAAATATATCAGCAGCCAGCTCGCGCTGACACAGCGGTGCCAAATTTCTCAGTTCTTCGCTTGATATAATTAATACAAATGTCCAATATAACGGAATTAGTTAGCTCATAAAAATGTGATTATAACAGACTGCTGTTTATTAAGGTCGGGCAGACTGCCCACCGACACCTCAAGTCGGCAGCAGCAGCACGAAGTCTCGAGGGACTTATTTTATTTGGAATATATTAATGACTGATACGCAAAAGTAGCCTAGTTTTAAGTTAAAATATTATAAATGCCTTGATGATGTCATTCTTTATATAGGTCTATCAATTGTTTTTAAGCTCAATAAACTCTGACCGGAATTTATCCCATTTGTCCGGTAGATTGAAATCTACCGGACACTCAGACCTGCAAAAAAAAATTCTAACGGAAACCCTGATGAGGACTGTGTGTATGTGTAACTAGGAGGGATATGAGGACTGTGTGTATGTGTAACTAGGAGGGATATGAGGACTGTGTGTATGTGTAACTAGGAGGGATATGAGGACTGTGTGTAACTAGGAGGGATATGAGGACTGTGTGTATGTGTAACACATCTGATGTGTTTGAAACAGTGAGGATGAGAAATGGTCTGATCTTGCTGTAAACAAATACAAAACAAATTTTGATTTGCCTTCTTGACTAAGCTATTGTTGTGGTGTGTGTAAGTGAGGTGTGTGTCAAGAGTTACTCCAAGGTATTTATTACTAGTGCCTGTTGTCTTTAACTGTAGTGTCTGTCTGCTGTCTTCATAACCACACTGTGTCTGTAGTTCTTTATTATCTCCTGTCCTCCCCAATTTTTTAACTCACCAGCCACTACTGACACACACATTGGGGGATGTTTTATAAATATAATATAATAATTTGTGCTTCACCAAAAAACTTGGTCAGCAGCCGCCACTGCTGTACATGTATGTGTGTGGAACGAGGATTTGCTCTACTTGCATAGTTCCTAAGGGTTAATTTTGCACAGTCTCACACTTCATTTAGTTTAGACTAAATTAATAGTTATTGAGAGTTAATGGATTTGAATATGTCTTCATGTGATGTCATTATGTTGTGTTAATTACAGCTCAATGAAATTATGTAGATAAAAGAATAGCAATCTCTATTGCAATCCTTGCGGGTGACTGTCCCGTGCTGCGGGTGGTGTCGACATTCGTGCCTTCATCATACAGGGGACTAACAGACCAACTCCACCGACTGCTTGGACCAATCACCCACCCAGCCGTAATAAATGATTACAGAATCCGAAACCAGAACAAAGCAATCCCACCTGAATCAAGCATGCCACCCTACCAGTAGGAGACGAATGAGTTCCTTGGGGCAAACCCTGAGAGAAGCCCAAGGAAGGAAAAGCCTGCTGCAGCTCAAGTCTAAGACCAGAATAGGATGCTGGAATGTGAGAACTCTACATCAAGCAGGAAAGCTAGCACAACTAGCAAAGGAGATGAGAAGATACAATGTCAGTATAATGGGAGTTAGTGAGTGTAGATGGAACACCTTTGGGTAAATTACTACAGCCAGAGGAAAGAGGTTTCTGTATTCGGGGAGGGAGAACGAAGAAGATCCACATATGCAAGATGTGGGCCTAATTCTGTCTAAAGATGCTGCAAGAAGCTTCCTTTATTGGGAACCAGTTTCTGAACGGATAATCACTGCCAGGTTTTTATCCAAGGGTCGAAACATGACCATCATTCAGTGCTATGCACCGACAAACTCTGAAACTGAAGAAAATGATAAGAATTACCAACAACTGCAAGCGAAGGTACAGAAAACCCCAAGGAGAGACATCCAGATAATCATGGGAGATATGAATGCCAAGGTTGGAAGGGACAACAGGCACTGGAAGAACACCATGGGAACAGAAGGTCTCGGAGAAATGAACGAGAATGGAACCCTCCTTGTGGACTTCTGCACTTTTAAGGAACTAATCATCGGAGGGACTTTATTCCCACACAAGCCCACACACAAAGCTACGTGGATCTCTCCCGATCTAAACACAGAGAACCAGACCGACCATATAGCAGTAACAAGAAAATGGAAAAAACTACTCTTAGATGTTAGGGTAAAGAGGGGAGCAGACATTGATTCTGACCATCACCTGCTGATAGGAGAGTTTAGACTCAAACTAGCTGTAAGGAAAAGGGAAGAAAGTAGGGCACAGAGAAAATTCAACATCAGAAAACTAAGGGATCACCAGGTTAGGCAGGAAGCGGGGCATACACTTTAAAACAGATTTCAAGTACTAGCAGAAACAGAAGATGTTGAGGAACAGTGGGGAAGCTGCAAGAAGGCCCTCATTGACATGTGTGAACAGGTTTTGGGCTATAGGAAAGGTGAAAGAAAAGACTGGATTGCAGATGACACCTGGAGTGGCAAGACATAGAGGAAAGGAAGAACCTTAAAAACAAGTGCAATAGGGAACCAGATATGACAAAGACAGAAAAGTGTAGGCAAGAATACCAACAAAAGAGCAGGGTAGTGAAGAAAAAGATGAGAAGGGACAAGAGAAGATATGTTGACAACCTAGCATGTGAGGCAGAAGTAACAGCCAGACAGAGGAACGTGAAAGATCTTTACAGAATCACAAGACAACTAGCGGGGGAGGAACAGAACCATTAGCCGAACAGTGAAGAATAAACAGGGACAACTCATCACACAGGAAGCCCAACAGCTGGACCGCTGGAGGGAACACTTCCAGGAACTCCTAAATAGACCTCCCCCAGAAATAACATCAGAGATCAGCAGTGTACCATCAGAAACCTTGAAGGTCAACTGTGGGAGGATATCTAAGGATGAAATAACCAGAGCAATCAAAAAGATGAAGGCTGGGAAAGCACCAGGAGTTGACAACATCCCCCCTGATATTCTGAAAGCTGATCCCAAAGCGACCACAGAGGTTCTATACCACCTCCTCAACAAGATCTGGGATAGAGGTAATCCCAATAGAATTGAAAACGGGCTTAATGGTCACCATTCCTAAAAGAGGAAACCTCAGTGAATGCAACAACTGGAGAGGCATAATGGTCCTGTCCGTCCCTAGCAAGGTTCTTTGTAGGATTATCCTAGATAGGATACAAGCAGCCTTAGACGGTCAGTTGAGGAAAGAGCAAGCAGGTTTTAGGAAGGATAAGTCATTCACAGACCATATTGCTACTTTAAGAATTATCATCGAGCAGTGTGTTGAATGGCAAAACTCCCTGTACATGAATTTTGTAGACTTTGAAAAAGCCTTTGACAGCCTAGATAGGGAAATGCTTTGGAAACTCCTAGGTCACTATGGCCTACCCTCTAAGATCATCAACCTAATAAAGAACATGTACCAGGATTTCAATGGCCGGGTGATCTGCAAGGGAAAACTGTCAGACACCTTTGCCATCACAACAGGGTTGTCTTCTTTCTCCTCCATCCCTGCTGATGTTACTCCCTAGGTAGGTGAAGTGCGCCACGTCCTCTATGGCCTCTCCCCTCAGTGTGATTGGATCATGTGTTTTCGGATTTAACCTCATGGTCTTGTTTTTTCCGGTGTTGATCTTGAGTCCAGAAGAGAGTGAGATAGAGAGCTCTGGTGGACACGAATTAAGAGGATTAACTCAAGTAAGTCATTGCAATCCTAACCAATAAAACATAATTTAATTGAGCTGTAATTAACACAGCACAAGGATTCAGCTGATCACGGGA
The DNA here is from genome assembly GCF_963971535.1 of Notolepis coatsorum. NCBI lineage: Eukaryota > Metazoa > Chordata > Actinopteri > Aulopiformes > Paralepididae > Notolepis > Notolepis coatsorum. The sequence goes on from NC_140165.1 coordinate 107,665,015, forward strand.
GGAGATATTCAAACTCATTAACTCTCAGTAACAGTCAAACTAAATTAATGCGTGCAAAACAGTTTAGAGCCGTGCGATATGTGTGAGACTATGTGCAAAATAAATTGCTGTTGTTTTTTTGGGGAAGTGCCCCTTTATTGTTAACACTTTAAGTGCCGAAAACGTGTTTAGGCGTCTTTCCTAGCCATGCTCAAGTTGCCGAGGACGCCGTAACTCGTCTTTGATATCAATATTTCAAAAATCTGTGATCGGAATCATATTTTCCATCCGCAGCCTTCACACACAGTTCTGAGCTCATCTCAATCCTCTAGCGGTTCAAGAGCGCCATCTGGTGGCCGATCGGCAGAAGCGCCAAACAAGAAGTGATGTGGATGAAGTGCTGATCACCCATATTACTTCCGGCCACTCTCTATAGCTCCCGCGACTCCATCTTGACACAATACATAGCGATCCGTTGCCAATAACTCGATAAACAACATGATTTGGACGTATATACCATTATACAACCTGGAAATGGACCGGGTATTTTTACATCCCATAATGGAAAACTGTCTACCCCACGCTGATCGCCCAACGGCCTGCGGAGACTGGGGTGAGTTTTAGCGTGTAATATTTCCGTGTTCGATACTAACTGATCTGATGAACATATGACCCACATTAGATGAATGGTATAACGCTGCCCACGGAATTATAAACGCCCCCTCGCCCATCCGGTCAACATCAGATGACGTGTAGTAACTTCCAGAAGTACTTCCAGTTGGATTTTTTTTATATCGCACTGATTGCTATCAAACTGTATTTCATCATCAATATAATGCATTTGGGGCTATAAATCACGTTCTGGAGAATGCTGCAGAAAGAGATGAAAACATACTTATACTTTAGACCATATTTTAGTATGAATATGTGAATGAAAAAGTTTAACGTTGCTACACCATGAACAATACATATAGGACCTTGAATGGGCCCTAATAATGGCAATCTAGCAATAGAATTTAAAAAGTTATAGCCCTGCAAAGAAGGGGAACTTCTCCATAGACAAATAGAGCTGGCAAGGGATGGTATATCATGAATTTAACCTTAGGCAATCAAAGTGTTAAGGTTAGGATTCAGGTAAAGGTTGGGGATTTAGCAGTTTAATGTTAGGATGCAGGCAAAGGGTTAGAGAATGAATGATGTGAGTCAATTGAATGTCCTCACTAAGTAAAGCAATGTGTGTGTGTGTGTATATATGTGTGTGTGTGTGTGTGTGTGTGTGTGTGTGTGTGTGTGTGTGTGTGTGTGTGTGTGTGTGTGTGTGTGTGTGTGTGTGTGTACAGCTCACAGGACCAGTGACATTAGCGTGGGTGTAACCAGGAAACCAATTAATGAGACTAAATGTTGTGATTTGTCAGACCAGGCTATTTCCCCCCCAAGAGTTGACTTGGTTGACCTTGCAGGGTTGCCTCTGCCATCGGTGTGTGAATGTGAGTTGTATAGAGCTTTGGATAAAAGCGCTATATAAATGCAGACCATTTATAATACAATATATCATTCAAGCCGCGTGTGTGTATATACTGTGTGTGTACCAGTCTCACCTCCTGTGCTGCAGGTATCACTGCTTCCACATGCTTTGCCAGAACCTTCCCTGCCTGGGTGAACACATGCTTACACAGAGCATCCCCTGCCAACGCACCTAACACACACACACACACACACACACACACACACACACACACACACACACACACACACACACACACATTTAATTCCCTTTCTAATAGCAGAATGGGTGCAGTGAGGTACACAGAGAAGAACATGTGCATTTTTTTATCCTTTTTTTATTTTCACAGAAATGAACAGGAAGTGATGTGTACCTTCAGCTAACTTCCTGCACAGGCCAGCGAAGTGAGACTTCTTAAAGCTTCTGTAGAGGTGAGGCAGCATGCCCATCAGATCTGACACCTGAGAGAGAGAGAGAGAGAGAGAGAGAGAGAGAGAGAGTTAGGTTTATTTGACAATTTAAATACAGTAGTAAAAACCCAAGCATATAAAACATCGACAGGGATTAACCCGACAAAATCCATGACTCATTTGCATGGTGGTCCCTGCTGTTCCATCAGTCTATCCTCGCCTACCAAGATGGAGACAAGTCATTCAAGGTCTAAACTGGGAGACATAACCTGAGACGCTGGTCTCCCTGCAGAATAAGCAGACCTGGATGGAGTGGGACGTAAAATGTATTATACCAGTAAAAGTAGAGGAGGCTTATTTGATTGAAGTGTAGGGTCTTAGAAACATAGACATTTTAAACTTGAAATGTCATTCAGCAGATCTTTTTTATTTTGGGTACATACTGATGATGTGTTTTTGACTACGTACCGACAATGAGGGTAAAATAGGCTAATAATTTGGCTCAAATTGAGAAAAATATTTAATTTACAATATTGAAATTGACATTCCTGATATTTAAACAATTGTTATACATCGTATAGCTCCGCTCTGCGTCATATTGCAATACTCTTCATATCCAGTATTGATACTGAATAAATTCTCACATGCACCTTTACATACCATCATCTGTCTGGCCACACCCCCATCCGCTCCCTACATAAGCAGGGGTGTGGCCATACCATCAGCTCCTTCTTCAGTTTTCACCACGTCGAGTGCCTGCAAGTACCACACTTTGAAGAAGAAAATAGGAGATGAAGGAGCTACGTTGACATTATATCTTTGTTTTCTCTCTCACTATTTTCGAGGAAATACAGCGATAATGTCTTCGCCACTGGGGTGTCTAGAAGATGATGATTATTCTGACCTCCACCGGCTTTTTCGTATTAGGGGCTTGCGTCGCTGGCCTAATCCCCACCTGCAGTCCTCCAAGCTGCAGCTGGACAGGTATTACCTCCGGTTCTGCAGCTGGACTGTGCAGGAGGGGCGACGGCTGTTGTAAGAAGCTAGCTACCTCTCTGGGTGAGTGATGGTTTTGATATGCGAGCGCCAGTTGTGTTGCTATGAGGGGATTAGCTGCACGATTTACGAAAGCCGGCCCCAGACTGGTACCCTTTTTTTCTGCCTCTTAGACGGCGGAGAGAGGGTCCTGGTTTGACGCCCACGGTAGAAAATCGGCGTTGTCGTTTTACGTGAGTAAAAATTAACTGTTTTGGTTGTGATGAGAAATTGTGTGTTCATGTAACGTTAGACAACGTAGTTGAGCTCACAACTAGCTGGGTTTAGTGACATATGATCGAGGGGTGAGTCCTTCTCTCAGCCTGTGATGACAATAAACAGGTGGCGTGTTCACATATTAACAGGGCGGTACCTGTTCAACCGAGTCGTATCAGGGGTAAGGTGGTGAGGGGTGATCCCCCCGGTTCCCCTGGGCCCCCCCCCCCTCCTCTCAAACATGATTTTGTTTACAATATATTGTTTCACTATGTTTGTGGGGATACGGTGTAATCCCTCAGATTCTGCTGGGGTTGTGCTCCTGCTTGGAGAAACAATTTTTTCCTAGGGAAAAGATTGCTTGGTCGCTATCATGTGGACTTAGCAAGGCCTGTGGCCAGTACTTAATCGAGGACTTGTGTCTTCTCTCGTTATGAAAAACGGCGTTCCTCTTACGGTAGTGAGAGTGTACTTTTGCCTTTTTTGTTGTGATGGAGGGTTGTGTGTGTTGTTAAGATCCACAACTGGGTTAGGTGTTGGCCTACAGAAGTCACATGTGTAAGCTCTGGTACCGGGGCTCTTTTAGGCCTGGTTTGTACTTGGATGGGTGACTGCCTGGGTATACCAGGTTCAGTGAGCTAGGCGGCGTGCTATAGGGGGGAAGGGCCTGCTCTTGGATGGGCCCTGTCCAAATACGCTGGCGATGTGGGGGGCGGTGTCACTAGTGACCGCCTGGTGAGGTCTCGATGCTGTGGCATCATTGGCCTCTCCAGGCCCCCTTTTTCCGGGGTCCAGTCCCTTCCTGAGTCTGGGTCCTCCTTCGCGCTCCGCTGCTACGGCCTTGCCACGGGGTTGGGCTTTTGCTCTTGACCCTGTGATGTTAGGGGTGGTAACGGGGGTTTGTTCCTTTCCGTTCGTACCCTAGTGGCATGCGGGTTGCGCGTTTGTGTAGTCGTGGGTGCGCCCCACGATCTGCTCACCCTGTGCGTTGAGTTGCTGAAGTCTCCTCTTCGCGCAGTCGGATCAGACTCCCTCCCTTCCTCCGCTAGGGGAGTTCGGGGGGCTCGGGTCCTCCCCGGTTCTGATGGTTATGGGGGGCCTCAGCGGGTGCATTTGTCGGGCTCCGCTCTGCTCAGCTCCTGTGTTGCAATATGACGCAGAGCGGAGCTATACGATGTATAACGTACCGTTATGTATATAACCATAGTTATAAGAGTATAGTGACGCTCAGCGTCAGGACTCACTGAGGACCCCGTGGTCTTGCCTTGTGGTGAAAGACTTGGGAAGGAGCTGATGGTATGACCACACCCCTGCTTATGTAGGGAGCGGATGGGGGTGTGGCCAGACAGATGATGGTATGTAAAGGTGCATGTGAGAATTTATTCAGTATCAATACTGGATATGAAGAGTATTGCAATATGACGCAGAGCGTCACTATACTCATATAACTATGGTTATATACATAACCGTACGATTGCTATTGAACAATTAATTTTTGTTAATGATGTGGCATTGAGTTTTCTGTGAGGACATTGTCTCCTATTCATTCCCTTTATCTAACCTCTGACATGACTACATAACTACAACAACATGACATAACTACAAAACTATAACATGCCATAACTACAAAACTATAACATGCCATAACTACAAAACTACACCATGACATAATAAAAAATGACAACGTGACATAACTACAGAAATACAACATGACATAACTACAATATGACATGACTACAAAACTACAACATGACTACATCATGACATACCTACTAAATTACTCCATGACACAATTACCAAACTACATGACATAACTACAACATGACATAACTACACCATGACATAACTACAACATGACATAACTACACCATGACATAATTACAAAACTACAACATGACATAACTACACCATGACATAATTACAAAACTACAACATGACATAATTACAAAACTACAATATGACATAACTACAACATGACATAACTACACCATGACATAATTACAAAACTACAATATGACATAACTACAACATGACATAACTACACCATGACATAATTACAAAACTACAACATGACATAACTACAACATGACATAACTACAAAACTACACCATGACATAATTACAAAACTACAATGACATAACTACAAAACTACACCATGACATAATTACAAAACTACAATGACATAACTACAACATGACATAACTACACCATGACATAATTACAAAACTACAATGACATAACTACACCATGACATAACTACAACATGACATAACTACAACATGACATGACTACAATATGACAACTACAAGATGACATAATTACAAAACTACAACATGACATAACTACAACATGACATAACTACAACATGACATAACTACAATATGACATGACTACAAGATGACACATCTTAACACAACAATCTATTTACATCAAAGGTGCAGTCAAGTAAAAGTATTAATAAGCTAATAAAAAAGATCCCAATTTCAGTGTATTCAAATCACCATGTTCTTATTTGGAGATGTTATCTAGCAGCCTCTCTTTGAACCTTTTCTTAAAGACTTGTGGGTTATGCATACTCCATAATTGCACGAGGCAGTAGCATAGTTAATCATGAATGTTAATGAGAGAGAGAGAGAGAGAGAGAGAGAGAGAGAGAGAGAGAGAGAGAGAGAGAGAGAGAGAGAGAGAGAGAGAGAGAGAGAGAACCACAATGTGCAATAACCTTATAGAACTGTGGTTGCTAGATGGGATGCAGGAGGGCAAAGGTCAAGCTTGACAATGTTAGGGTTGAGGGTAAAAATAGAAGTGACGAGACAAGGCAACAGATCACGCTTCCTGAAATGTCCTCTATCCAGATCTGTGACTGTAATGTAATATTCCTGGCCAACCTGGAAGTAGTCCTCCATGGCCTTCCTGACGCATGTGATGTCATGAGGAGGCGTGGCCAAGTTGTCTCTGGCATCAAACACCGTCTTCACCGCCAAGTGAGAGATCCAGAATGCTGGGAGATGATATGGATTGTTTAGATACATATTAATCTGTAATCCATCTCTCATCGTAAAATGACCACTATAATATAATGATTTGACTATAATGAATGTTTGTTGTTTACGCATCGCCATGGTTACCTGACCCCTCATCGCCCATCATGTGACCCCATCCTCCACAGCCGAGCTGAGAGCCATCTGGGTTCACCAGCTTACAGTTAGAACCAGTTCCTGATATCAGCACCACACCCCCTAGAGAGAGAGAGAGAGAGAGAGAGAGAGAGAGAGAGAGAGAGAGAGAGAGAGAGAGAGAGAAATAAAGCAGGGGAGAGGATAGGGAGAGAGACGAGAGACAGAGAAAGGAGAGAGAGGAGAGAGAGGAGAGACAGAGATAAAGAGAGACAGAGAGAGAGCAATAAAGAGTTAAACTAATTGATCTTGTATGATGATGATGATGATGATGATGATGATTATATTGAAGACTCGATTCTGCCATGAAGCTGGGAGAGTCACACTATAATCAATAGTTATAATCATAATTATAGAGAAAGAGCTCGTTCATATCACACCTCTCTCCTTACAGGCAGGAGGCATGTTATTGACAGGGAAATGTACCAACACACGTCTCTCTCTCTCTCTCTCTCTCTTTCTAACACACACACATGCACAATCGCATACACATAGCCTTCACTTTCAGACATCTATCTACACACACCCCCCCTCTCGCTTTCTCTCTCTACACATAACTTTCAACTTGTATACTTTGTTAGCTCATCATTCTACAGAGATCTGGGCCCATAGGACTCCATTGCCGTAACATTGGTCTCTCCATGTTGCAACATATCTATCCTTAATTAAAGACTTATTCCACATCAGTTATCAACTTTTGAGTTCTGAGTAGGATTGCAATGAAAATATGTAACTGGATAAAACTGTCAATATGATACTTAAAATGTAAAGGCATATGCTGAAAAGAATAGCTCACATACTGTATGAGCACATAATGGTAGAAAACCAGGTGAAATGTTGTGTGTAGAGCTGCCAGGATTCATTTGTGCTAAGCTAGGCTAGCTTGCAGTCAAGACAGATTTCTACCGAACGCACAGAGAGGACATTGGTATCTATCTTCTTGTCTGCCTCTGAAGAAGACAGTAAGCACATTTACCATAATGCGTGTTTCCTTTAAATGTTAAATGGTATAAATGGAAATAAAATGCAAGACAGAACATTACTTTTCTACACTGTTCTAGTTAAAACAGAATTCCACTCTGGGTCTCTCTTTGTATTTGTACAAAAGTTGCTTTACTAGAGTCAAATGAGAAACATGAAGAGAAACAGGCCTGTTGTTCTTCAGTAGGTATACTACAAGAGGGAAGAAGGAAGGGAGGGAGGAAAGAAAGAAAGAAAGAAAGAAAGAAAGAAAGAAAGAAAGAAAGAAAGAAAGAAAGAAAGAAAGAAAGAAAGAAAGAAAGAAAGAAAGAAAGAAAAGTTCAAAAGAACTGCATTTTGTTACCGTGGTCGCTGGCGGTTGCCATGGCGCCAATGGCGTCGGTGGTGATGAGGTAGTCTTGGCTGAGGCTGGGGAACCTCTCCTTCATATCAGCTATCAGTTTGTCTATCGCATCCTTCTGTTCCCCTCCACTCAGAGACATTCCCTACACACACACACACACACACGTCAGTTCTTTCACACATATTGACACTGTCCTGCAGAAAGTCAACTTTTTCATTCATCTTTCAATGTTTACAATGCATTAAATATCAACAGCCTTAATTCCAGGTTAATAATTGACACATTTTGTTCAATCACAACATTTATTTTTTTAATGAACCAAAACTGATAAGAATTTACAAATGTAGTTACATTGCATAAGTGAATGTGAGGTCTGACTGACCAATGAGCGAAGTGGTATGTTTGGGTCCAGCCCCGCCTCCTTCTTGGCCCTCTGAACCATCTCGTTGATGGTCTCGATACATTTATCCACCCCGACCAACTGGAGGACACACACACAAGCACACGCACACACAAGCACACACACAAGCACACACAAGCACACACAGATTATTGGAAGGTTGATGTGAAGAATCTATTAATTTTATTCTACTAAGATAAGATAAGATTTATTGATCCCCTTGGGGAAATTCAGGCATCGTAGCAGCATGGGGGAGGGGGGTACAACAGGTAGTAGAAGTCATGGTACAGGTCATAGAATTATAGTACAGTGGAGAAGTAAAAATTAATGTAATTAAAAAAAGGTAGTGTAAACAATAGAACAATATAATTAACTCTGGACATGCGCATATGGGCAACAAGGTGCAAGATGAGGGTATGTATGCCCTCTGTTATATTTGCCCTACAATAAATATAGTTACAATATATATAATCTAATAATCCAATAATCTAAATCTAATCTAAAATGCTAAAAATATGCTCTGATGAAGTATCCAGCTATACACATAAGGTGCGGTATGCATAAGGTAAGTATGCCGTGATATACATCATACGTTCTATAGTGTCCTTTTAGGTGGGAGTCAGACACACTCAGTGATGGAGGTTGCTAGTAGTTGGATGTCTGGCAGCGGTCCCTGCCCACTGTTGTGGAGCCTGATGGCCGCTGGTATGACGGACTGGCCGAGGCGGTTATCCGAATACTCATCCATTCATACAACTTCCTCACAAACCCACCCACCAGTCCAAGCATCCCTCTACATCCAATGCATCTATCTAATCCTCCCTCCATCCCCCTCCTTCCACAATCCCTCCAACCCACCCACCCTCTCTCTCTCTATCTCTGCCAACACACTTTCTTTCAACCTCTACCCCCCCCCCCCCCCCCCCCCCGTCTCACCCAATGGTTGGTGGCGGGTCCCTCTGTCTCTGCCAGGATCCTTCCATCTCCAGACACCAACACCACCTTGGAGTGGGTCCCTCCACTAGAGAGAGAGAGAGAGAGAGAGAGAGAGAGAGAGAGAGAGAGAGAGAGATGGAGTGAAAGAGAGGAGTGAGAGAGATTAGATTAGATTCATATATAGTAAATGTATTACTTGCATCATACAGCACAGGTACAGTACAACGAAAATAAGTTGGCATCTAGCCAGAGTGCAAAGGTCTGTGCAACGAAAATAAGTTGGCATCTAGCCAGAGTGCAAATGTATCAGTAAGGTGCAGTAAAGTGTAAACTATTGAGAGTAGGTATGGGCTATGTACAGATATAATATACATGTATGTGAACAAACAGGGATATATGCAGATATGTCCAACAGTTGTAGATACATATAACTTATATATAGAGATGCAAAGTTAAACATCCTGGTAACAATCCCTGAAGATACGTCTGAAAGGGAGGCTGTTCCACGTCTCGAGAGGAAGCAGATATCCCAACTTTCCTAAATGACAACAATAAAACCCACAAATAGCGACCTGCGCTTTATACTATTTGCACTACTCCGCCTGGCTAGCGACAATATTCTTCATTGAGAAATCGGCAGTTTATTAACTTAACAGACTCTCACCCTTCCACACCACCGAACACTGAAGCCATGTCCCACTTCCTGTTTTGGTCCAAGTCGAAAGATCTCACGAGAGTGTCAGCTGGCCGAAACTTTAACCAGCAGGTGGCAGTGTTTTACCAAATATGTCCTTATCATCTCGAAGAGAGAGAGAGAGAGAGAGAGAGAGAGAGAGAGAGAGAGAGATGATAGCATGTTGTTGTTGTTGTTGTTAGTGTTGACCTACCATAATATCCAGGAACACTTTAGAATTACATTTATTTTTTCAATTTCAGAATCAGGTTTTAGGCTAATAACATGAACAAAAGGGTCATGAAATCCCTCACTAAGCCTGTATGCACCCATCTTGAAATGAAGATGAATATTTGCAATTTATGCTAATAAAATACATTTGCATAAACTGTAATTAGTGTACTAAACATATTTACTATACACTAATCCATTATTGTATTGTATTGTATTAATATGTCATAATAAATCAGAACTAAATTATTTTGAGGCACCGTGAACCAATAATAATTATTATTGGGACAGGAGACGGAGAGAAAGTAGGGAAGGGGAAAGGGAGGTGGTAGGTTTGAGGAGGGTGGTTATGAATGAATGAATGAATGAATGAAAACTTTATTTAAGATTGAAGAATGGGTACAATACAGTACGGCTCAATACACACAATTGTTAAGGGGATGCAGACCAGAGAAAGACGTTTGTCTTGTTTCCATCAGGGTCCCCCATTTTCAATTCATATCGACATTTATGACATACACAACATACATGACATTTATGGCATAGGGACAGATACAGGTATTTAGTACTGATACATTTGTGACATAAACGGTATTCAAATATACAGTACTGTTACCCCTAGATCCTGACAGAGTATATACATATGATGGGGAGGGGACTGTACATTAGGAGGGGGTGGGTGGGTGGGAGAGAAATATACATACGGTGGGGTGGAGACTGTACATTAGGAGGGGGTGGGTGGGTGGGAGAGAAATATACATACGGCGGGGAGAGAATATATACATGCGGTGGGGAGGAGACTGTCTATTAGGAGGTGGTGGTAGGTGCTCTTTAAGAGCGGTTTTGAATGTGGGTAGGGATCCACATTCCTTTACAGCTTTGGGTAGGGCGTTCCACATTGATGTGGCATAATTGCGAAACGTGTTTAGTCCCTTGTTTGAGCCGAATCTGGGTTTAACATGATTTGTTGAGCTTCCTCTGGTGTAGTGGTTGTGGTATTCACTGACCTTTGGGAAGTATTTTGACATGTACATGGGTACCTTAGTCGTATAGTGTAACTTGTAGACCAGGCCCATTGCAAGTTGCTGTACTCTGTCGTCTACTCTAAGCCATCCTAGGTTGTCAAAGTGGGCAGGGGTGACGGGTTCTGGGGGTAAGGTCAAGTAGTAGTCTGACCAGTTTGTTTTGTGATGTTTGTAATCTTGTTTTTAGCGCCTTTGAGGTGCTTTGGTACCATGAGGTGCAAGCATAGTCGTAGTACCCTTGAATGAGTGCTCCTGCCAGAGTCTTCAGGGTATTCTTGTTTACCAGAGAGGAGATCCGGTACAAGAATCTAGTTTGTTGGTTGACTTTTTTTATTACATTGGATGCCATTTTGTCACAGGAAAGATTTGCCTCTAGGATGGAACCCAGGTAGGTAATTTCGTCTTTCCTTGTGACAATATGGATAGGGAAGGTTGTATGCTTGGGTGAACAGGTAGGTTTTGAGTTGGGATTTAAAGGTGGAGAGTGAGGGAGAGTCTCTGATGGCCTGAGGGAGGGTGTTCCAAAGTCGGGGGAAACGCAAGGCTTCTTTGAATGTTGATGATGAATAGTTTATGTTCTGTCTTTGTTTACAGATCAACCAAAAACACACTTGTGTGGACTTAAAAAAAAGAAAAAAAGTAAGCTCACACACAAAATCCAAAAATTATTGGAAATAAAATACAAACACAATCACCAAAAAACGACAGCGATTTATTCTACACATAATCTCACACACATCCAAAAACAGTTTTGCACACATTCATTTAGTTTGACAGTTATTGAGAGTAAATAAGTTTGAATATAGCCACCAGTGATGTCATCAGGGACATTGAATCCTTGCGTTGTGTTAATTACAGCTCCATGAAATGATGTAGATGAAAATAATAGGGGCTTATAGGGACTGCTACCAACCATATTTAATTGAGCTGTAATTAACACAACACAAACTAAAATTTGGATCTTGTGGATGTGGATTACTACTTTAATATAAAGCTTCAAAATTGATTTTCACACATTTCTACACTTTTACAGCCTGAGGCTTGTAATGTATCTTCTCAATGATTCTATGTTATAGCTATATGCTCGTTCTCTAATGTATAGTGGAATAGCTTACTCTGCTCGTTGTATTTTCCGTTAAAGTAACAGTTCATTCAAATATGGTCCGTTGGAAATCACGTGGAGGCGGAGACAGCGCTGCGGGTGAAAACGGTTCTGACCGTTGTTTTATTGGAATATCCAACAGCTTAAATTATCTGGTTCACAGCATCAATTATTTTCTATCTCTAATCAGCTTTTCCCGGAGGGCTTCTTAGTGGCGTCTCTTATTCTCGAACTGTGGTGGGGTGGATTCTCCGTCTCTGCTTCTCCGTTCTCTCTGCGTGTCTCTCTGCGTCTCGGTGTCTCCGTGTCTCTGTCTCACCTCCATCATTCAACCTGTAGGTTTTATAGAGAAGAGAGACCCCCCCCCCGCCCTTGCGCCATCCAGTGCCGTCACCCCAGAGAGCCTGCTTTCCTATTGGCTAGAAGGTCTCCCCTCTCAGTGATTTGGGTCTTGCGAAACAGCGTTACAAGGTGACCTTACAGAGGGGATATGAACTAGTTTCCTTTTAGAATGATTTACCCAAGTGTCCCTGAATGCGACCCTCATACAGATGGAAATATAGTACCCACTCAACCTAACAGTGGGTATCACAGAATGGCCTGTTTGGTCTGCTTAGCTAAAGTAAACAGAACTCGGATGTTGGCCTTCAGGCCGTCACTTCTTGACTTAAAAGTTAGTTATTGGGCGCACCATCCCTGTTCGTTGTGGAGGAAGATGTGTCATCTGTTTGCCATTTGATCTGTTCTTATTTTTATGGCACTCTGGGCTTTTTCCTATAGCTGCTAAGTGAAGGCTGAAGGGGTGCACTGTTAGCTTTTTGACTGAGTTCTCCTGTGGCTTTTTCCATCAACCGCTAGATGATTTTAATCCTTCCTGTAATGCTTATATGGGTCATTTTGATCCATTTCGACTGAGGCCAGTTAACAGCCTTCTTGTTGACTCAAATGTATGGTTAACCTAACAGGTGATTTGGCATGGCTGTGAGTCTCTATTTTTCTAAGAGAAAATAACCTAGTTCTTTGCTATTTCATATATGTGCATAATTTCTATTGTTTAATTTACAGGTTTTATTTAGATAAATATACGACAATCCACCCTTAGTGGGTTTCATAACCCACTATATAGCACCAATATGTTCTAAATTAAACATGTTAAACCATAATTATCATTTTTGCTAATATTTTCAAAAAATTCAAAAAATCCAAAATGTACACAAATCGAACTACCAAACCCATTTCCGTCTGTACAGTTACAAAATCATCATTCACTCTTTCCGTTGGCTTCTTCCCCAGTCACACACAATATCAGTTATTACTATGACTCTAGACTAAGAAAGCTGTTCCTGTTTTTACAAGGAAACACTCTTTCAATAACAGCTTTTTTGTTTAGACTATTTTATCCATGTTTACTTAGCTTCAATGTGTCTGTTTTGTGTAATTGACTCTGCAAGAAAAGATTAATACATCCTACCCAAAAGATTAACACTCTAAACATCGAGGGAGATTCAAACAAGCAAACATAAATCATCTCTTCTCCTTGAAAATACCACTGAGGCCTCAATTATTCTTCGCTTTCATCCCTGTCAGTTATCCCTGTTTAAACCTCCTGAGGTCTTTACGGCTACCTCGTTTTGACTGTTTTCTTCTTGTTGTATTTTGTGCTAACCACAGCCTCTTCTTTGTTGTATGCAGTTTTTGGTACTGCTCCGATTTTCCACAGAAGGAAACGATTTTCCCTCTGTCCTTTTTTGCATTTTGGATTGTTATTTGCAAACACACAATGGATTGGAAGGTCTCATTTTCGCACAGATACATTTTTACTGTTCTGTATTTGACAACACTCTTTTTCCAAATTCGTTATCTATATATTCCACAGCTTCAATTGTTAATATTCAATCAAATCACCTTTGTCTCATTCATTTTTGTGCTGTACTATCTTACTAGATCAAATATCTCAAGTTCAACACAATCACCACTCCACCCTTGAAAGTGGAATAACCATTTATTACACTATCAATACCTTGTTTCCAGACAGCCTCCTCGGTCCGGACAGCCAGCTCTAGACGAGGCCAACCACCAACAGAACCTATGCGCATGGTAACAAACCACAGTCCCTTTAAACACACATCCCACACACTCTGCCAGCCTTCAACAAGCCGGTGCAGAGTCTCCCATAAGCCAATTATCAATTTCACACGTCTGCACCCTATTTGCAAACTATTTGGCCAATGGCGACCAAAATCTACAGAGCTTACCTACAAACAGAGAAACACGTTCGCCCAACACTTACCAAACCCAAAAAACGTGACACAACTCCCCAGATACTACTCCTGGACTCTCAATGAGCGGAAAACCAAATCATGAACCAGCTCCCGTCCACCCTTAGTTTCCAGCCCATTATATTAGACATTCCTACCAGTCCCGCTGTGTCACCACCACCTGCTATCCCTGACCGGCGAGAGATCCCTCCCAGCCAGTCAGTTCCTAAAAAAAATAGAGTGTCAAACAAAAACAAAGAAAATTGCAAACAAACATAAACAAAAATTCGTGAGTGCCTTCATGCAACACACCCATCAACAGAACTAAACTATCAGCTAGAGGCATAAATACCCCCGCATAATCACTAAGAAATAAAAATTTAAATTTAAAAAGAAATGAAGTAAAGAAATTAAATAATTTTTTTTTTTTTTTTTAAAGTCTCCTTGACCACCCTTGGATCAAGTATGTATAATCACTACTAAAATAGTCCTTTGTTATTAACTCTGTTTAATATTATGTCTAATATCAACTGTTTAACCCTTCTCTGACACCGTCTGGGTCAGAGTTCACATGACCACAAGAGCCATTGCGGTGACCATTTTTCTCTCTCTCTCCAATCTGTGCAGCCGGGCCAGGCTGCACAGGTGGGAGATACCAAAAATCGTCCACCATACCATTCTCCCTTACGTTTTCCTCACTGCCACAGCAAGAGTTGATCAGACACACTGTAGCAAAAAGGAAAACCCATGATTGGTCTATTAATTAACTGTTAGTACGATTGGCTCATGCATCTGTCAGTCATTTCATCTCTTCCTGTTAGTTGCACATCCATCTTAGTCGCTTCCACTCATAATCTAATGTACCAACGCTTCTATATATTTTTTATTCTATTTTTATTCCAATCAGTCCTTTTTCCCATTTTAACTTATTAATAACTCTATTTTCCCGAGCACTATTAGCTTCGCTTGTGCATTCCTGCCTCGTTCTTATTCAACCTATGGCCTTTGCAGACACACCCTCTTTACACCCCTTCTGAAAATGTCCCAACATTCCACATGTCCAGCAACTCTGTGTTCTGATGGACTCTTGCTGTCTATTGGACTCTTGCTGAGCCCGCCACCCTTTGCCACATGATCGAGCGAGATGGCCGATTTCTCCACATTGCCAGCACTCAGTCGATGCCAGCCATCCAAGCGGTCCCCCTCTTTGTCGTCCATTTCCTCCTTGGGGCTGCCAGTTCTGTTGTCTGGATGAGAGAGGGACATACCTGTTCTTCCCAGCCGCCGCACCTTGGGCCTTTTGTTGTTGGGAGGGGCCTGGAAACTCACCCCCCCTGCGGCTGTCATCATTCCCTCGCTGCTCCGCTCCCTGTTCAGGTAACAGGGCAAATGACTTCTCTTGTTCACTGAGTCCTTGTTCTGCAGTACGAAACATGATTTCCAAAATTACATCACTCATGATCACAGTCTGTTTCGCCAGCTCTTGTTCTAGCACCTCCCTCTCGCGTGTGACTTGGTCAACCGCCAGCTGCTTCTCCACCAGTTTTCTACGGACTGTCTCATGTCTTTCGGACGCTTCCGTGAATGCTCTCTGTCTTTCTGGAGAGAGGTACGTCATCCTCTCTACCTCCACCCTGGCCCCCGCTGTCTGGCTCCTCGTCACCGGCCCACGCCTCTCATCCCGGCTTTGGTCTCGAGGGACGACTGGACATGGGAAACGGGTGGGCTGTAGAAACTGTTCATGTATAGTTCCATACCTGCTGTCGGTCTCTGTACCAGCCGTACGGCCAGAATAGACTTCGTGGGACTGCTGTAACAACGCCGCTCTTCTCAGTCTCTTTCTCTGTCCCTTGGTTAAACTGCAGTCGCCTGCAATGGACACCCCAGTGTGGCTCGGTTCTGGTTGGAGTAAAACCGTTGTCTCTGGTTCTCTCTCCTGTAAGACCTCCTGTATTGGAATCAAAGTCATTATTTCCAGTCCCTCTGTTATACTGGTCACCTGAGGAAATTCCATCACATCCCACTCAATCAGATTAACTTCAGATATCAATCTTTCTACGGGAGTGTCTGCAAAGGTTGTCAGCCTATTGCTATTGTCGGCATTACTTCTTTTCATCGCTCTTCGTGCTCTCTTTTTCTGTTTTTTATTTTTGTTTCTCAATCTATAACAGCCTCCTTTTTTATACTTAAATACAAGGTTTTGTAAAGGCCTGAATCTCTTTGGCCATGGCTTCTTCACTTCTATTGTGATATTTCCAGTCTTTGACATAGACAGATTGTCTACTTTTGCTATTGTTATTGCTTCTAAACCTTCAGTTGTTCCTATCAATGTTCCACTAAGGTGAACTTCCTATGTACCCGACATTCTCACCACTTCCAAACACACCTGCAATCACCGTTTGGAAGAACAAGTTTCTCTGTGTCCAAACCTATTTTTCGCTACTTGAGTTAAAATTCACCCACACTATCAGATTTATACCGGTGCAGACAGGGATTGACAATTTTCTTATCATTCATACTATACCAAGGCTCATATAGCCATTTCCCCAATTGGTATTGAAATCGTCAGAGCCCCAGTCCTCGCCGAGCCTGTGCAAAAAGAAAGCAAAAACATAACACTTAATACAGTGGCATTTCCCTTGTCATTTCCTCAATATTTATGCATTGGAAATGTCGGGCATTCCTATACTAATTCTTCTAGAGAGATTCGGTGTGATCTACTTGAATATAACGATACGGCTTTACTTGTTTTTGTCCGTTTGTCCAACCGGAAACTGGAGGTTCCAATCCTTTGTGTGTTCCTTTCACCTTTGGTTCTCTGGGGAACATAATCATTAAGTTCCACACAACCTATCAATTCTAACAAATGGTAAACTTGGTTAGCCATCTGTTCCAATTTCTTTTTGCTTTGTTGAAATTGTCATAATTTATACTTTAAATGACTGCTCCGCGTATTAACTATGTATAAATGTAATATTAACTTCCCTACTTGCTTTCTACTATGAAAATCAAAAACTATACTTCCTCCTACATTTCTCACCACATTTACATCTCACGCCTTCATCACATTCTTCATACAACACCATTCTACATTATTTTTCCACACATACCCCCTCACACCACCAAAAAAAACCTTTTGGTGGCGTCACTGCTTCCAACCACTATCACGGGAAAAAATTCATCTTTAGCAACTTAGGTCACTAAACCCCTGACCGTTACATAGCCCAGTTGTCCACGTTATTAAATTCATGAACCCCAGTACTATACCCACCGCAACATTTCCCATGATCCCTGAATCCACAGGGACCCGTCATTCCACAGCCCAAAGCATCTTCCCTCAGTTTCGAACCTGAACGAAAACACCCCAAGCCCCCTTCCAAGGAATATCACAACTCGTCCAACCATCACCTGTACCGGCACCTATTTCACATACATAACAGCTACGTAGTTCAAAACAACCACCCAACCAATAACACACAACAAGACGCAAAGCCAACCCTGCCTCCAAGGACCCCAACCGAAGGGGGAAACCAGGGGACTGGCACCTTCCCTAAAATGAAAAACAAAAAACACGCCACAACCGTCTCTAACCAAAACCAACCTAATGTAAAACCCATCTCCCTTATAACAAATGCTCCAACTCCTTGCCCCCAGCCCAAACACACACGCCACACTCAAGAGGGCCAGTCTGGGGGTTGGAGGGACCCCAACTAGAAACGGTCCGTAACGTACCCACAATCCATTTGAAGGCAAGGCATCGAGGGGGGGCGCACGTGGAGAAATGAAGGGAGGGAGAGAAGGAGAGACACAGGGGGGGAGAGACATACATACGGAAGAGGAGTTCCCAAACGACCATGAATATTACCCTATCCTTCCGTAAAGTAAACACTATTTTAAATACAACCACTGCCTCAAGCCCACCATAAGGGCAACCTAACTCGAATACTCTAACTAACTGCATGTCATGTATGTCCTGATGAACCGAAAATGGGGGACCCTGATGTAAACAAGAAGAAAGTCTTTCCCTGGTCTGCATCCCCTTAACAATCGTGTGCATTGAGCCGTACTGTATTGCACCCATTCTGATAAAGTTTTCAATCAACCAATCAATCAACAGAGTCCATCTGGGAGAGAGGGATAGACAGAGGGAAGGGGAGATACCGGGAGGGAGGGAGGGAGAGAGAGCGGGAGGAAGACAGGGAGGGAGAGAGGGAGGACAGATGAAGGGAGGGGGGGCACAGACAGATGAAGGGAGGGGGGGAGCTATGACGGGAGGGGGGGGGGCACAGAGAGGGAAGGAGGGGGGGATGCTATGAAGGGAGATTTATTTATTTTCTTTCTATTCCCAGAATCAACCAGCAGACTTCACCGTACAGCCTGGTCCAGTTAACCCACAGCTTAATACAACTAATGGTCTTTGCATGGAGTTCCTAAAAGCCACCACTATACCCCAAGGGACGGAGGGAGGGAGAAGGGAATGGGGGAGGGAGGGATGCAGGGAGAGAGGGAGGGAGGGAGGGAGAGGGGGAGAGAGGGAAAGAAAAAGAGAGACGGCAAGACGAAGGGAGGAGGGGGGGACGGGGGAGGGAGAAGGCAGGCCGAAACCCCACCTGTTCAAAAAGGCCTTCGACTGTCAGCCTCCCATTTTAACTTCATCGCCCTCGTTTTTCTAAATCCTCCGTTTTCTCTATGTTTCTAATTAACCATGTTCTATTTCTTCCCTATAACTGTTTCAAACCTGTAGCGTAGCACTCTGGGATCCCATCGAACAAAAAGCGCATCACAAATCCAATCCATTATTATCACTATCATGTGTGGCTGCCGTCCTGGCGGTCATCTGTGCTCTACTGAGTGCACCCTTCTAGCCCAGCGAGAGCGCTGACGCTCCGTATTTGAGCAGGGTTGTCTGCCAACACAAGTTGGAACCCTGGAAGAAGCGATATAAGGAAACAAATCGCCAATAACTGTGAAGTTATCTTCGAACCCGTATCAGGAAATAAGCCTCCACACATCTGGTTAAATTAAATGCGAAACAAGACCTCCTGTGCGTCTCATGTTACAAACTTGTCCTCGTGAGCAGAGCGCATCACAACTACATCTAAAGGTGCATTGTTTGCAAACATTAGAACAGACACGTGACTCATACGCACACAGGAACGGGAGAGAGGGAGGGAGGGAGAGAGGGAGGGAGAGAGGGTGGCAGGGAGGGAGGGAGGGAGGGAGGGAGAGAGAGGAGAGGGAGGGAGGGAGGGAGGGAGGGAGGGAGGGAGTGGGAGGGAGGGAGGGAGGGAGGGAGGGAGGGAGGGAGGGAGGGAGGGAGGGAGTGAGGGAGGGAGGGAGGGAGGGAAAAGAGTACTATATCTGCATGGGGGGGCACACACTATGGTATAGAGGGAGATGATATCTCATCTCTACAGTGGGGCGGGGGGGGGGGGGCACACACCATAGAAACTATGAAGGGAGAAAGGAAGCATTCCAGGGAAGGAGCTGTACCATAGGGAGCTCACACCATATAATAAATGGAAGGATGGAATGGACCCACTATGATAGTGCAGGATGGATGGAAGGGGGGAGGGGAAGGGGGCACACACTATGATAATGCAGGATGGCACCCATTATAATAGTGCAGGATGGCACCCATTATAATAGTGCAGGATGGCACCCATTATAATAGTGCAGGAGGGGGCACACCCTATAGGGAAGGCTACAGTGGGGAGGGGGGGGCCCTGATGAAACTTCTAGTATCCTCTCATATACTGTACCATTTTAGCCATAAAAGGGGAAAAAAGGAGGGAGGGAGTGGAAAAGGGAGGGAGGGATGGAGGAAGAAAAGGAGGTGAGGGAGGGAGAGAGAGAGAGGAGAGGAGAAGGAGGGAGGGAGGGAGTGAGAGAGAGAGAGGAGAGAGAGAGAGAGAGAGAGAGAGAGAGAGAGAGAGAGGGAGGGAGGGAGGGATGGAGGAAGGGAGGGGGGCAACCTAGGGAGAGAGGGCCAAGCAACAGCAGAGGTGTATCCATTTCAAAGACAACACCGCCCCCTGCTGTCTCTATTCGCACATCAACCTCATTGCCCCACAGTACTCGTCATCACGCAGCCACTTTTCCCATGACGTCAGCCGACGTGCTCACACAACATGAACCCCAATTCCCAGAATTCCCTGTACCGAATCGTAGTCCGCCATTAAGGATGGCTTCCCGCGAGACGTCGCCACAGGCTTACGTCACGTTTACACTCACGAGGTCTCGCTGTCAGCCAAAACAGCATCACGCGATATTCCCCGAGACTCCCAGCATGCAACATTGTTAGCACAGGTAGCTTTAGCATGTTAGCATAGTTAGCTTAGCATTTTCAGCATAGTTAGCTGTCCACTGCTAACACGATTAGCTTAATACTGTTAGCCCCATTAGCTTAGCTCAATGTTGCTATCGCTCGATCAGCCTAGCACGGCTAGTTAGCTTAGCCTAGCCCCTTACAATAGCGTTTCCTACACGGCCCATTATCCTGTTGATTTGAGCGGCACAACACATCGCGACGTTTTGCACAACCCAGTCATATTTTATAACATAATTTTAACTTTATTAAGCATTCGTTTATAAATCCTACAGTATCAGCCCTGGCCGGCTCCGTATTTTAAATCTAACGCTCCCGATCCAGCCCCGTATTTCAAATCTAACGCACCCCCTCTAGGCCCCCACCAAGCAGATGCTCCTAGTGACGTCATCAGTGGTGGCCGCGATCTGCCATTTATTCCTCGAAGCAGAAGAAGAACCCTGCTTTCTTTGATCTTTACCACATTAAACCACGACCTCATTACCACTGATTTAAAAAAAAATTCAAATAACGTGACACATCCTTTTGGTTCCATCTCACTCGCCATTCACTCAATTCATTCGATATCGCAACGCAACGTCCATACGGTATGTACGACGTTCTCGCGGACAGTGCTATGGTGTCCCCGCGGCCGTACCCGTCCCTAGAGTTATCATAATGATACAAAAAATACCGGCATCCACTCCATAACCTCTAGCAGACTCATTCACACACATCCTCTCTCATCCACACAGTTACACTCATACTTCCATTCAGCAACATAATCATTCTTAGCACTGGTTAACCTTGTACAACATGCAGCATCATTTGGTAGCCTTTCAGCCACCATGGATGAAGCTATAAGTTCCGTCATCTCAACACATCAGTCGTACTAAACATTATTAGCCCCAAGCATTCCCCGTTAGCTTGCAACGTAGCTTAGCATGTATTAGCCCTGCTTTGTATAGCAGTAGCTTCCCGGGTATAAAACGGCTTTATTCCGTATTCTGCAACAGTATAGTAATCCGCGACGTTTAGCGTTATGATGACGTACGTTTGATCATAGCTATGATACCATGCATGTGTCATCCTATTTCATCTAAACAACATATATACATTGTTACATACCAAAGTCCTTATATAATGCCTCATCGCTTCTAAGTGCAGTTTTTTTGTTCGAACATAAGCGCAGATCTTTATAACCCCCCAGTGCACAAGTGCTAATTTTTCCGAGGTTTAAGAGGACTACCTTACGCGCTCCAGATCTCTTGTTCCGTAAGAATTAAACGGATTCGTACGACGTCGATTTGTCTTTAGCAACGTACAAACCAGACGTCTCTAGTTATTGTCATTGCATTTGAACCTACGATTCTAAACAAGAGTCTCTGTCGCCTAACCTGGCGCAATCCTCCCGCCCCTCAGCAGTGCGCGACCTGAACTATATTATTGTCCAACCCGATCGCGCCAATCCCCTTCATTTCATTCGTGCCGATACGGCTGTGCGCTCAATCGTTTAACTCGATCGCGCCAATCCCCTTCATTTCATTAGTGCCGATACGGCTGTGCGCTCAATCGTTTAACTCGATCGCGCCAATGCAACCATTCCCTACCCCTGTTCGAAATCTGCCCAAACAAACCCAGACAATACAGACACATCTTCAACTCACCGTTTGACCTCTGCTGGTTGTTGTCGCTCGAGGGTGGTGTAGTCAGGCGTCGTTGCTCTGCTCTGAGAGTTTTTTGAAGTTCTGTTGTGTCTTTGTCCTGGGTTCCGTTCGGATGTACAGACCGGCAGTCACGGCGCCAGATTAATGTATCTTCTCAATGATTCTATGTTATAGCTATATGCTCGTTCTCTAATGTATAGTGGAATAGCTTACTCTGCTCGTTGTATTTTCCGTTAAAGTAACAGTTCATTCAAATATGGTCCGTTGGAAATCACGTGGAGGCGGAGACAGCGCTGCGGGTGAAAACGGTTCTGTTTACCGTTGTTTTATTGGAATATCCAACAGCTTAAATTATCTGGTTCACAGCATCAATTATTTTCTATCTCTAATCAGCTTTTCCCGGAGGGCTTCTTAGTGGCGTCTCTTATTCTCGAACTGTGGTGGGGTGGATTCTCCGTCTCTGCTTCTCCGTTCTCTCTGCGTGTCTCTCTGCGTCTCGGTGTCTCCGTGTCTCTGTCTCACCTCCATCATTCAACCTGTAGGTTTTATAGAGAAGAGAGAACCCCCCCCCCGCCCTTGCGCCATCCAGTGCCGTCACCCCAGAGAGCCTGCTTTCCTATTGGCTAGAAGGTCTCCCCTCTCAGTGATTTGGGTCTTGCGAAACAGCGTTACAAGGTGACCTTACAGAGGGGATATGAACTAGTTTCCTTTTAGAATGATTTACCCAAGTGTCCCTGAATGCGACCCTCATACAGATGGAAATATAGTACCCACTCAACCTAACAGTGGGTATCACAGAATGGCCTGTTTGGTCTGCTTAGCTAAAGTAAACAGAACTCGGATGTTGGCCTTCAGGCCGTCACTTCTTGACTTAAAAGTTAGTTATTGGGCGCACCATCCCTGTTCGTTGTGGAGGAAGATGTGTCATCTGTTTGCCATTTGATCTGTTCTTATTTTTATGGCACTCTGGGCTTTTTCCTATAGCTGCTAAGGGAAGGCTGAAGGGGTGCACTGTTAGCTTTTTGACTGAGTTCTCCTGTGGCTTTTTCCATCAACCGCTAGATGATTTTAATCCTTCCTGTAATGCTTATATGGGTCATTTTGATCCATTTCGACTGAGGCCAGTTAACAGCCTTCTTGTTGACTCAAATGTATGGTTAACCTAACAGGTGATTTGGCATGGCTGTGAGTCTCTATTTTTCTAAGAGAAAATAACCTAGTTCTTTGCTATTTCATATATGTGCATAATTTCTATTGTTTAATTTACAGGTTTTATTTAGATAAATATACGACAATTGCATGAAAATTTTGTCTCTGGTGCTGGTGGGACCCATGTCTTGTTATGAAATACGGGTGTTCTTTACATGTTCCACCAGGAGGAGGAATGCAGCCCACTAGAAGGCCTTGGTGGGTCCACTGTATTTTCTTTTCACCGTTCACTTTTTAGGGCATTTTGCTTCATTGGACAATACAGTAGAGCGAGACAGGAAATATGGAAGAGAAAGAGAGACGGGATGACGTCCAACAAAGAGGTCAGGAGCTGGATTCAGACCCACAACATTGAGACTACATGGGTCTACATGGCATTCAATACCATAGTCCCCTCCATACTCATAGCCAAGCTCAGGGACCTGGGCTTGAACTATGACCTCTGCCAGTGGGTCTTGGACTTCCTGACTGGCAGACCCCAGGTGGTGAGAGCAGGCAACTGCACCTCCTCATCCATCACCCTCAACATAGGGGCCCCCCAGGGCTGTGTTCTGAGTCCCCTCCTCTACTCCCTGTACACACACGACTGTGTGGCTCAGCGGAGTAGCAATACAATCATCAAATTTGCTGACGACACAGTGGTGGTGGGCCTGATCTCTGCCAACGACGAGAGGGCCTACCTGGAAGAGGTCAAGGTCCTGGCGGGATGGTGCCAGGAAAACAGCCTCTCTCTGAACGTCAGCAAAACAAAGGAGATGATTGTGGACTTCAGGAGGTCGGGGGTCAAGGACTACAGCCCCCTCAGCATCGACGGGGCACCGGTTGAGAGAGTCAACAGCTTTAAGTACCTCGGAGCCTACATATCCGAGGACTTGACATGGACCACACACATTGACAGTGTTGTGAAGAAGGCACGACAACGCCTCTACTTCCTCAGGCGCCTAAGGAAGTTCCAAGTCAGTCAGAAGATCCTTAAGAACTTCTACTCATGTACAATAGAGAGCATCTTGACTGGCAACATCACCTCCTGGTTTGGGAATAGCACTGCACAAGACCGAAGCAGACTACAAAGAGTGACACGTTCAGCCGAACGCACAATTGGAGGGGGGCTCCCCACCCTCCAGAACATTTACAACAAGCGTTGCAAGGGCAAGGCTAAGAGAATCATTAAAGACTCCAGTCACCCGAACAACTGCCTCTTTGAACTGCTGCGGTCAGGCAAGCGATACCGGAGTCTCAAGGCGAGCACAGAAAGACTCAGAAGAAGCTTCTATCCCCAGGCCATCAGACTGCTAAATGAACAATGAACACTACACAACAACAACCACCAAACGCACATAGCACACACATCCACACGCACACACTCACTTTAAACAGACACACTGTAGCACCCACTCCACACACTTTATAGCACACACCCACTTTAAACAAACACACTGTAGCACCCACTCCCCACACTTTATATTTATTGATGAAGGATTGCACTACAACTCGTACACCTTACTGTAAATTGTACCTAAACTGTACCTCATCCCATTTCTGCTTTGCACTATATAGTACTGTACATTAGTACACTGCATAGTATTGTATATTATATGGTAACTCAGAACATTGTACATATGTCTATACCGAACACTGTGACCTCATTTTCTTCTTCTAAATTACATGCTATACTATGTTATTTGATACTATCTTGTCTAGCACAGTCTCTGGAGCGTAACAGTAAGAAGCATTTTGTATGAAAGTATTCTGTACTTCTGTATGACAACTATTAAAGAAACTTGAAACTTGAAACTTGAAACTCACCAGGACTCCACCATTAACACTTTTCTCACATCCCCCAATTTAGTCGTTATACCAATTCCCTACTGGTCTTTGTGCTGCCCTACTGTAGGTCAGGGGAGGGTGTAGACTACCACATGCTGCCCTACTGTAGGTCAGGGGAGGGTGTAGACTACCACATGCTGCCCTACTGTAGGTCTGGGGAGGGTGACTACCACATGCTGCCCTACTGTAGGTCTGGGGAGGGTGACTACCACATGCTGCCCTACTGTAGGTCTGGGGAGGGTGTAGACTACCACATGCTGCCCTACTGTCGGTCTGGGGAGGGTGACTACCACATGCTGCCCTACTGTAGGTCTGGGGAGGGTGTAGACTACCACATGCTGCCCTACTGTAGGTCTGGGGAGGGTGTAGACTACCACATGCTGCCCTACTGTCGGTCTGGGGAGGGTGACTACCACATGCTGCCCTACTGTTGGTCTGGGGAGGGTGTACTGTAGACTACCACATGCTGCCCTACTGTCGGTCTGGGGAGGGTGTCTACCACATGCTGCCCTACTGTTGGTCTGGGGAGGGTGTAGACGACCACATGCCTCCTCCGATACATGTAGAATTGCCATCCACTTATTTTCACCAGACAGCTAAGAGTTTCACTGGGAGAGTGTAACAGAAAGAGAGAGAGAGAGAGTGTTAACAGAATTCGGCTATAGGGCGACAATAATGTGGTCAAGAGGCATGGTTTCTATCTTGAGCCTGAACTGGCGTGGTTTATTTTATTCACATGGAAAGAGCAGTAACACAGGTCTTCTCTCACTGAGAGACATGGGGGAGAGAAAGAAGTGGGAGGAGACATCTACTTTTATACTCGCCACATGGTGGTGTACCTGGGTGGCTCCGCCTAGAGCGCCCTCTATGGGAACAGATATGCAGCTAGACAGTTACTGGTGGAGACAGTTATATATGCAGGTAAACAGTTACTAGTGTAAACAGCCATATATACAGTTAGACAGTTACTAACAATCCTACACAGAACCCTCCCACTTAGGTTTGCATTAGCATACTGGCTGACTTCTTGGAAAAACATTTTACAAAGGAAATAATATAATCCCAAAAACATCAACAGGGTATGACAGTCAATATCTTCACATTAAACATGACCCTTGCAAATCCCTTCAATTTTTTATTTGAAACATGTTTCCTCATAGTGTCTACTACTCTGTTGTCCATTGGACAGTAAACCGGTGTCATTCTTTCTTATCTGATGACATACCTGATGAGATGATATTATCTATAATGACATGTTTACATCTATATTGACACATTGGGTTCCTAGCAATCACAATGGTCCCCTGGTTGTCCTCATAAACAACAGTCTCCATATATACACAATGTCCATCATTTTAAACGGTTTTGACAGAACGCCCATTCTTCAAAAACACCATATTCGGTATAGAGAATACATTTCAATTACCTACTGCATTTTGAACAATATATTCATAACCTTATCTTCATCACTTCGAGCAGTTGCTCTAGATAAACACATTTTGCATTGTCATAGCTAGAAACATATACTCAGCTTCACAGGCTGATAGTATCACTGTAGGCTTTAAGCCTTAAACCTTTGTTGTCTTTTCTGAAACACCGCTGTCCGTCTGCAGCACCTCTGGGATAACGAAAAACATATTTTGACGTAGTTCAATGCTTCTCTGTGGGGTCAACAAAAATACTATGACACTCTTACTCACTACAAAACATAGGTCAGGGCGAGTACAAGTTGTCCAACAAAAGGAAGCTACCCACATTTTTCTATACATGTCTTACTTCAGTCAAAACATCTCAGGATCTTTCCCACATATCTCTTCTGGGATATTTTTACACAATTGGCAGACTGTTCGAAGTCCATACCTATAAAATGGTTTAACCTGCCTAGGTCTTTCTATTGTTGTCTAGTGCGATGATCAAATCCTCCACTTCTGTATTTAAAACATAGATCCTCTTTTGTATTCAAACATTGAATCACCTTTGTATTTAAACATTGTAAATCACCCACCTCTGTACTTAAACATGGGATTAAACATAAGATTAATTTCAGTATTTTAAACATGGTAACTATAGTCAGACTTTCAAACCTGGATTCTACTCCCCCTGTATTTAAACCTGGATTATTCTCCCTCAGCATTTAAGCAATTAGTCACCCTTCTTCATTATTTAAATATGGGGTACCCTCCTTCAGCATTTAAGCAATTTTCTACAAACCATACTTTGTATTTGCCGTGGCCTTCAATACCCTCCTGGATTGAATACAACCATTTCCCTCCCACTGTCTGTCTGCCCTCTGGTAACTTGGTTGAATACAACCATTTCCCTCCCACTGTATGTCTGCCCTCTTCGGCGGACAATGTGGCCTCTTTAAAGGTCGGGTTTACCCCACTGGCTACCCTGTAGTAGTACTCAACGGGGGTAGGTGTACTGTCCTCCTCGTCACTCCCTTTCCTGGCAGAGTCTGTCAGATATTTTGGGGGTTTGTGTTCCCTTGAGGGATACCTCCCACTGCTTGGGGCACTTGACGTCACCCTCGGGTGCTCCTCGTCATCGCCCTCTGGGGGTTGCTGACTGTCTGTCTGCACGACTGTACTAAGTACACTGGGTTGATGTGTCTTTGTTTCTACACACCTTGCTCTCATACAAATATTCATGGACCTTTTTTACTCCAAAAATGATACTGAGGGCCTCCTTCTCTATTTGCGCATAATTTACCTCTGCCTTGGACAGGGTCCGTGAGGCATATGCTATTGGCTGCTCACTGCCATCTGGTAGCTTGTGTGATATCACCGCCCCTATCCCGTATGGGGAAGCGTCACAGGCCATTATCACTGGTAACTGGGGGTCAAAATGCGCTAGCACTGGTGCTGCTGTCAGCATCTTCTTGGTTCTCTCAAAAGCCTCTTGACGCTGCTTTGACCAGACCCATTCCTGTCCCTTCTGTAGCAGTTCTGTCATAGGTTTTATCTGAGTAGATAAAGAAGGCATGAATTTCCCATAGTAGGTTAACAAAGACAGAAACGCCCTCAACTCTGTGGTGTTTTTGGGCACAGGGGCCTTTTCGATGGCCTCCGTTTTCTCCTGAAGGGGGTGTAACCCCTGTGCATCTATGCGATGGCCCAAATAGCACACACTGTCCTGAAAGAAAGCACACTTTCCCTTGTTTACTCTCAGCCCATATTGGTCCAACCTCTGCAGTACCCTTTCTAGGTTTTTCATATGACTGTCTGTGTCATTGCCTGTCACCAATATGTCGTCTAGAAAACAGACTACTGACTCCGAGGACTTGACATGGACCACACACATTAACAGTGTGGTGAAGAAGGCACGACAACGCCTCTACTTCCTCAGGCGCCTAAGGAAGTTCCAAGTCAGCCAGAAGATCCTTAAGAACTTCTACTCATGTACAATAGAGAGCATCTTGACCGGCAACATCACCTCCTGGTTTGGGAATAGCACTGCAAAAGACCGAAGCAGACTACAAAGAGTGACACGTTCAGCCGAACGCACAATTGGAGGGGGGCTCCCCACCCTCCAGAACATTTACTACAAGCGTTGCAAGGGCAAGGCTAAGAGAATCATTAAAGACTCCAGTCACCCGAACAACTGCCTCTTCGAACTGCTGCGGTCAGGCAAGCGATACAGGAGTCTCAAGGCGAGCACAGAAAGACTCAGAAGTAGCTTCTATCCCCAGGCCATCAGGCTGCTAAACGAACAATGAATGAACACTACACAACAACAACCACCAAACGCACATAGCACACACATCCACACGCACACACTCACTTTAAACAAACACACTGTAGCACCCACTCCACACACTTTATAGCACACACCCACTTTAAACAAACACACTGTAGCACCCACTCCCCACACTTTATATTTATGGATGAAGGATTGCACTACAACTCGTACACCTTACTGTAAATTGTACCTAAAATTGTACCTCATCCCATTTCTGCTTTGCACTAGATAGTACTGTACATTAGTACACTGCATAGTATTGTGTATTGTATATTATATGGTAACTCAGAACATTGTACATATGTCTATACCGAACACTGTGACCTCATTTTCTTCTTCTAAATTCATGCTATATTATGTTATTATGTTATTTGATACTATCTTGTCTAGCACAGTCTCTGGAGCGTAACAGTAAGAAGCATTTTGTATGAAAGTATTCTGTACTTCTGTATGACAACTATTAAAGAACTTGAACTTGAACTTGAACCCCATCTAACCCTTGCAGCACTTGATCCATTGTTCGTTGAAATATGGCTGGAGCGCTGGCTACCCCATAAGGCAAGCGATTGTGTCTGTACAACCCTTTTGGTGTGTTGATTGTTAAGTATTTCTTGCTCTCCTCTTCTAATTCCATCTGCTGATATGCCTGTGTCAAATCTAGCTTTGTAAAGTGTTTCCCTCCTGCTAACTTGGCAAATAGGTCTTGTGTTCTGGATTTACTGTTTCTTTGTAGTCCCCACATATGCAAAGTTTGCAAACTGTGTTGTCTCTCTTTGGTATATTCACTATGGGTGCTGCCCACTCACTGTGTGGCACTGGAGAAATAACCCCTTGCTTCTCCAAGTCATCTAGCTGTTTGTTTACAGCTTCCCTCAAAGCATAAGGAACAGACCTGGCTTTGCAAAACCTAGGTTTTGCATGTGGGGACACATACATTTTAGCCTTAACCCCTGTCACTTTACCCAAACCATTGACAAATACCTGCGTATATGTCTGACACAGGGACTCCACCGGATCCCCTATCCTATTGACCTTAGACCAGTCTAGGTTTAATGGTCTTATCCAATTACGACCCATGAGTGCAGGACCCCGCCCCCTGGCTACCACTAAGGGTAACTGCAACTTCTGTTCCCCACTCTCAACTGTGACCATTATCTTCCCCATTAGCTCCAATGGCTCACCTGTGATTTTCTGTGTACGTTTTCAACTTAGTCATACATGGAAGTAATGTTAAATTTTTGAACTTGGCATGGTACATACTCTCTGATATGACTGACAACGCGGCACCTGTATCCACCTCCATACATATTTTCTGATCATTACATTTCACAAACACATTGTATGGTTTCTCATACTCTGTCTCACAATCCATATTAGGTCGGACTGTATACAGTCCCATTTGAGTCTGTTCCTCTGAACCGGACCCGTACTCTGCCTGTTCATGTTCAGTCTCTGAGATCATGTTGACTCCTCCTCCTCGCCCGCCTCTGTGCTGGGCCGCGCACGTTGCTCTCCCTCGCTGATCTTGTCCGTTGAATTGGCCCCTCTTCCTGCGAGCCCTCTCCAGATGCCCCGTCGTCTTGCAAAACCGACACTGGAAATCCTTGTAGCGACAATCTCCCGCCGAATGCCCTCTTCCATTGCAGCGGTAACATTCCGACGCATTGCCGCTCCTCTGCTCTGTTCCTGCTCCCGGTGGTCGCTGTCCTCCCGTGGCGTCTTCACGTTGTCTTCCCGTCATCTCCACTCTGTCGGTTCTAAACTGCGGCTCTGGCACAAACCTTTTCATGCTGACCACGGTGCATTCATAGTTGTTGGTGATCTCCAGCGTCTTGGTCCACGCTAGTACCCCGTTACAAGCTGCATTCAGCAGCTTACTGCGCAGATCGTTACTTGTGATACCGCAGATAAACTGGTCACGAAGCTGCTCTTCCATTGATGTTCCAAACGCACACCAAGAAGCCAATCCTTTCAATGCCGCCACATATTCCGTGAGCGATTCACCAGAGAGCTGTTTGCGATTTCTGAACGTATACCTCTCTGCTAGCACATTCTTCTTCTGTGAAAAATAGGCTCTCACTGCCGTTAACAAGTCCTTCAAGTCCAAATCCTTGAGCAATGTAAACGTTTTAGCTCCTACGACGGAGAGAAACACAGCCCTTTGCCGGCCTGCCGCTATGTTGTTTGCGATGAAAAACTGCTGAAGTCTCTCTTCATAGGCTTCAAATGTCTCTATCGTCTCATCAAACACCAGTCCCGTTTCTAGACTGTACAGCGCCATTCCTTTTTGCACTTCCCCGCCACGAGTTCCAAGAGAAAAAAAAACAACGTGGAAGCTAGCTTGACTATTATTCTTTCTTCGGCTACAAGCCTACAACCTCTATTTCCGAGGTGGACACAAACGTGTGTTTTCCTTTATCCTCGTCGCCACTGTAGTATCTTTTTTTTTTTTTTAATTATCTTTCTTCCCCTCTTTTTCCCGATTTTTCTCCCATCCCACCCTTCCTGGTTGTTGCGTACTTTCCCCCACTGTTGGTCCAGGAGACCGGAGACTGTCACATGCTTTCCTCCGACGCATGTGCAGCCTGCCGGCAGGCCAACCTGGCCGCGCAGGTTCTCACCGGGGAGAGTGTAGCGTGTGGGAGGCCACACTATCTCTCCTTAGTTCCAACCCTTGCTGAGCAGGCGCCCCGACCGAACTGTAGGGGTCGCTGTCCACAACGCCCAGGACCCACCCTTCAGCTTTCCCACCCTCTGATACAGCCAATTGTATCAGTGTGAGAGGCCAGCCAAGCTGATAGCAATGCCGGGAGCTGGATTCGAACAGGCGAATCAAATCCAGTGTCTCCCGGTGTTGGTGACGAACGTAATCTCCGTGCGCCACCTGCCCCCCCCCCCCGCCACTGTAGTATCTTAATAGAAGAGACCGTGGTAGTGCTCAGTTGTGCTTTATTCAGATAATATATTCTCTGGTACATCTTTATGTCAAACCGGGTACCGTCAGGTTCTACAAGAACACTTTTACCTTTATCGAAGAATACCTTGGCACCGCTTGCAGTAGCAGCTATTACAGAGAATAGTCCTTGTGGGAACGATGGTACGTAGAGAGCGTTCTTTAATGTCACCGTACGCCGGCGCCCCTTACTGTCCGTGAGGCATACCTGTGCGTCTCCCCTCTCTTGCGCCAATCCGTAGGTGCGTCTCCCGTCCGCCAGCTTCATGCTGTGCCTCTCCGGGTGGAAAGTGTCGTCAAAGTTCTTGAACCGACTCCTGTCGTTGATGATATGGGACGACGCACCTGTGTCCACAATCAGCCCCCTTCTCTGGGCCCGCTGCAGCTGGGCCGGTCCGGCGGTGCCCGCCGTCCGCGCCCCGAAAGCGTAGTCGCTTCTCCGATGGCCTTTAGCTCCGCATCGCCAACACGCCAGTTCCGTCGTGGTCCTGGTTCTCTCCCTTGGTGTCGCTTTAGCACCCTCTCCCCCTCCTCCGCGGCGGCTGGGTGGGTGTCTTCCGAGGCCTCGAAGTTCCTTAACTTAGCCTTGAACTGTCCCAACGTCATGTCCGTTGAACCGTGTGTTACCAGGAGTGTGAACGGTTTGTATAGCTCCGGTAGTCCTCTCATTATCATCGCCATCATTAGCCCATCGCTTGGTGCTTCTCCGGCACTCCTCAGTGGCGTCGTGATCTGCTCCGCTCTGTTGACGTATTCGGTCACGGTCTCGGTGGTCCCCTTCCTCAGGCCCGTTAGTGCTATGTAGAGGGCCACGACTCTGGGTCTTCCTCGCCCGATGAAATGCTCTCTCAATACCGCCAGGCTTTCTCTGCCTCTGTCTTTAGTGTCGTGGAATATCAGCCCCAGGCTGGTGTCGTCGAGCATCGGTGCTAACTCACAGTACACGCTTGCGTTACGCTGGTCGTCCATGGCTTGCTCTTCCGCCGTCAGTTCTCCCGTGGGGGCCGCCAGGATCGTCTCCTTCAGCCCCGCCCTGTGCATGCAGCACAGCATGCGCTCTTCCCAGAGCTCATAGTTCTCTGCTTTTCCATTGAATGTCGGCCATTTGTCCCTTCTCTTGTTTTCCATCCTCTTCGTTAGTGGTATGCTTAGCTTTTGCTCTTGTTGGCCTAGCGTCTAGCCACGCGGTGCTCCCGGTGCTAACCTAGCCTATACTTCAGCTAAGCTTGCTACACTTGACTTACTTAAACCCTTTTGCTCTTTGGGGAGCATAGGTCATTCATGAAATCTCTCCAACTGGTTCGGTGTTGGGCGATTTTCTCTGCTTCCTTCCATGATGTTCTTTCTTCCTTGAGATCCGCCTCGACAGACCTTCTCCAGCTTGCTACAGTACCCTTATTATTTCGCCCCGGCGTTATCTGGGCCCATAACCTGTTAACAGAATTCGGCTATAGGGCGACAATAATGTGGTCAAGAGGCATGGTTTCTATCTTGAGCCTGAACAGGCGTGGTTTCTTTTATTCACATGGAAAGAGCAGTAACACAGGTCTTCTCTCATGGGGGAGAGAAAGAAGTGGGAGGAGACATCTACTTTTATACTCGCCACATGGTGATGTACCTGGGTGGCTCCGCCTAGAGCGCCCTCTAGTGGGAACAGATATATATGCAGCTAGACAGTTACTGGTGGAGACAGTTATATATGCAGGTAAACAGTTACTAGTGTAAACAGCCATATATACAGTTAGACAGTTACTAACAATCCTACACAGAACCTCTGACTTCAACAGAGAGAGAGAGAGAGAGAGAGAGAGAGAGAGAGAGAGAGAGAGAGAGAGAGAGAGAGAGAGAGAGAGAGAGAGAGAGAGAGAGAGAGAGAGAGAGAGATGCACTGTGCAATGCATCATTTAGGCTATTATCTCGAAATATCTTTGTCTGGGGCCCACTCTATAGTGCTTGTCCCCTTGAGACCCTTGCTTGGTCTCTCATGGTAGGGTCATAGTACTATACCAACCAAACCAATCTAATGACCAAATACATAGGATGCCGGTAGGAACACCTACCTCTTTGTCTGGGTACATAGTATACACTACATTTATACCCAGTCATCAGCCTAACCTGTAGCCCTATTTTCAGAAAGTCCGCCTAAAGGTACATGCCCAAGTAAATGTAAATTCTTTGCCGGTGAATAACATCATGTTATTGTTGTGGCGCATCCGACCTCGCTCACTGAGCTCATTCAGCACCTTCTTGAGATCAAGTGTACAAATCTAAGCAGATTAATACAGGAAAGATGATTAAACAGAAGGATTTGTAGATACAGTAATAAATCATAATCCATTTTAATTATAAATTCACATTTGACCTTGAACTTGACCGTGACCTTATTATGGCCAAATCATACATCTATGGATAGGGAAAATGCTTCTCTTTCCAATGACAGTCTGGATTTAGTAATTTCCTTGCGGTTTTACGATAGAATATATATAATTGGCATTTTTTCGATAAATTCATATTTTCGGTAAATCTTTTTTTTGATCAAATTTTTTTATTATTAATTACATGAAACACAATAACCACAGTAACAAAAAACATAACTTCACAGGAGAATAACAAACAATAATAATACAGAATAATAAATTATAAAGACAAAAAGAAAAAGAAACAGCGTCCAACCTATCAAATATAGATGGCTACTTCAATAACAAAAAGGGTCTTCAAAACATGGCAACCTTTCCCCACCTTTACAAAGTGGAGTGACTTAAAAGATTGTTTATGAGAGTGTTGCCGCAGATTTACTGTAGATAGCCTAGGTCCCTTACACCTGCTCAAGACTGCCAAACTCGCAGAAGGTAAAATGTAAGAAGAAAGAAATTCTTCCTCCAAGTTGGTTGACAGGTCAATCAGTCTGCCAATATTAGTCCCTTGGGGAGATGGCATGTGAATTGACATATAGCGCAGAATAGCTAAATACCAACCCCCCCTAAAATCCCCCCAGTCAAAGTTAAGAAGGACAAGACAAAAACCAAGACAGACAAGACATTTCCTCCTCCCCCTCCCCAGAGACCGCCGGACCCCCCCGATCAAGCTCCCCAACCCCGCTCAGCCGCACACGGCGGTCTTTACCTTCTCAGCTGCTGCGAACCACAGGTCAATTCCAGCCTGCCCTACCCCGATCACCCGGGCCGTGGATATCTCAAGATAAATCACATCCAATAGAGTTAGGGACCAGTTAATCATTGTAAGCTTCTCAGGCTCCTTCCATCTCATTGCTATTAGCTTCTTCGCTGCTGTGACGCCCGCTAGGACAACCCTTTTCAGTTGTACGGACGCGGGTAGTGTCGTTATATCGTTCAGGAGTAGCGTAACAGCTGTGAATGGGATAGTTAAGCCACACAGATCTGAAAGTTTGTCCGTTATTGACCTCCAGAAGCGGGCCACTGGTGGGCAATCCCAATACATATGCATATAAGTGCCAGTGGCCTTTTGAGAACACAAAGTGCACCGAGAGTCGGTTATCAGTCCCATAGCATATAGCTTCCTAGGTGTAAGATAGGTCCTATGAATATAATTAAAATTAATTTGCTGGTGATTGGGGTTGCGGGAAGATAATGCCACATTTGCCCAAACATCATCCCAGTCAAACTCGGGGTCCAACTCCGGGATATCCACACGCCAGATTGTATCCAATGATAAATTTTTATACGTGGATTGAATTAAGAGCGTATAAAAGTCGGAGACAAACCCTCTGGATGTCGTCCTGTCCACTATGAGCCTGAGGAAGGGGTGTGGGTGCAAGGCTTGAGCCCACGGTACGCCATGCGCCCTCAGTGCTGACCTTAGTTGAAGGTAAAGAAAGAAGGACTCGCCGGGAAGATCATAAAATTCTCTTAAGTCCTGAAACGCACGGAGGCCGTTCTTATCATAAATATCCTCCAGAGTATGCACTCCCCTCCTTTGCCATTGAGGAAT
The DNA here is from genome assembly GCF_963971535.1 of Notolepis coatsorum. Taxonomy (NCBI): domain Eukaryota; kingdom Metazoa; phylum Chordata; class Actinopteri; order Aulopiformes; family Paralepididae; genus Notolepis; species Notolepis coatsorum. The sequence continues at coordinate 107,700,957 of NC_140165.1, forward strand.
ATTAACCGGCTTGTGTCCAACAAGTAATTGCTGGTTATTAAAAATTGGAGAGTCCAGGTGCCATGGGCATTTAACCCGACACGACCTCTGTACATTACGCCACGTTTGGATCACGTGAGTTATGATCGGTCCATACCTCAGCCGGCATTTCGAAATAGAGACAGTGGAGTACACTACATCCTGCAATCTTAGCGGAGATACCGCCGCCGCTTCTAAGGAGCGCCACGATACAGCCTCTACAGGGTCTAGCCAGCACATCAGAGGTCTCAGTGAAAAGGACCAGAAATAAAGTTTAAAATCAGGGATTGCGAGGCCCCCATCTTGTTTTCTACGTTGAGTAGTAGCCCTTTTGATTCTCGGGCGTTTGTTATTCCAGATAAACTTAGATACCATCGATTGTACCTTGCGCCAGTGGTCTATTGGAGGGGGCAGGGGGAGCATTGAGCTAATAAAATGTATCCTAGGCAGGATGTTCATTTTGATTATGGAAGCCCGGGCTTGTAAGGAGTTAGGAAGGGACGACCACCTGTCTAGATCCTGGCGTATTTTATCATAAGTACCCGTGAAGTTGTACTTAGTAGTTTGGTTCAGCGTGGGGAATATCTCTATGCCCAAGTATTTAAAATGTTCTACTATGGGGATATCAGCTGGTAGTCGTACCGCCTTGGCCAGTTCATTAAGAGGTAGGCAGGCTGATTTGTTCCAGTTAATCTTAAAGCCTGATAATTTACCAAAGTCGTCGATTATCCTCAATAATTTTGTGGCTGACCGGGAGGGGTCGTCCATGAAAATCAGCAGGTCATCCGCATAGAGAGCAATTTTGTGTGGAGTATTATTGACCATTATGGGGACGATGTCCTCCGATTGCCTAATAAATTGGGCCAAAGGTTCGAGGGAAAGCGCGAACAGTCCTGGGCTCAGAGGACAACCCTGTCTAGAAGATCTGGAGACTGGAAAGAGTGTGGAACAGTTTTATGCCTGTCAGTATCATCGCAGACGGCGAGGCATACAGGACTTTAATCATATGAATAAAACTCTTCCCAAGACCCATGACCTCAAGTACCTTCCACAGGTATGACCACTCAAGTCTGTCAAACGCCTTCATGGCATCCAAAGACAGAACTGTGGATGGAGTTGTATTGTCTTTACTGTTATCGATTACATGCAACAGCCTCCTAAGATTATCTGCAGCCAGACGCCCCGGGATAAAACCAGTTTGATCGCAGTGTACCAATACAGACATAAATCTCTGCAGGCGACGGGCCAGCACCTTGGCAAACACTTTTAAATCGGCCCCGAGAAGACTCAAGGGTCTATAGCTACCACAATCATTGGGATCTTTGTCCTTCTTGAGAAGTAAAGAAATCAACGCCATATTGACATCTCTTGAGAACTCCCCTTGTTCGATAGCGTAATTGATCATATCGAGCATCAATGGACCCAGTTGGTCCCAGAAAGCTAAATACACTTCGGGTGGAATACCATCCCAGCCTGGTGCCTTACCCCTCTGCATTTCAACAATCGTCTCCCTCAATTCCACGAGAGTAATCGGTCTCCCCAGTTCCTTGGCCTCTTCCTCAGAAATGTGGGGTATCTCAAGCCCGCCAATGAACGATTCAAATTTAGAGTCATCAAGATTACCCTCTGAGCTATATAACTGTGAGTAAAACTCTTTAAAAGTGTCATTGATCTTTTTCGAATCAGTAGTGACTGCACCCTGGCTCGTCCTAATCGAGGGGATATCCGAGAAATGATCATTTGAGCGTATTTTCATTGCCAATAGATGGCTAGGTCTGGAGCCGTGAAAATAGTAATTTTGTCTTGTCCTATGTATCAAGAACTCAGACTGTTGCTTAAGTATGGAGTTTATTTCTTTTTTGACTATCTTACGTTGTTCAAGTTCAAGTTCAAGTTCTTTAATAGTTGTCATACAGAAGTACAGAATACTTTCATACAAAATGCTTCTTACTGTTACGCTCCAGAGACTGTGCTAGACAAGATAGTATCAAATAACATAATAACATAATATAGCATGAATTTAGAAGAAGAAAATGAGGTCACAGTGTTCGGTATAGACATATGTACAATGTTCTGAGTTACCATATAATATACAATACACAATACTATGCAGTGTACTAATGTACAGTACTATCTAGTGCAAAGCAGAAATGGGATGAGGTACAATTTTAGGTACAATTTACAGTAAGGTGTACGAGTTGTAGTGCAATCCTTCATCCATAAATATAAAGTGTGGGGAGTGGGTGCTACAGTGTGTTTGTTTAAAGTGGGTGTGTGCTATAAAGTGTGTGTAGTGGGTGCTACAGTGTGTTTGTTTAAAGTGAGTGTGTGCGTGTGGATGTGTGTGCTATGTGTGTTTGGTGGTTGTTGTTGTGTAGTGTTCATTCATTGTTCGTTTAGCAGCCTGATGGCCTGGGGATAGAAGCTACTTCTGAGTCTTTCTGTGCTCGCCTTGTGTGTTTAGTCGTTCATTATAGTTAGTTTGCAAGGATGCGTATAGGTCCGCATATAATGATTCCAGTCCTTCTAGCTTTTTTGACCGGGATTTTCGCAAATTGGAGGCAAATAGTGTGACATGACCCCTGATAAATCCTTTCAATGCGTTCCACAGGACCCTAGGGTCATCTACTGTGCCAACGTTGATCTGCAAAAATTCAGCTAGTTTACTCCTAAACTCAGAACAGAAGTCATCGTTCTTTAGCAAGGTCGAATTAAAACGCCATCTGGGAGCTCTTGCGGAGAGCCTGCCAAAGGTTGCCGTAAGGAAAATCCCCTTGTGGTCTGAGAGAGCCAAGGGAACCAATGAGACATCGAAACTATCAAACATATTAGGGGACGCGAATGCATAGTCAATTCGAGAGAAGCTTTTGTGTCTGGCTGACAGGTGAGAGTAATCTTTGAGGGTGGGGTTGGATAAGCGCCAAAGGTCTGTGAGCCCCGTGTCCTTGGCCCACATCCTAAGGGCCTTAGAGGCCCGTTTTTGGTCGCTCGTTTCAGAGGGCCTGGACCTATCCATCTCCGCATCCCAGCACGCATTAAAATCGCCACCCACAATGAGAGCGTATCCATTAAGTTCCAACATATTCTTCGTGATTGTATTATAGAACGCTGAATCAAATGTGTTAGGAGCATACAATGCTATTATAGCCATCTTCCTATGCAAGAATTCAACTTTTGCTATAGTAATCCTTCCCTCCGTGTCCGACCATACATCCAAGACTTTGATATCAAGGTTACGTCTTGTAACTATGACTACTCCTTTCGTCTTATCATCGGCTGAGGATGAGGAGATAACGTGATATTGCCGATTTGCCAGTCTTGACACGTCACCTACCAATAAATGCGTCTCACTAAGGAGAGCAAGGTCAATATTTCTCCTCTTCAATAGCCAAAGGACACTGGCACGCTTGTGTGGGGCGTTAAGCCCTCCTGCGTTCCAAATTAAAATATTCAATTTAGCCATGGTCGAGCTCGTCTAAATGCGTAGAGAACATACCAGTGCAGCCAGGCCGAGTACAGAGGCGCTGATCCAGGCGGGCCCAGACGGTCAATCCCAGGAGTTCAGAGGAGGAACAATTACACACATATAAGACAACAGTACATAAAACACATAAAAATACCACCCCAGCTACAACCCCCCCTCCTTCTACTCTAAACCCTAACCCACCCGTCCTATTATAAGCCCCCCTATACCCACTCTCCAATCCCCACCCTATGCCCCATCCACTGAGGATGGTCATCTTCCTATCACTTCCCACTAGAGACATGGATCCAAAAAGACGCTCCCCACTCCAACCCCCCTCTAGATAAACCCCTGAGTAAACCCCCACTAGTCCAATAAACACAAATAATAATAAAAATAAAATTCAATAAAGATATCGGTCGAAAACCACCTGAGCCCTGGCCCCAACATAAGACAACCATAATGGTAAAAATAGCCATTATTAAATAATAACTCCACATCAACCTGCAACCATCTATTTCCGAATCTGCGCTTCAACGTCGCAATGTTATAGCCCAAATGGGTACAGGAAAATTCAAAACAAAATTAAATTAAAGCATCCCAGCCGATAGTCTAAGGCAGGATCGGGTCACAGGTTAATTGTGCAAAATTGTGTGAACAATGTCAATTAAACAATGACAATAATAAGAAGGGGAAAAAAGGGGTTATGGTTAAAGTGCACCCCTGAAGCAGTCCCTCTGATCAGGCACAACGGCTGAAATGACATAACCTATGTAAGAATCGACAATAATAGGAAAAGGAAAAAGAGGGTTATGGCTAAAGTGCAAGCAAAGTTAAACCTGACCCAGCCTGTTATCACATATTTATGTATATTCGTTCGAGAGCCAACGTGAACCTTGGCCCTAACATGACAGCTATAATGGAAAAATTAGCCATTATTATATAATTACTCAACATCAACCCTGTGGCCATCTACCTCGTAGTCTGCATATTAATGTTGCAACATTATAGTATAAATGGATAAAGGAAAATTCAAAACAAAATCAAAGCATATCAGCAGTTAGTCTAAGGTAGGATCGAATCACAGTTAAATTGCTCATTCAAATGCCATTAAAACAGCGACAATAATAGGAAAAGGAAAAAGAGGGTTATGGCTAAAGTGCAAGCAAAGCTAAACCTAAGCCAGCCTGTTATCACATATTTTATGTATATTCGGTCGAGAGCCAACGTGAGCCTTGGCCCTAACATGACAGCTATAATGGAAAAATTTGCCCTTATTATATAATTACTCAACATCAACCCTGTAACCATCTACCTTGGAGTCTGCATATTAATGTCGCAACGTTATAGCACAAATGGATCACGGAAAATTCAAAACAAAATTAAGGCATATCAGCAGTTAGTCCAAGGTAGAATCGGATCACATTTAAATCGCGCATACAGATGACATAAAAACAGCGACAATAAGAAAAAAAAAAGGAAAAGAGGGTTATGGCTAAAGTGCAAGCCATATAACCATATAGCCATAAAGTGCAAGCCATACCCGACCAAACCTGTTATCATATATTGTATATGCATATTCAACCGACCTTGGCTTCTACTATTGGATCCCAAAGCTCAAAACAACCTGGATATAAAAATAAAAGCATACCAGAAGTTAGTTAAGGACCCGATCACTCTTGAATTGTGCAAACCAATGTCACTTTGAACAGCAACAGCAACCAAAATACGTAACCATTAACGGGTCTCGAATGTCTCAGCGCAGACGATAGACGAAGCCCGCTCAGCTAGCCCGAGGCTAGCGCGTAAGCTAGTGATGAATCCGGATAGCACGTTAGCCTATTATGTACATTGTTCAGCTAGCTCGTTAGCTTCCAAAGAGGCGATACACAAGTACGACCATGAGGTCAGCTTTAGCAAGTAACAGAAGTCATTGGGAAGCCCCGCTAGTTGGATGGGCAGTGGGCAGTTAGCATGTCTGGGCATGACAGCAAGTATTTGTGAATAGTCGGCCTAATCATTGTATATAGGCCCACACCGCCAAGTCACTCACCCGACATAGATATTAAGCAACAGTCCCGGGTATCCCCGCGAGATATTCCTTCGCTTTAGCCAACGACCAAAATGAACGCTGACCATCGACCTTCTCCAATACAGATAATTTCGCAGGAGCGAATAACGTGGGCCTCAGGCCTAGTTTCCATAGCTTAGTCAGGACCACCTTGTATTCGCCTCTCTGTGCTTGAACCTCCGGCGTAAAGTCTTCGAAAATGGCCACTTTGTGATCGCCAAGCCTCAGATTACCCCTTCTGGTACGAGCCGACCGCATGATGAGTTCTCTCTGCTGAAGCCTGTTCAGCTTGACTATGATGGGCCTCGGCTCTTTGTTCACGCCGGGAGAAAACCTGCCCGCTCTGTAGGCCGACTCACAGACAGGAGGCGAAGGGAGGACGTCCGTCCCTAGTATTTTCTGCAGCAGTTCGGGCATGGTCTCAGAGAGACGGCCTTCACCGCTGGCCTCCGGTACTCCAACAATCCTGACGTTGTGGCGTCTATCCCGGGACTGCATCTCCTCCATTGCCGACTGTAGTTTGTTGACTTCAGCCTGCCTAGCCAGCAGGGCGGATTCGAGACCCGCCATCTTCTCGCACTGTAATGATACCTCCGTCGTTAGCATGGCTAGTTCGTTAGCATTAGCCGATGAGGCAGCGTGAATCGACTCCATCTTGTCTGTCAGCGGGACCACCGCCAGCCGTATCTCTTCCGATATCTCACAACGGAGGTTGACACAAAAATCCGCCAACACTTTCTTCTGTGCTTCAGCGACGCGTGCCTCAGAGTCTGCGTGTAGCTTGGTCATGACCAAGAGCACAGCTTCGCTTATTTCCCCGACACCGGACGACGATGCGGCCAGGCCCGGTGGTGGTGGTTTGCTGGTTGGGGCGCTCATGGCTCTAGTTTCCACCCCCGTCATCGCAGAAAGTAAAAAAAAAAGGCGATGACAGTATACTAAACACGACGACCTAGCAAACAGATAAAAAACAAATAAAAATAAAATAAAGACTAATGGGGAGAAACGTATATTCAGCACGGTAGAAGGGAGCTCATGTGAAACACGTCTACTCCATGATCGCTCAGCTCCGCCCCCCCTATTTTCGGTAAATCTTAAAAACATCGATACAAATTTGAATATACACTGTGACTGCTGTTTTGATAGGGTTAAGGTCTTTACTATTGGCTACATTTGAAAAAGAAACACAACATACCTCTTAACATCCAACGGCCCACATGTGGGCCCTCTTGAGGGGACCTTACAGCTTAACAAGCTAAGTACCATTCAAATACATAGGATGTAGTAGTATTGTATAGTATAATATAGTACCATCTCTACTACCACTCACCTAGAACAGCTGTGGTGTTCTTTCTGCAGTAACACCTTCAACCACAAGGTGGCATATTACTTCTATTGTAGTCTACTGAGTTGAAAGAAACTATAGGACTAGGCTACACAATGTATACAGACAAGAAATGAAGGCAATATTAAGGATATTCAATTCAATTTACATATTGAAGTAAAGTGTAGGTTATAAATGCACCTATACCAACTCCAGGTTGTAAAAATAAGGAATATTTTCCAATTGGACCATTATGTCATATTAAAACCATTTAAAAGTGTTACAATGGTGTCAAAACCATGTCTTTATTGGATCATTTCTCTGGGGCACCTTCTATATCTTATATATATATTTTTTACTACAACCTTTCCATTCATACTACTGTTTGTGATTTGTGGTTGTATTTATCATTATGTTATATCACAAGAACATTTACATTTAAATGCCATATAGACAATTTTTCCAGTAAATTGTCTTCTTGTACAGGAACAGAACCAGCTTCCCAGTGATTAGCAGAAAAAGGGTAGTTGAAGCAGTTTTTCTATCTGTCTTGGATTAGATGTGATTTATAGACAGGCTGCTGCTTCCACTCTTAAGCCCTTGGATCCTGTATATCACAGTTAGATTTATCACCGGTGATAGTTATGGTTCTGACCTTTGTATCCTGTATAATAAGGTTGGATGGTCCTCTCTGGCAGAGAAACGTGATTTGCACTGGTATCTGTTTCTATATAAAGCCATTGTTGGAGATCTTCCCCTTTATATAAATGGTAAATGGACTTATATCACTTCATTATTGGACTGGACCTCTGGACCTTATCATAATCACTCCAATGATTGACTTATGCTTCAAACACCAGAGTTTACATTGAACATTGAATCTGCTTTTAGCTCTGTGCCCCTGACACATATGGAAAGTCCTGCAATGTACCTTAAAAAACTCAATACATTACTATCCTTTGGATAGTTTAAAATCCTTAAAGACCAACCATTTCACCCCAGTTTGCAGTTGTTTTTAAATTGTTTTATTGATTGACCTTCTTGATTTTTAAAATTTATGTTTTAGTATATTAATGCTGTATTTTCGCATCATCACTGAAAATGGGAGCTTGCTCTCAAAGGTCTTTTCGAGATTAAATAAAGGGTGAATGGATGAAATAATGAATGCAAGTCTTATCGTGCCAATAAAGCCCTAAAAAGAGAGAGAGAGCGAGAGAGAGAGAGGGGTGTGCATAAGTGAGGAGGTCAGGTGGGAGGAGAGGAAACGAGAAGAAGGAGGGGTGAGAGCGGAGAGGAAGAGAAAGAGAGCCATCGTGTGTGCTGGACTACACTGCGCGACGAGGGAAGAGGGAGCGGCGGCGGCGACACCGAGGCTGCGACCGACCCGACAAACCGACCCGGCCGGCGGCCATTATAGTCCGTCTTGTCCTCCTCCTCACCATGACATTTAAATAACTTCACGTCCCGACTGACCGAGATGTATGTCAACTGCGTTTTAACGGTTGGCAAGCGGAAGCGAGAGTAGGGGGGGGGGGGGCGTGTATCCTTTCCGCAACGGACTTTGGTTTCCGGGAAAGAGTTGCTGGGGACAAGAAAAATAAACCAAAAAAAAGTGATCTTCTGTCAAGTCAAGAAGACTAACAGAGTTTATTAAGAACGTTCTCCCCCCTCGGGACGGGAGAGAGAGAGGGGCTGTTGTTGTGGAGTTTATTTGGGGGGGGGGATGGATACCCATGTTAAAGAGGGACAGCTTTACGTGCAGCACCAGAAGTTTGGAAAGGTAAGTGAAACCAAACCAAACCACACTTTAATGCATTCAGATGTGAACTGTGGCGACACTAGTGAAACATTCCGTCGTTGTCCCTCCTCCGTCCTGGTCCTGGATAGCCCCTTTCGTGACTGTGATGCACCGAGTGGATCCACAGTCACTTGCTCCTCAATAGGAAACCAACCTAGATTTACCATGAAGGACTGGTTCTGGCCGAACCGTTCGTTATACAAGAATCACAGATACATTTCAAAGGTACTCACAGTTGCACGAGGGTTTCGAACAGAGATACGGGATGGTTTAAAGGCTCGGCGTTGCTAATAAACATTTTAAAGAATTTTTATAAACTGCTCAAACGGCATTATTTCCGGCGTTGGCTGCCTGGTTGTGATCACAGCGCATGCGCATCATGCCCCCAACGCCGGAAATAATGCAGTGTTGACCAGTTTATAAAAAATATTTAAAATGTTTATTAGCAACGCCGAGGTTTCAAACCATCCCGTATCTCTGTTCGAAACCCTCGTGCACCTCTGAGTATCTTTGACATTTCTCTGTGATACTTGTATAACGAACGGTTCGGCCAGAACCAGTCCTTCAGGGTAAATCTAGGTTGGTTTCCTATTGAGGAGCAAGTGACTGTGGATTCACTCGGTGCATCACAGTCACGAAAGGGGCTAGGTCCTGGAATGTCGTAAAGAACTGACCGTCTGCTATTCGGAACCGAGCAACTAGACTAGTAGCGTCTTGGAGAGCAGCCTTGCAGCCAGGGAGCAGCTCGACGTCATGAGACATAGCGCACATATTGATGCAATTACAGACGAGAGTCATTGTTGTGCCCATTGCATTTGGCTTCAAAGGGACATATAGGACGCGGGCTACACTTATCCAGCGTTGCATAGAGTAGATCATCTCTTGTTTTGATGTTGTCAAACCTTGAGAAGAGGAAGCTAGGAAGAGGAGGGGGCAGATCGTCACAAATGTATCAGTACTAAATACCTATATGTCCCTATGCCATAAATGTCATGTATGTTATGTATGTCATAAATGTCTATATGAATTGAAAATGGGGGACCCTGATGGAAACAAGACAAACGTCTTTCTCAGGTCTGCATCCCCTTAACAATTGTATGTATTGAGCCGTACTGTATTGTACCCATTCTGCAATCTGTTAAATAAAGTTTTCATTCATTCATTCATTCATTCATTTCATTCATTCATTCATCGGACGCTTGTGTGTGTGTGTGTGTGTGTGCGTGTGTGTGTGTGCGCGCGTGTGTGTGATGTGTATGAATGAGTAATTACACTAGTTCATTCATGCTATATTATGTTATTATGTTATTTGATACTATCTTGTCTAGCACAGTCTCTGGAGCGTAACAGTAAGAAGCATTTTGTATGAAAGTATTCTGTACTTCTGTATGACAACTATTAAAGAACTTGAACTTGAACTAGTTTGAAGTGACAGTTGAATATCGTAGAGTCAAATAGACCAATAGAATATAAACATTCTGTCAGTGTGTAACAAAGGTGCAGAGTAGGCCTTGCTTTGAGCCGTGTGTGTGTGTGTGTGTGTGTGTGTGTGTGTGTGTGTGTGTGTGTGTGTGTGTGAGAGAGTGATACGCTGCAGTATTAGGTCTTCTTTTGGACCCTGTGCCTTTATGTATGCATGTTTACTTTGCAGTATCAGTTACAATGGTAGACCTGGCCTTATTCTGTGTGTGTGTGTGTGTGTGTGTGTGTGTGTGTGCACGCGTGTATTTATTTTGTGCCTCTGGTCCAATCAGTTGGATAATACGTCATCATCAACTCTGTTTGCCTCCAAGAGTCTCTCTCTCTCTCTCTCTCTCTCTCTCTCTCTCTCTCTCTCTCTCTCTCTCTCTCTCTCTCTCTCTCTCTCTCTCTCATATGACTTTGATGACTTGGACCAACAACACTTTCAGGCCTTGTTTCCTGCTCTGCGTCCTCTGGCATCATTACCAGGCCTGAACTTACACCAGTTATGCAGCAAGCAGGATCCTGAATGAAGACCGCTATGGTCGAAACATGTCGATTAGATTTTAAATGACTTAGCCACCTTTTAATAAAGGCCTTTTAACCTTCTTCCCTCTGGATTTTACATCTTTTTGAGTGCCTGGATCGACTCTCTTCTCTTACACCAGTTATGGTTATTATAGAGAATAATATAATTATATAACAGAGAACAGAATATGCTGCTACATAGAATGGAATGGAACTGATTAATTAAGAGCAGAGTAGAACAGAGTAGAGCACAGCAGAGTAGAATCATCAAGCAGAGTAGAACAGAGTAGAGCACAGCAGAGTAGAATCATCAAGCAGAGTAGAACAGAGTAGAGCACAGCAGGTAGAATCATCAAGCAGAGTAGAACAGAGTAGAGCACAGCAGGTAGAATCATCAAGCAGAGTAGAACAGAGTAGAGCACAGCAGGTAGAATCATCAAGCAGAGTAGAACAGAGTAGAGCACAGCAGGTAGAATCAAGCAGAGTAGAACAGAATAGAGCACAGCAGGTAGAATCATCAAGCAGAGTAGAACAGAGTAGAGCACAGCAGGTAGAATCAAGCAGAGTAGAACAGAATAGAGCACAGCAGGTAGAATCAAGCAGAGTAGAACAGAGTAGAGCACAGCAGGTAGAATCATCAAGCAGAGTAGAACAGAGTAGAGCACAGCAGGTAGAATCAAGCAGAGTAGAACAGAATAGAGTAGACTAAATGAGAAATAGAATAGAACAGGAACCTGAATATCAGTTCAACATAACAGGGAGGTTTGGTGATTTTGGACCTATATATAATTTTTCTCACCCTTAACCTTAGATGTTGATTCGTTACCTCTAGGGCCGTATAATTAGCTATTCAAAATTGTATTGAAATTGGAATTTGGCCTAGTGCGATGTCCATATAAATATCCTTATCCAACAGGGGTGTAACGGTACGTGTATTTGTCCCGCAATGTCACGGTATGGACGTCATGGTTCGGTACGTGTAGACAAAGAATATAGTCTAGTTTTGTTGAGCTAGTTTGTTTGCTTCTAGTGCAATGTAAATGGTAAATGGTAAATGGCTGCATTTATATAGCACTTTTATCCAAAGCGCTTTACAATTTGTTCCTCACATTTGACCCATTCACTCACACATCCACACACCGACGGCGGAGGCAACCATGCAAGGTGCCAACCTGCTCATCAAGAGCAATTAGGGGTTAAGTGTCTTGCTCACGCTGTTATTTATTCGTTATTTATTTTTATCACTAACATTCTTGGCAAAGATTGGACGGAATACGGTCAGGTAGCACCTGGGGAGAAGGCTACTACATCAGGTTAGACACAAAGTTTTGTTTTGACAACTTTTGAGAAACTTTGAAAACGATGCCGTTGGGGTCTGTGTCTCCCGGGGGCCGACGGATCTACGTGGGTTCGGTGATGAGTTGTCTTTTGTAATCGCTGAGTAGTCACTTCTTCTGATAACTTTTATTGTAATTAGTTCATGGTACAAAAATTCAATGTAACTATCAAATTCAATGATCGATTGATAACGATCAATAGCGATAACGTTAGTTAGCAATTTTTGGCTCACGATAGCTCATTTTAGATATTGTTAGCATCCTGATGTGCCAATCACTGGAGCCAGGCAGAAAAACAACTACTTATTCTCTAGATCAGTGGTTCTTAAGTTGTCTAGCCTCGGGACCCAACATTTTCCTTAGTCATTAACACTTTGTTTGCCGTTCACGTAGATCTACGTTTCTGTGGCCCAGCGGTTGAGTGCCGGAAACGTGGATCTACATTTTTGTCTCGTTTTTCCTTTTATTCGCTATTGCCATTCATAATCCATCGAGGCACCTTCATGTGCTTGTACTGAATGTGTCTGAGATCGCAGACGGTCAATACCGCCGCCTAACGCCTTGCGGCCGCTATTGCACTCCATTTGAAACAATGTGGTTTGTTTTCTCGGACGAGCTGGGGCGTGGGGGCGGGTTCTAAACACTCCGGCAAGACAAGCGGTCACCACGGTTGCCTCAACGAGTTAATCCGCCCGGCCGTTCATGTGCAATGCTGGATAACGTGGGACAGACTACCGCGACCAGTATTTGGAATGGCGATCAGATAATTGGATTATTCTTTTTGCATTACATCAGAGACAAGGTAAGGACTATATATTACCAATCTTGGGTTGAGCCGATAATTCTTTTGCCGCGATTGCAGCCTGCGTGTGTGTGTGTGTGCATGCCGTTGGCTGCGATAGACGCACGGCGGGCCGGTTTTCCCCCGTCCCCTTTCGTGCATGCACAAGGAAACATAATACCGATAATCTAGCGTAGGGGTGGACGGTATAAACGGTATACGGTATAAACGGTATGAATTTGCGCTACGGTATGGATTTTGACTATACCTAGAATTAGATATAGATAATAGATATGTGCGAACTGGAAAAAGTTATCTAGGAGCACAGAGGCTTCGCGCAGTGGGCGTGTCAACGCACAATTGTCATTTCATAATAGACACGGAACAGAGCGGACCTTCAATTCTAGAAGCAAACTAGTAGCTCTTCCACCCTGCGTTTGAAGGCTGTGTGACAACTTATCTCGCGAGTCGCGCAGTTTAGTTTCTATGTGTAATGTAAACTCTGCTACGGATCCAATCGTCTAACATGCTTTGCATTCTCGCCATCCTGGAATGCCCACGTCGCGTTAAAACCTTATGTAATGTTAACTATTGATGTAGCCTCAGAAAGCTAACGTTAGCTGGCTCCACTCCTACTGTAGCAACCTGTTGATGTACTAGCCTCAGAAAGCTAACGTTAGCTGGCTCCACTCCTACTGTAGCAGCCTGTTGATGTACTAGCCTCAGAAAGCTAACGTTAGCTGGCTCCACTCCTACTGTAGCAGCCTGTTGATGTACTAGCCTCAGAAAGCTAACGTTAGCTGGCTCCACTCCTACTGTAGCAGCCTGTTGATGTACTAGCCTCAGAAAGCTAACGTTAGCTCCACTCTAGCAGCCCCCTCCCTCCCTCTCTCACTCTGTCTCCCCCATCCCTCTCTCTCTCACTCTGTCTCCCCCATCCCTCTCTCTCTCTGCTAACAATCCTGATTCGATTCTTGAACCTATTTCATTAAAAAGGAAGATATTGATGGACATTAGCTATAGTATAGCTCAGCAGCTGTAACAGAATCATTTTATTATTTTAGATTATTTACGTTTTAAGTTAACAACGACAAAAGAAATCCAGCGGTGGACCGACATAAAAGCAGCACTGGATCCAAGATACACATTACCTGCCCGCAGACACTTGAGAAAAGGTTTTGCATTTTTAACACATCCGGTGCTGTTAACGTAATCAGGCGAAAAATTACAACATGTTTATTGAATTACACAAAAACGCAGTTTACGCGTCTTTTCCCTGGAATGACTCAGAAGCACCCAAACTATATTCATATTCAAAACGGTGTAAAACGGGGATACGGATGAAAAAAGAATCTGTTTTTTGCACATTGACCAGAAGCAAGTCACTGAGACTCGACGCGTTATTATAGACCCATAGCTATACTATAAAATATAGGTTTAGCTCTACAAACTACAACTACGTTTACATGGGTTTAATGGACGGCAAGGAAGGGGTCACTTCCCGGAAGGGGCGTGGCACTCAATGTGTTAAAACATGAAATAAACACAAAAAAGTGCAACGAAAGTGCAACTAGGGCTAAAAACCCAATGAAATAAAATAATAATAAATAATATATGCTTCTTAGCAGACTTCTTAGCATAACATAACAGACCTAAGTTTGGGGAACTAATGGGATAACTGGGGATGCAACAAAAGTGCAACTAGGGCTAAAAACACAATGAAATAAAATAATAATAATAATAATAATAATAATAATAATAATAATAATAATAATAATAATAATAATAATAATAATAATAAATAATATGCTTCTTACCAGACTTCTTAGCTTAACATCCCAGGGAACTAATGTGATAACTGGGGATGTTGTTTGCTCCTGACAAGAGTCAAAAGTCTGGGGTGATGGTAGACAAAGCAACTCTGAGGTCGTGCTCAATGTCCAATCTGTTCCTCTGCTTTGTCTTCAGCTGGACCAGAGCCGAGAAGCCACTTTCACAAAGATAGGTAGTGCTAAAAATGTGTTTTTATTTTATATTATATATATATTTCTTTTTACACACACATCCGACCCACTCAAAATGGCCCCGCGACCCACTTTTGGGGGTGCGACTAGTGATGCACCGATGTGAAAATTGTGGCCGATACCGATATTAATATTGCTGTTCTGGCTGATACCGATATTTACCGATTGTCGATATCTCTGTATAGAAAACACTTTTTTATGATAATCAAATAAAGAGCTATCTTCCAAAACGCATATTTTTTTTGACTTTTGTAACTTATTTTCAGAAATGACTGATATTTTGAAACTATTTAAGGCCAAAGCATGCAAAAAAAAAAAAAAAAAAAAAGATTAAAAAGATTTTTTATTTTATTTTTTATATCGGTGTGAACGTTGACATGAAAAGAAAAAAGGTAAAAAAAATTATAATAATAATTTCTTCGGTATCTCACTTGAATCGATACTCGGTAGTACCGACGTGTTTCGGTTCGGTACCTCAAAAGTACCGAATTCGGTACCCATCCCTAGGAGGGACTATACAACACTAGGTGGAACTAAGAATACCTTGCACTACTTGCACTACTGCTATAAATGAAAAGAAACATAGCCTTATGCATTTGGTATTTTTTTTTTTGCTTTTTGCCTGTTGTACCGAACCATGACCCCAAAACCGAGGTATGTACCGAGCCGTGGCTTCTGTGTACCGCTTAGTGTACACAAGTTTTGTGGTACTGGTACTGCAGAGATGTCCTGGCCTACAACTTAGAAAACATCTTTGTTTGCTACAGATCCCCGAAAGATCACACCATGACCATTTGAGTGTTTTTAAATGAAAATGAGACACACAAACACACGCACACACACACACACACACACACACACACACACACACACACACACACACACACACACACACACACACACACACACACACACACACACACACACACACACACACACACACACACACACACAGAGGACTTTTTCCACGTGTGAGGTTGGAAAATGTGACTTAACCGTGTAGCTGCAACATCCGACCACAGTTTGTGTTTCTGACACTTCTCTTGACAGCATGTGAAGCTACAGCTTACAGGCCTACATGCTGAGCCCTCCTAGTCCCCAGTACACACATGTATTACATCACAGAGGTCAGAGGGCACAGGGTCGCCCACGCAGCGCAGCGCCCACAGAGTGGTTTGGGTGGTTCAGTGCCTTGCTCAAGGACACTCGGGCAGTAGATGTAGCCTGATACCAGCCACCTCAAATTCATCGATAGGGGCCTATAACACCCTACACACACCCGATATCACTGTTTCTGAGCTGTAGAAATCTATAGTAAACTATGAGTGTGTACCTTTTAGATTCCCTCCCCTGGTGCAAATGTTATCCGTTTGGCTCATTCAGGAGAATGTTTTTGAATTGGGTTGATGTGTCACGCTGACAGGTACAGGACCCGTGGGTTTGAGACCGTGTCGCCCAGAGAGAGTAAGCTGTAGTCCTCCTTGCCAGGATGAATGACACCCATAGAAGGTGTGGTCTCTTCTGGCCAGGATGAATGACACCCATAGAAGGTGTGGTCTCTTCTTGCCAGGATGAATGACACCCATAGAAGGTGTGGTCTCTTCTTGCCAGGATGAATGACACCCATAGAAGGTGTGGTCTCTTCTTGCCAGGATGAATGACAACCATAGAAGATGTGGTCTCTTCTTGTCTAAATATCATCTCCAGCCTTGGCCGACTGTCAAAGCCTCTGAAGGCTGTGGCACACTTTTGGCCGAGACACACATCATTCTGTGGCACACCAAAATGACTGACTTGTCGGGTGATGTCATGTAAGTGGGTTCATCATGTAGCCTAGTAGCAGTAGCTCTGCTTTGATCCCACGATGGGAAATTCCTTTGAAGGCCCCAAACCGTACACCATACGGGAGCCCCACCACCACCACCACAAAGAACGGTTTCTTCTGAAATTGTTTTCATTCTCTAGTTGATTGACTAAGTTCATGATACAAGGACTATCGCTGAGAGACAACAGACAGCCTAAATGATACAAGGACTATCGCTAGAGAGACAACAGACAGCCTAAATGATACAAGGACTATCGCTAGAGAGACAACAGACAGCCTAAATTATTCAAGGACTATCACTAGAGAGACAACAGACAGCCTAAATGATACAAGGACTATCGCTAGAGAGACAACAGACATCCTAAATTATTCAAGGACTATCACTAGAGAGACAATAGACAGCCTAAATAATACAAGGACTATCGCTAGAGAGACAACAGACAGCCTAAATTATTCAAGGACTATCACTAGAGAGACAATAGACAGCCTAAATTATTCAAGGACTATCACTAGAGAGACAATAGACAGCCTAAATAATACAAGGACTATCGCTGAGAGACAACAGACAGCCTAAATGATACAAGGACTATCGCTAGAGAGACAACAGACAGCCTAAATGATTCAAGGACTATCGCTAGAGAGACAACAGACAGCCTAAATGATACAAGGACTATCGCTAGAGAGACAACAGACAGCCTAAATTATTCAAGGACTATCACTAGAGAGACAATAGACAGCCTAAATTATTCAAAGACTATCAATAGAGAGACAATAGACAGCCTAAATAATACAAGGACTATCGCTGAGAGACAACAGACAGCCTAAATGATTCAAGGACTATCACTAGAGAGACAACAGACACAGCCTAAATGATACAAGGACTATCACTAGAGAGACAATAGACAGCCTAAATGATACAAGGACTATCACTAGAGAGACAACAGACACAGCCTAAATGATACAAGGACTATCACTAGAGAGACAACAGACAGCCTAAATGATTCAAGGACTATCACTAGAGAGACAACAGACACAGCCTAAATGATACAAGGACTATCGCTAGAGAAACAACAGACAGCCTAAATGATACAAGGACTATCACTAGAGAGACAACAGACACAGCCTAAATGATACAAGGACTATCACTAGAGAGACAATAGACAGCCTAAATGATACAAGGACTATCACTAGAGAGACAACAGACAGCCTAAATAATACAAGGACTATCACTAGAGAGACAACAGACACAGCCTAAATGATACAAGGACTATCACTAGAGAGACAATAGACAGCCTAAATGATACAAGGACTATCACTAGAGAGACAATAGACAGCCTAAATGATACAAGGACTATCACTAGAGAGACAACAGACAGCCTAAATAATACAAGGACTATCACTAGAGAGACAATAGACAGCCTAAATGATTCAAGGACTATCACTAGAGAGACAATAGACAGCCTAAATGATACAAGGACTATCACTAGAGAGACAACAGACAGCCTAAATGATACAAGGACTATCGCTGAGAGACAACAGACAGCCTAAATGATTCAAGGACTATCACTAGAGAGACAACAGACAGCCTAAATGATACAAGGACTATCGCTAGAGAGACAGCCTAAATTATTCAAGGACTATCGCTAGAGAGACAACAGACAGCCTAAATTATTCAAGGACTATCGCTAGAGAGACAACAGACAGCCTAAATAATACAAGGACTATCACTAGAGAGACAACAGACAGCCTAAATGATACAAGGACTATCGCTAGAGAGACAGCCTAAATTATTCAAGGACTATCGCTAGAGAGACAACAGACAGCCTAAATGATTCAAGGACTATCGCTAGAGAGACAACAGACAGCCTAAATGATACAAGGACTATCACTAGAGAGACAACAGACAGCCTAAATGATACAAGGACTATCGCTAGAGAGACAACAGACAGCCTAAATTATTCAAGGACTATCACTAGAGAGACAACATACAGCCTAAATGATTCAAGGACTATCACTAGAGAGACAACAGACAGCCTAAATGATTCAAGGACTATCGCTAGAGAGACAACAGACAGCCTAAATGATTCAAGGACTATCGCTAGAGAGACAACAGACACAGCCTAAATGATTCAAGGACTATCGCTAGAGAGACAACAGACAGCCTAAATGATTCAAGGACTATCGCTAGAGAGACAACAGACAGCCTAAATGATTCAAGGACTATCACTAGAGAGACAATAGACAGCCTAAATGATTCAAGGACTATCGCTAGAGAGACAACAGACAGCCTAAATGATACAAGGACTATCACTAGAGAGACAACAGACAGCCTAAATGATTCAAGGACTATCGCTAGAGAGACAACAGACAGCCTAAATGATACAAGGACTATCACTAGAGAGACAACAGACAGCCTAAATTATACAAGGACTATCACTAGAGAGACAACAGACAGCCTAAATGATTCAAGGACTATCGCTAGAGAGACAACAGACAGCCTAAATGATACAAGGACTATCACTAGAGAGACAACAGACAGCCTAAATTATTCAAGGACTATCGCTAGAGAGACAACAGACAGCCTAAATTATTCAAGGACTATCACTAGAGAGACAACAGACAGCCTAAATGATACAAGGACTATCACTAGAGAGACAACAGACAGCCTAAATAATACAAGGACTATCACTAGAGAGACAATAGACAGCCTAAATGATACAAGGACTATCACTAGAGAGACAACAGACAGCCTAAATTATTCAAGGACTATCGCTGAGAGACAACAGACAGCCTAAATGATTCAAGGACTATCACTAGAGAGACAACAGACAGCCTAAATTATTCAAGGACTATCACTAGAGAGACAACAGACAGCCTAAATGATTCAAGGACTATCACTAGAGAGACAACAGACAGCCTAAATGATTCAAGGACTTATCGCTAGAGAGACAACAGACAGCCTAAATGATTCAAGGACTATCGCTAGAGAGACAACAGACACAGCCTAAATGATTCAAGGACTATCGCTAGAGAGACAACAGACAGCCTAAATGATTCAAGGACTATCGCTAGAGAGACAACAGACAGCCTAAATGATTCAAGGACTATCACTAGAGAGACAATAGACAGCCTAAATGATTCAAGGACTATCGCTAGAGAGACAACAGACAGCCTAAATGATTCAAGGACTATCACTAGAGAGACAACAGACAGCCTAAATGATACAAGGACTATCGCTAGAGAGACAACAGACAGCCTAAATTATTCAAGGACTATCACTAGAGACAGACAGCCTAAATGATACAAGGACTATCGCTAGAGAGACAACAGACACAGCCTAAATAATACAAGGACTATCACTAGAGAGACAATAGACAGCCTAAATGATACAAGGACTATCACTAGAGAGACAACAGACAGCCTAAATGATACAAGGACTATCGCTAGAGAGACAACAGACAGCCTAAATGATACAAGGACTATCACTAGAGAGACAACAGACAGCCTAAATTATTCAAGGACTATCGCTAGAGAGACAACAGACAGCCTAAATTATTCAAGGACTATCGCTAGAGAGACAACAGACAGCCTAAATGATTCAAGGACTATCGCTAGAGAGACAACAGACACAGCCTAAATGATACAAGGACTATCACTAGAGAGACAACAGACTGCCTAAATTATTCAAGGACTATCACTAGAGAGACAATAGACAGCCTAAATGATTCAAGGACTATCACTAGAGAGACAACAGACAGCCTAAATTATTCAAGGACTATCACTAGAGAGACAACAGATACAGCCTAAATGATACAAGGACTATCACTAGAGAGACAACAGACAGCCTAAATTATTCAAGGACTATCACTAGAGAGACAATAGACAGCCTAAATAATACAAGGACTATCACTAGAGCAGTGGTTCTCAAACTGTGGTACGCGTACCACTAGTGGTACTTGGTGGTACTGCTGGTGGTACTTGAAAACATTTACAAAAAAGCAAAAAAATATATATATTTTTTTGCAGTCAGGCCACTGAACTTAGAAGCAGGCCAGGCCAGTGTTTCTGGTAGCGGTGGCGCGATAGTTAGATAACCTAAGTGGGGAACAACCAGGAGATCACTGTGACAGAGAGTAGTGCAGTCTAAACAGTCATACATCTTTAATTCAACTTCAGCCCTGATCATAACCATTTATCTTTTTAGATTTTTTGTAATGTCAGATAAAAAATGAAATACTCCCACTTTTCTGAAAAGAGTTGGTGTTAAATCTGACATTACAAAAAATCCATCAAAATCTGTGTTGCTGCTAATCATTGACACATGCCTAGCCTGTAATAATCCCCCCCAGAAAAATGTACTTTGCATTTGATATATTGAAAATATTTTACTTTTTGTGTGTTTTTTTTAACAATAATTTGTGATGCCATCACACAAACTGGCATTTAAAGGGTAAACATTCAAAAATGTATTGAATATGTGTTTTCTTTTCTTTTTTACAATAATTTGTGATGCCCATCACAAACACTGGCATTTAAAGGGTAAAAATTCAGAAATTCCTGCACCAGAATGCAGGAAATTAAGGTTTTGTAACAAAATAATTGTGTGTGTGTGTGTGTGTGTGTGTGTGTGTGTGTGTGTGTGTGTGTGTGTGTGTGTGTGTGTGTGTGTGTGTGTGTGTGTGAGAGAATGACGGACAATTGCTTGCTGTGTGTGAGAGAGAGAGAGATAGAGAGAGAATTAAGTACATTTGCTGAAATACAGTTGTTCTTAATTTTCTCACTTGCTATGTGAGAATGTTAGTTATTATGTTCTCAATGCCCCTTGCATTGTATGAGTTGTGTGGAAGCGTTTGCTAGTTCTAGTGCTATCCCTTTGTACATTGTGGCTGTGTCTGACAAAAGTTAACAATAAATAATGGTATTAGGAAAACATTTCCCTCCTGCGTGAACTGTGCATAGCTGAATAGACTGTATTTTAACGCCGGTCATATGGTGGTACTTGGAGAGCCAGCTACGTTCTCAGGTGGTACTTGGTGTAAAAAGTTTGAGAACCACTGCACTAGAGAGACAATAGACAGCCTAAATAATACAAGGACTATCACTAGTGAGATTATAAAAATTATAATATAAAGTGAGGCCTCACCTGCACCTCTCTACTGAGAAGGATGTATACTTTCAGACACAGGCCTGTCTTAAATGCTTCGAAGCTTCGAACGTTCGATTCGATGGCACAAGCTTCGAACATTAAAAAAAAAATCGAAGTTAAAAAAAAAAAAAAAAAAAATATTAATATTTTTTTTCAAAAAAATTTTTTTTCAATTTTTTTTTTTTTTACTTCGATGTGTGTGTGTGTGTGTGTGTAGGTGTGTGTGTGTGTGTGTGCGTGTGTGTGTGTGTGTGTGTGTGTGTGTGTGTGTGAACTACCCATCCCAGTTAGGACAGCCGAATCCCGTCCAATCTTTCGCCGTCGACTAAAGACTCACTTCAACCATTATCTGAAATGATAAAAAAAAAAAAAAAAAATCTAACCGTGACTAACCTTACTGTCATGCACTTGTCCTAATAAACTAACCTACACTGTAACACGCAACACTTTGATGAACATTGTTACTCAGCTGATAGAGTTGTACCCTTCTTGCTGTCTTGTCGTACAGAACTTGTAAGTCGCTTTGGATAAAAGCGTCAGCTAAATGACTAAATGTAAGTGTGTGTGTGTGTGTGTGTGTGTGTGTGTGTGTGTGTGTGTGTGTAGGTGTGTGTGTAGGTGTGTGTGTGTGTGTGTGTGTGTGTGCGCGCACCTTGTAGAATTCCACACATAAGAAAGAAAGATACTGGGATGAATAAACAAAATAGGAAATAAAATGTAGAAATGCATGCAATACATAAATAAATATGAATCTCCATATATGAAATATAACATTTAGATAAGGTGCTACTGAGATGTTTTGGTGAGTTCTTTGTTTTTTTGTGGAAGTTGCCCTTCTTAAAAATGCATGAACATTCACTGATAATTGGTCTGTAGTGGAGTCTACAAGGTCTACATTGCCGGACCATGTAGAATCCGGACCTTGTAGACTGACATAATTCTGTGCATAGTTTAGTCTACACAGGCCATATTTCAAATAATCAAAATCTTACTTCATTCATCTTAAACATTCTTGATTTGGGGGATTGGTAGTTCCCATGAAATCTGAAGTTGTTCAAACGACAACAGCGATCCACCTTGAATTAAATCACACAGCCGAGTGAAACCTTGTTGGATGCGTCAGTCACGAAAGGGGCTACTTAATTAATTAATCCAACCCACTTTATTTATAGAGCACATTTAAAAACAACAACGTTTACGAAAGTGCTGTACAAGTCCCACAACATAAGATAACAAAAAAATAAAAAAATGTAAAAAAAAAATATTACATTTTTTTCTTTTTTTTAATTTTTTTTAATTTTTTTTCGAAGCTTCGAATTAAAATCGAAGCTCGGCCCCGAAGCTTCGATTGCCAAAAAAAGCTTCGAAGGTCAGCCCTAGACACAGCTAGTGTTTACCGTCTGGGGGATGGTGGTCCTTTATTTTGCTTCCGTTCCCCAGCTTTAGCTCCTGGTTCCACTCCCATCATGAGTTTTAGTAGTCAGACATCTTTAGTGGTTTGAAAAGGTCTCTTACTTGGATAGTTAATCATGATAATGACCCAGCTGTGTTTGGCCTATATAGGCTTATTCCGTCAGTTAGCAATAGGGTTGAATTTACAGCAGTGTGGGAGTGAGGGGAGAGATTAGGGTATGATGGGATGGAGAGTCTTAAGGAGTTGGAGAAGTCAGTTAAACGCGGTCCTCCGGGTGGAAATACTTATAAAATACTTATAAGTATGCTCTGAGAGGCGGTCAGGTGGCGTAGCGGAGATTGCGTTCGTCACCAACCCCGGAGACGCTGGATTCGCCTGTTCGAATCCAGCTCACAGCTCCGGGGTTGTCACCAGCTTGGCTGGCCGTTCACACTAATACAATTGGCAGTATTAGAGGGTGGGAGAAGCTGGCGGGGTGGGTCCGGGTCGTTGTAAACAGCGACTCCTACAGTTCAGTCGGGGCGCCTGCTCAGCGCGGATAGGATCTAAGTGGGATAGTGTGATCCTTCCACACGCTACGCCCTCTCAGTGAGAGTCCGCGGTGCCAGGTGAAAAGAAGCGGTTGATTGGCTGGACGTGTGTCGGAGGAAGCGCGTGATAGTAGGGCTGGGCGATATAACGATAACGATAAATATCGCAATATATTTTAATAATCGATATCGAATATCGAAATTAAAAAAAAATCGAAAAATCGTTTTTTTTTTTTTTTTTTTAATTTTTTTTAATTTTTTTTTTCAGTTTTAAAACCAGAGACAGTGGACAGACTTGTCTTTCTTGCCTGCAACTTAAAGTAATGGCTTTGCTTGTCCAAATGACAATACTGACCAAATTCAGATTTCTTTTTCTCTTGTCCATTTATTTTGTTTGCTTTCTAATTTAAAATACATTTTGAAACCGTCTGTACACAGTAGGCTATGTGTGCTAGCAGAACTAGACTCCAGTCACGAGTCACAGTGCACATGTGCGGTGGTTTGTCCACCAAAAAAGCGCCAAAAGATCGAAAATAAACTAGCAGAGCCAGAACTGTTCAACTCCTCTGGAGCCACAGCCAGCAGAGAAGCCGGTTTACTTTAGCTTTTAAACCAGCTGCAGCCTGAGAACTGGAGTGTGAGGGGATGTAACACTAAAGATGGCGGCAATGACAAAGAATTGCTGCAAAATAAACATACATCTGTTGTTAAAAAAAAATTAAAAATAATTTTTTTTTTTTTTATACTTATAACAATTCGATAATTATCGATATCGAGAAATAAAATAAAATGATCATATCGTTATCGCGATATGATTTTTTTCCATATCGCCCAGCCCTACGTGATAGCCTCCACTCTCCCAGACCGACTGTGGGGGGTAAGTGCGCAGCGACCAGGAAGGGGATTGGGAATAGGGAATTGGCATAACGACTAACATTGGGATGGGAGAAAATCGGAGGAAAAAGGAGGGGGAAAAAGATAAAAAAAAAATAAAAAAAAAATAAGTATGCTCTGAGACAGAGAGAGAGAGAGCGATACTCTCATTACGCGCAACGTTTAGTTTCTCCGGCAGCGTGCCCTAATATGGATTCCGGCGGCACATGTGCTTTGCACACGTACATATATGGATCCCGGCAGCGTGCGCACAGCACAGCAACGCTGTTGAATATTTCTTCAGGGGAAACACTGCATACTAGGGATGCCCCGATCGATCGGCCACCGATCGTTATCGGCCGATAATCAGTATAAATATGCGATTGGTGAATTCCGATAATGAGTCATATACGCCGATCGCGGAAACCGATCAAGTGTAGATCTCACTCGCTGTCTGTCTCAGACACACAGGACCTGCAAACTGCCGCTGCTCCTCCTCCCTCCTCCCTTGCCCCGCCCGCACCCGTGTACAGTTTGTAAACACAGAGGACTGAGAGGAGGCTCTGCTCGAGTCTATAGTGCATTCGACGTGAGCTAACGTTAGCTACCTAGCTATCGTTACTGTTTAAACAAAATTATTACCCAGTCAACTATTCACTTTTAGTAGGCATTGTCTAACGGTATTTAGCCGGCTAGCTACTGATAGCTCCTGATATCAACAAATGCTCCAGCAAGTCTAGTAGTGCATGTTGATACCTCTGTTAGCTCACGTTAGCTAGCTCGCGTTAGTTCACTGTTCAAAACGAAATGTCCCATTGAACTAAATAGTTCACTGAGGCTTATATATCCGGCTAGCAGTAGCTACAGATAGCTCCTGATATCAATGTCTTATAACATTGATTCGATGCGTATTCGGGCTGAGGGCTTGCTGAATGTGATTTATACCAATACTAGGGCCAGCTGCAGCGCCGGAGAATCCTGGCCGTAGCTGGAGGCTACTCAGTACACACAGACAGTGGAGCTGTTTGCAGATAGCGAGGATTTTGACTTGTTGCGTGGTGGCGATGTCTCGCAGATAATACAAGTACAAGTCTAATTATATAATATATATATTTTATAAAAAATAAAAAAAAATGTATATAAAATAATTTTTATCGGATCGGTATCGGATTGGTATCGGCCGATATGGCTCACGACGATCTGTGATCGGTATCGGTGGCAAAAAACGTGATCGGGGCATCCCTACTGCATACCGTTATACTGCAGGGCTTGACATTAACTCATTCAATGCCAGGGGTCGCTGTCTACCTTCTGGCTAGAACGCCATCGCTTTAATCAATGGGGAGACTGCGAAATTTGCGAGTGCTTAAAATATATCTTATATTATAGCTATGGGTCTAATAACACCGTCGATTGTCAGTGAGTTGCTTCTGGTCAACATGCAAAAAACTGATTGTTTTTTCATCCGTACATTTCCGTTTTATACCGTTTTTAATATGAGTATAGTTTTGGTGATTCTTAGTAATCCCAGGAAAAGACGCGATAATAGCATTTGAGTGGAATCCAGTTATCACGTTGTAATTTTTTGCCTGATTATCGAATCTTCCTGAAATCAACGCTAGATTATCATTTATTATGTCTCCTCGTGCATACATGAAATGGGTCTTGTAGCGGGGTGCTCGCCCCCCCCCCCCCCCCCCCACCGCAGCCAACGGGAAAAAGCACAACACAGTCCACACAGACAGCTTTGATCGCGGGAGAAATAAAATATCAGATCAACGCAAGATTTGATATATAGTGTTCTTACCTTGTCTCTGATGTAATGCAAAAAAAAGAATCCAATTATCTGATCGCCATTTCAAATACTGCTCGTGTAGGTCCGTCCCACGTTGTCCGGCATTGCATATGAAGGGGGGGCAGCCTCGCAGATGTATCGTTGTAAACGCTCGTCCTGCCGGAGTATTTTTAAACCCCACCCACACGGCTCAGATCGGCCCAGAAAAGAAACTACATCACTTTTTCCCCCTCCTTTTTCCTCTGATTTTCTCCCATCCCAATGTTAGTCGTTATGCCAATTCCCAATCCCCTTCCTGGTCGCTGCGCACTTACCCCCCACAGTCGGTCTGGGAGAGTGGAGGCTATCACGTGCTTCCTCCGACACACGTCTAGTCAATCAACCGCTTCTTTTCACCTGGCAGCGCGGACTCTCACTGAGAGCGTGTAACGTGTGGAAGGATCACACTACCGCCCTTAGATCCTATCCGCGCTTAGCAGGCGCCCCGACCGAACTGTAGGAGTCGCTGTTTACAACGACCCGGACCCACCCCGTCAGCTTCTCCCACCCTCTAATACTGCCAATTGTATTAGTGTGAACGGCCAGCCAAGCTGGTGACAACCCCGGAGCTGTGAGCTGGATTCGAACAGGCGAATCCAGCGTCTCCGGGGTTGGTGACGAACGCAATCTCCGCTACGCCACCTGACGCCCCCGAAACTACATCATTTCTAATGGAGTGCAATACCGGCTTGAAGGCGTAGGCGGCGGTATTTGCCCTTTTGTGAGCTCAGATCCATTCCCAATGATAACATCAGGCTGGATGGATGAAAAATGTATGGATATAGCTAATAAAAGAAATAACGATTCAAACCCGACTTTTCTCGTGATTGGCGCTGAATGGTTGGCGAGTTAACCCAACTTTCTCTGTGATTGGCGCAGAATGAGTTAAGGCTTGTCCTATTGTCCGGGACAAGTAAAAAAAATGGTCGGACAAGCATAATACAATTTAACTTGAACCGGACAAGTAAAAAAATATATATATATATTCCCCAAACGAATAGTAACGTTATTCCATCTGATCAGAAAGTGCCTGTCTCACAGTGTCACATTGGAAACTCTCAATCTCTGTACGTCAATACTCAATATTACTTGTCCCGGACAAACGGTGAGCGTCTTCCGAGTGCTCGCTTAGTAGTTGACAGTGGCACGAGACCCGCGAAAATATCAGAATTGTTACGGTGCAGGTAAGCAATGCGAGTTCCAATTGTTGAGGAAGGAAATGGGACGGAGATGTGGTTTGCTCTTTCTTCAATAGGGTGTCTTTTAATAACAAGAACACAGAGCAATGGCAGGAAAGCATAGGAAAGACGCAGAGCGTCAACTGAGAGTAAAGACTTAAATATAAATACAACAGAATAGTAACAGCAACGGGAAGGTCAGCACGTAGGACAGTCTGAAGACTCGACAAGGAAAGAAGGAAACATAAGGTCAATATAAAGCCACATTCCTGACATTCCAATGCATCAATTAGTGACGGCAATGTGACAGCCAGTGACAGCATCCAGTGGTGACAGTTCAATCAGTGAATAGACAGCCAACCATTGACCAACAATGAGTGCAAATACCAACCACCAGGTGAAGAACTCCAGAAAGACAGTAGGGTTCCTAGGCCTTGAACCCAGAACGTTACAAGAATGTTTAATAAAAGTTCCCGCGATACTTGCCAATTCTCTCAGTCAAGGGAGCACTCGCAAATATGCTGCGATATTTGAAGAGGATAACGTTAAAAACAACAGAAGAAGATGGAGAACAGACTGACCAACAGGGAACTGCATTCAACCCTAGTACAACCCTTGAGTCTAAGGTAAGGACACTGTGTACAGTAGTCAGCTGCTAGTTAGCGTTCTAGCTTGATAGTGGGCTGCTTGCTAGCTAACGTTAGCCCTGTGTGTGAAAACACTTTACACAGCAGTAATAGCTAGGGATGGGTACCGAATTCGGTACGTTTGAGGTACCGAACCGAAACACGTCGGTACTACCGAGTATCGAATCAAGTGAGAAACCGAAAAAAAACCTAAAAAAAAATATGTTTTATTAATTTTTTTTTTTTTTTTTTTTTTTACTTTTTTTTTTTCCTGTCAACGTTCACACGCACAATATATGCGTACCTAGGATTTGACTTGATTCAACAACAAAGCAGTCGGAGCAATGACGAGCCGAAAACTGTCGAAATTGTAGTTATTTGAAGTTTGGATTTTTTTTTTACGACTGAGGTAGGTAAATTAAATTTCTTGAGACTAAAGTACCGAAAAAGGTACCGTTGGGTACCGGTATCGATTCACAGGTACCGGTACCGGTACCGGTATCGGTTCAAATGTGAAAGGTACCCATCCCTAGTAATAGCTAATAATAACTTTATTTGTATAGCTAACAGTTGAGCAGTTGATTTGATTGTGACTGAGTGTGTATCGTTCGCTCAAAGCAGCCCGCCCCATGTTAGCTAGGTGTATCTTTTATATTGACGAGGCTTGACAACCGAGGTTCAAATTTAACTTCACATTTATTGGCTGTTCGTTTACATGTCGTTAATGCATCGGAGTCCAAACTGTGTTTGTCTTGACTTCCGGACCTAGTGTGACACACTTGTGATCACTCAAATACGGCATCCAAGAGGCTCAAACTTTGATTTGATGCTCTCTCTCTCTCTCTCTCTCTCTCTCTCTCTCTCTCTCTCTCTCTCTCTCTCTCTCTCTCTCTCTCTCTCTCTCTCTCTCTCTCTCTCTCTCTCTCTCTCTCTCTCACTCTCTCTCTCTCTCTCTCTCTCACACACACACACAGTATTACTCTGACAATAATATAAGAAAGGTGTTACAATATTGTTATTGTTTTGGTTGTTTTGTTGTTACCTGTTGATCTAATGTGCTATTGTTAAAAGAAACGATTTCAAATAAAAATACAATTATTTATTTGAATGGTGTTTTTTATGGCAATAACAATTATACCGTAATAACAACTATACAACTATAGGCGTAGACCAGGGTTTAACCCCTGGTCGTCAAGAGAGAGGGGAGATGAGGAAGATGAGCTGGTGCTGATGGGGAGTGAAGATGAGCTGGAGGACTGATCATACCCCACACACACAAATGCACACACACACTGTGTTTAACCCTTTCACTGCCACACGACAGCCTGTTAACCCTTTCACTGTGACAATACAGAAGGTTAGCCCTTTACTATCCTATCTATTACTATCCCTTTACTTGTGTGATAGTAAAGGATTAACCTTCTGTCGTGTGGCAGTGAAAGGGTTAAGTTATTAAATCATAATAATTGTCCAAATCTCTTGTCGGTTTTATTTATTTTTTAATAGGCCTTTATTTTCACAAGTACATTTCGGACAAGTAAGTTTAGCTTTCGGACAAGTAAAATATCTCTGAAATATATCCGAAGGACAAGTGGCTCGAAAAGTTAATGTAGCCCTGTAGCCTACTTTCAAGTGAAAGACAAATATACAATATTTTGTCCATATGGCCCACCCCTGGCTACTGTCTTTCATTCTTCTGAGTTGATTGATTGATTGATTGATTGAAAACTTTATTAACAGATTGCAGAATGGGTACAATACAGTACGGCTCAATACACACAATTGTTAAGGGGATGCAGACCAGAGAAAGACATTCGTCTTGTTTACATCACGGTCCTCCATTTTCAATTCATCAAGACATTTATGACATACAGATATACAGTACTGTTTCATCCAGACATTTATGACATACAAGAAATACAAATATACAGTACTGTTTAAGAGAAAGAGATCATAAAAAAAAAGATATCCATTCGAGGGGGAAGAAACTGTACATTGGAGGGGGTTGGGTGGGTTTTGGACATTTACTGGGGCCGGTTTCTAATTGCAGCCACCCGTAGGTGCTCTTGAGACCGGTTTTGAAGGAGGGTAGCCGTAGGGATTCACATTATTTTACGGCTGTGGGTAGGGTGTTCCACATTGTTGTGGCATAATTGCGAAGCATGTTTAGTCCCTTGTTTGAGCCGAATCTGGGTTGAACATGATTTGTTGAGCTTCCTCTGGTGTTGTGGTCGTGGAATTCGCTGACCTTTGGGAAGTATTTCGACATGTACATAGTGGTGTAGTGTAGTGTATCTTGTAGACCAGGCCCATTGCAAGTTGCTGTACTCTGTCGTCTACTCTAAGCCATCCTAGGTTGTCAAAGTGGGCAGGGGTGAGGTGGGTTCTAGGGGTAAGGTCAAGCAGTAGTCTGACCAGTTTGTTTTGTGATGTTTGTAATCTTGTTTTTAGCGCCTTTGAGGTAGGGCTGGGCGATATGGCCTAAATATGATATCACGATATTTTCTGACCTTTCGGCGATACACGATACACATCACAATGTTTTTCCTTTTTTCCCCAAACAATTCATTATGAGGCTTACCAAGACAGTATTTGAGTTTGCAAGCGAACATTAAAGACAAAAGACTCATGCATTTAGCATTTTTATATTATATATTAGATTTAGATTATTGGATTCTTAGATTATATATTTAGCATTTTAGCCTTTCGTTTTTTTATATTATATATTAGATTAGGTTTAGATGATTAGATTACATATTGTAACTATTTATTTATTTACATGTATGTATGTATACAGGGAGCGAAATTAACTTTTTGACTCACCGGCCAGTGGCGGGTAGATGGGAAGAGTCTACCCGCCAAGCATATTTCTTACCTGCCACATTTTTTTTGATTAAAAAAAAAATATATATATTTTTTATATAAATTTTTTTTTTAAATAAAATATATATTATATAATCATACTTGTAGTTGTATTATCTGCGAGACATCGCCACCACGCAATAAGTCAAAATGCTTGCTATCTGCAAACAGCTCCACTGTCTGTGTGTATACTTGAGTAGTCTCCAGCTCCAGCAAGGATTCTCTGGCCCTGCAGCTAGACCCTATATTCAGCTAGACCCTACATTCAGCATGCAAGGATTCTCCGGCGATGCAGCTGGACCTATTTATAGCGTTACCGTTCTTTTGTCAAATCACATTCAACATGCCCTCAGCTAGAATACGCATTCAATCAATGTTATAAGACATTGATATCAGGAGCTATCTGTAGCTACTGCTAGCCCGGTAGATAACGTTAAGACAATTTAGTTTACTGGGACATATGGATCAACGTGAGCTAGCTAAGCTAGCTAACGAGGGACCGGAGGTATTATGCACTCGAGTAGACTATTGCTGGAGCATTTGTTGATATCAGCAGCTATCAGTAGCTAGCCAGCTAGATACCGTTAGACAATGCCTCGTCATGTATTAAACTAAAAGTGAATAGTTGACTGGGTCATTGTTTAAACAGTAACGTTAGCTCTTGGAGGTCCGATATAGACTAGAGCAGATGAAGTAAACAAGCCAGATAGCTTCCGATTGGTCATTTGCTTTTTTTCTCATGAAACCAGTCACGTCACTCTACTGTGATTGGACCTAGTGCGATGTGGGACTTGTAGTTTTTTAACGATCTCGCGGCGGAGAAAAAAAAGACGAGCCTGTACTCGCACAAGAGTATCGTTATGAAGTTATGAACTACACGTCTACACGCCACACGGCGGGCAGCCCTCTAAGTGTCATGCGCCAAAGGTAAAAACAGCCCGCCCCTGGCGGGCGGCGGGCTTTAGTTTTGGTCCCTGTATGTATACATTTATTATTTGAACGGCTTAAGGCTATATCTGTACTTGATGTTTGTTTGTTGTGTTGCATACTTGAAATAAACTTCAATCAAATCAAACCCCCCCTCTTAAAAACAAAAACCTGTGTTTAACCTAGCCATCTATAAAACATCATGCTAAAACTGTGAAACAAATGTCCTACTCCCCTAAAAAAAGAAATACATAGCAAACATGACTCAGTTATCCAATAGTGCTGCTGCTTTTTATTTTGTTAAAATCTTTTAGTTAATAAGACTAAAAGACTACAATATATATGACTACAAGGGCCAGAAGCCGACTTCATGACGGCTTCCTGTCCTCGCATTCCATTTCCGGTTTTCCGGTTAACGTTACATTTTCAACAACAGATTGCTGCTAATTAAACACTTCATGGAAACGGACTAACGGAGTAACGTTAACGTTATGTCGAGTTCATACGTGTAGTGTAGTATGAACTCAACATAACGTTAACATTACTCCGTGTCCACTGTTGCTGCCACTGTTGCGTCGCAAATGGATGGTACACTCTGTTAGCTCCGTAGCTAATCCGCTCATAGACTAACTTACCGATAGCAGTACCGTTAACGTCGGAGCTTACTCCTGGGTTTCAGGGGGCATCCCTAGCACCGAGCCACCACCTCTCTGTCTCTGGCTAGGTGTGTGCGTGTATGTGCGTGTAGATGACGTAATTTGGGCAAGTGTGTGTGTGACTGACTTTTTTTTTCTGCGAGAGGGAGAGGCGAGAGGGAGAGGAAAGCATTTAGCACTGCGCTTGTAAGTCTCATCTCAGCCGCGGCAGCCTCTAACGCGAGGGCAAAACATCACGATACGTTTAAAAAGTGTATCGTTAATGAACTGTACCCGATATTTATATAATATCGTCATATCGCCCAGCCCTACTTTGAGGTGCTTTGGTACCATGAGGTGCAAGCATAGTCATAGTACCCTTGAATGAGTGCTCCTGCCAGAGTCTTCAGGGTATTCTTGTTTACCAGAGAGGAGATCCGGTACAAGAATCTAGTTCGTTGGTTGACTTTTTTTATTTACCTTGGATGCCATTTTGTCACAGGAAAGATTTGCCTCTAGGATGGAACCTAGGTATGTAATTTCATCTTTCCTTGTGACAATATTGTCACCCACTGTAACTGAGAAGCCGTCGGTCTTGCTGAGTTTGTTATTTGATCCGTGTGTGTGTTAATTACAGCTCAATGGAATGATAAGGTAGCAGTCCCTATAAGACACGGTGTTGCTATTTTGTCATCTACATCATTTCATGGTGCTGTAATTAACATAATGCACTTTACTGTTACATTTACACTCTAGTTAGATGCCAACTTCTTATCGTTGTACTGTACTTGTGCTGTGACAATACATTTGAATCTAATCTAATTTAATTGGGCTAAGGCTGTAGTATATATATTTAAACAGGAAGGGCAGTTAAGAACAATTCTTACTTAGGGCGGCTACGTGGCGTAGTGGGCAAGGCGCTCGCCACGAAATCTGGAGACGCTGGGCTTGCCTGTTCGAGCCCAGCGCTCCACATTTGCTTTCAGTTTAGCTGGTCGTCCGTACTAATACACATTGGCCGTATTAGGGGGTGGGAAACTGATGGGTGGGGATCGGGCGTTGTGGACAGCGACTCCTACAGGTCGGTTGGTGCGCCTGCACAGTAGAATCAGGAAGTGTCGGGGGCAGCGTGAGCCTCCCACGCGTTACTCCTCGCCACTGAGAGATCGAGCTGCGCAGGTGAAAATATGCGACTGCTGTTACCTCAAGTACCGGAGGGGACTTGTGCTATGTATGTAAGAAACAGCGTTCGTGACAGGGGAGGGTTGAATTGGATGATACGAAATTGGGATGGGAGAAAATATAGAAAATGGGAGAAAAAGTGGATAAAAAAAAAGAACAATTCTTACTTACGAGGGCTGAGTTATTGAGGCTATATCACCCAGATCGGAGGTTTTGAAAATGACAGGGTAGAGAGAGTGATGTTGGCTGTGGGATCTGACCTCAGCTTCCCTCTGCCAGGGCACTGGGAAACAGCCCGTGGCTAAACAGGCCTCTAACCCTTCTAGCGTGTGTGCAGTGTCACACTGAACCATGTGTGTGTCTAGATTAGGGGCGGCACAAGGAGGCAAATCGAAATGTAATCAAAATCGCAATACGGCCTTAGTGGAATTCCTAAATCGCAGCAGGCTGCAGTATTTGATAGAAGCTAAATGTGTGTTAAAATACTCCATTTTAAATAAAGTATTGTCGTGCAGCCTTATCCTACAAATCAAACTCCACAGACTTAAGAAAACATCTTTGTTTGGTACTGACCCCTGCAAAAATCACATCATGATATATTGTTAATCATATCTGTCAAAAGAATCGCAATGGTATCGGTTGATATCGGTATCGGAAATTAAGAGTTGGACAATATCGGTATATCGGTATCGGTAAAAAAGCCAATATCGAACATCCCTACTTAAAATCATTGGTAAACTAACGTAGTGCTGAAATTATTTTTTCTTTTACTGCTGTTTTGATAGGGTTAGGGTCTTTACTCTTGGCTACATTTGAAAAATAAACGCAACATCAGTTAATACGGACTGTATTAATCTATTGTGACGTGAAATAAATCTTCGAAACGTAGATCTACGTTTTTGTCTCGGTTTTCCTTTTATTCGCTATTGCCATTCATAATCCATCGAGGCACCTTGTGCATGCTGTACTGAATGTGTCTGAGATCGCAGACGGTCAATACCGCTGCCTAACGCCTTGCGGCCGCTATTGCACTCCATTTAAAAACAATGTAGTTTCTTTTCTCTACCGAGTTGCGGCGTGGGGGCGGGTTCTAAACACTCCGGCAAAACAAGGGCTTGTAGGGATGGCTTGGACAACTGACCCCGCCCGCCCGTTCATGTGCAATGCCGGATAACGTCGGAGACAGGATCGCTATGGATATCTGGAATGCCGATCAGATAATTAGATTATTTTTGCAGTACACCAGAGACCAGGTAAGGACTCTATATTACCAATATTGCGTTGATCCGATATTTTTTCCCCCGCGATTGCTCTGTGTGTATGTGTGTGTGCTGTGTCCCATTGGCAGTGATCACAGCACGGAGGTGCGCCCCGCTCCAACCCCCCTTTCATGCCTGCACGAGGAAACATTATACCAATAATCTAGTGTTGATTTCAGGATGATTCAATAATCAGGCGAAAAATGGCAACGTGATAAGTGGATTTGACTAAAGGGCTTTTTTCCATGGAATTACACAGGATCACTCTACCACTATACTCATATTCACCAGGGTATAAAACGGAAATGTATAGATGAAAAAATGATCAGTTTTTTGCACGTTGACCGGAAGAAACCCACTGACAATCGACAGCGTTATTAGATCCATAGCTATAATATAAAATATAGGTTTAGCTCTACAAACAAGGTGAGCACTTACATGGGGTTAATGGGCGGCAAGGCCTATGCACTTCCCGGAAGGGGGCGTGGCACCCAATGTGTTAAGAGGTTACCTCTTAACATGCAGGCAGAAAAGTGGCCATTTTTGTTTTCGTTTTGGAGGACTGCATACCTTTTTTGCGAACCAAAATACTATACTTTATACTTATAGCACATGCATAAGCCTGGTCTCTTTTGAAAGATAACATTCTGAAGTTTATGATACAATAAAGAAAGATCACTTTTAGTGCTAATGAAATAGAGTAACATAGGTCTGAACTTGAGTTGTAGAAAAACGTGTTACTCAAGTTTTTCTGTAGTAGTTAGAAGTCCAGAAGTAGTATTTCCCCAGACATTTGTATGGCTTAAAAAACTAGCCTGAGATCCATAGCCTGAAGCCTTATGTAGTACATGTCCAAAGTGTACAAAAGAAAAGCTCAGTTTTCTCATAGACTTCAATTAATTCGGTGGTTTTTCTCTTCCTGTTTTCGCTTGTGAGTTTTTCACCTAGATCCCTGATTCATACATCCCCAGATGGAAAGCCACACTCATTGGCTACAACCCTGTCCAATCATTTCCGATATCGCCAAATGATTGACGGAACTAGAGCCCCATGAGTCGGGAGTAGTATTTGCGCAATATCGTGTACTTAGCGCAAGCCTCAAATATCGGCATGTAACTCGAGAATTGCTGAGCGGATTTTGTCACCTGAAAGGGCAATCGACAGGCAACAAATTGTGTCGTGGAGATTGTCATAACTGCTGTTGTTAAAGGTGATGTCATCGGGGGCATTGAATCCTTGTGTTGTGTTAATTACAGCTTCATGGAATGATGTAGATGAAAAATATCAATACCTTTGAAATTGACACAAGGATTCAACATCCCCGATGACATCACTGGTGGCCATATTCAAACCAATCTACTGTCAATTACTGTCAAACAAATTTAATGTTTGAGTTTTTGGATGCGTGTGAGATTATGTGCAAAATAAATCAGCATTTTTTTTTTTTATGTTTTGGAAACTAGTTTGGGCTGTGTGCGTCTTTTTCTTGTTTTGGTGATCAGAGCTGCCTACAAACAAGTCAGAGAGTTTCTCAACAACAGTGGAGTTGACTACTGCCTACTAACAACCCAACCCCAAACCACCTGCTAGGCACACAGCCAAGCTGCTCACAGTTCTCTGTGTTTTGTGTCTCTGTGTGTTGGGCAGTGTGAGGAATGTAGAGGAGTTGGCCCGCAGACAGCGGAACCTTAACCCTAACGTAATTACAGACCTGGAACAAAGTTTAGTTTGTAGTAAATATTTGTGGAGCATAATTATTATCAAGGAGACTCGGGGTAACCTCACAAGGCTTAAACCCGTGGCAGCCAGCTACCGGAGCACTCAAGGTCACGTTGCCTCTTTGTATTATAACTGACAATACTAACCCTACCTCCGCCAAGGTGGAGCTGAATTGCCATAACATTTGCCGTGCACATTCATGGCCCCAGAGGGAATAAATCTCCTCCAGCGTCCCCCTCAGGCCAAACTGTCAATTTTCAAATGAACGTATCTCCTGACTCGTTAGTCGCCCCGCCAAAATATTTGCTGTGAATATTCATGACCCCTAGAGGGTGTCCTTTTGCAACTATTGTTTCCGTCATCTACCCTGTAAAACATTGCATGTGAAAGTAATGGAAAGCGGGGAGATTGTTAGGCCCGGGAGGAGGTTCTACTAGTCTCTTAGTTTATTACCCTCTTTGAACCGCTGAGAGAGATGGAATGTGCGTATATATGTGGCCTACGCTCTTAGAAAGATCGTACACGCGTGCATCTGCTTGTCTCTAAACACCCTCATTACACAGTGGCACACAGCCGTGCAGCTGCCTGTACCTGCAGCTCATGGGGTGCCAGCAGATGAGGAATGGCGGGGGAACGTGGGTAAAAGTTTTTCATACCCTGAGGACATATGAATTATAGAGTCGGGGGGGTTAATGGGAATGTAATGATGAGTTTAATGGCCAATTACTTCTCTGGTTCGTCAGACTTTGCCACTACGACTCTTCTCTACCCTGCTTTATTCTACTGTTTTACAATATTCTGTTCGACTCGATAAATGGACAGCATTTATAATATATAGCGCTTTTATCCACAGTGCTTTACAACCTATGCCTCACATTAGGGCTGGGCGATAAAACGATAACGATAACTATCGCGATAAATTATTTCCTCGAAATAAACATGAAACGTGGTCGCAAAGTTTCGATATATCGATTTTCCAAGCTTGGATATGAGCACACGCACTAACAACCAATCGGTGAAGGAGATGGCCGATAGAGGAAGGAGACCCGGAAGGAGGTAGGACTCGGTAAACGAGGCTGGCTATGGCTAATTAGCTTGCACGCCGCTATTTCACAGGTTACCTGCCGAGTTGGTGTGTGTTTTGAATTCTGAGGGTAACTGTTATAGTAGTGTGGGGTATACGGTGGACGTCGTTGCAATGAATTGGGCGGAACAGAGTATTTTAGGGTCATTTTTGAGTCATGAGATACTCCGCTTGAGATACTCCGCTCTGCTAACGTGCGCGGACTGATGACGACATCAATTCGACTCTCGAGACATTCACAGCAGCAAAACAAGTCAGCCCGCGTATCGGCGCCGGGCATAATAAGTTAATTAAACTTGACAGACATTATATCGACGATAATTATCGATATCGAGTTATATGAAAATAATTTTATAATTTTATCGCGATAACGTTTTTGGTCATATCGCCCAGCCCTACCTCACATTCACTTATTCACTCACACGTTCACACACCGACAGCGGAGGCGACAATGCGAGGTGCCAACCTGCTCATCGGGATCAGTTAGGGGTTACGGTAAGTGTCTTGCTCAAGGACGACGCTGCCAGGAGGAGGTGGAATCGAACTCGGGAACCTTTCGACTACCAGACGACCGCTTTACTTTCTGAGCCACGGTCGCCCCATATACTCCATAGTAGGGCTGCACGATTAATCGTAAAAAAAAAAAATCGCGATCTCGATTCATAGACCTATGCGATCTCATTTCTAAATAATGCAAATTATTATTATTATTTTTATTTGTTATCCTTTAAATCTTTGTTAAAACCGCTTATCAAGCAGGCAGAAAAGTGGCAATTTTTTTTACTTGAACTTGAGGACTGCATACTTTTTTTGCAAACCAAAACAACATACTTTATACTTATAGCACGAGCATGCATGAGCCTGGTCTCTTTTGAAAGATGACATTCTGAAGTTTCTGATTCCAGAAAAAATATTCACTTTTAGTGCTAACTTAATAGAGTAACATAGGTCTGAACTTGAGTTGTAGAAAAACTTGTTACTCAAGTTTTTCTGTAGTAGTTAGTAGTCCAGAGGTAGTATTTCCCCAGAAGGTGGTATGGCTTACAAATCCCGACGGAGCCATAGCCTGAAGCCTTATGTAGTACATATCCAAATTCATTCAATCCATTCAGAAATGAGTGATTAGGAGTGATTTTGGTCAACTGTGTACAAAGAAAAACTCAGTTTTCTCATAGACTTCAATTCATTTGGCTGTTTTTCTCGTCCTGTTAAAGAATTTAGTTTTTGACCTAGATCCCTGATTCACACATCCCCACGTGGGGTATCATTGGAAGCCACACTCATTGGCTACAACCCTCCACAATCATTTTCAAGATCGGATCTAGATTGACGGAACTACTGTGCCAAGAGTCGGGAGTGGTATTTTGCGCACTACCGTGTACTTTGCACAAGCCTCAAATACCGGCATGTAACTCGAGAACTGCTCAATGGATTTTCTCACCTGAAAGGGATATCCACAGGCAACAAATTGGGCTTTAATCCGATATATATATATATATATATATTGTATTACAAAATATGCACACCCGAGCCACTAGGGGTCGCCAAAGTGCCGGTTGCAAAAAGTCAGAAAAACGTCCCATATATGGGACGTTGCATGCTAAGAGTAATTTCTCTTATTATTATTATTTTTGTAACTTTTCAAGCACTTTCATATATGTTATGTTTAAGTTTAAGTCAAGCACTTTGATATGTGTTATGTTGTCTGTTTAAGAAAGAGTGCAATAAATGATTTTATTGAAAAAATAAGAATCATGTGAGACAATCGTGATCTCAATTCTTAGAGAGAAAAACCGTGACTCCATAGACTATTCTACTGTACTCTATATTCTACTGTACTCTGTTTATTCTATTGTATTTTACAATATTCTACCTACTAGGGCTATCCCCGATAGTGTAGTGCTTATACCAAAGATGTGCTTTATGCTTTTATTACATTTCTTTCAGGAAATATAAAACAAATTAAAATGTACTAGATCTAATTCAGCTTGTAGTAAAACAAAGCATAAAAAAAAACGTATCAACTAACAAAGTCTTGGTCGGCTGAGATCAAACTAATATGGATGTCCTGATACCACTTTTCTTCAGACCAAGTACAAGTACTTAAGTTTGGGTACTTAATGATGAGTACTTAATAATACCATTACAGTTCTAACACTGACTTTAAAAACATGTTTTATTTTCATCCGATGTTCCTGACCTTCTTATTGTAACAAATTGAATATACAACAAGTTAAAATTATATAAATAACATAAATATTATAAACATTTTAACATTCAATCTAGTGTTTTCCTGAACAAACGTGGCACTGAGTAGTAGTATTGCAGTACACGAGCACAGTATCGGACCTGATACCATGGGACATTCCTTCCCATTAATCAAATAATGGATTACTGGACGAAGAGGGGCAGGCCAGCCCCACTACCTGTGTTCCATAGTCCTCAACTATATTGTCGAACAGGAGGATCAGGAGTTTATCATCATGGTGGTTATAGAAGGGATGCAGCTGCCATCTTGACTTGAACCTTCTTTCTTCCGGAACACTCCGCAGCAGATTTGGTTTGGGAGGCCGTCTGGTAATTGAAGGATCCTGAGCCGGTGCACCCAGCCCCCTCATGTGTTCTGTGGTGGAAAGTAGCCGAAGCTGAATAACTTACTCAGTCAGAAGAGACCTGGTTAATACAGTTTATTAACTCAGTCAAAGTATCAATACAAAAAATAGTCAGAGTATGGCTGGATGACTCTAGCGGCTAGCTAGGACACCTGGAATGATAGACCCCCCCACCGGATCTGGGAACATCTTTATGTAAAGGGTGGGGGTCAATGAAATAATGACATCTGGGAAGGTGAGACAGGAAGGAATGGGGGTAGGGATGTGGATAGGAAGGAAAGATGAAAGAGAGAGAGGGGAAGGAATGGGGGGATGGATGAGAGATCAAAGAGAGAGGTGGGGAAAGGAGTTTTATCTACCACAGTATACTACCAACATGCCAAGGATGGGTTTTGAAAAGCAGTCAACATAAAACATGAAATACTGTGATACGACACAACGGGCTGTTGTTTGCAATGAATACAGTATGTCATTGTGGTTATATTGCGTTGAGACAGTCAGCTGAAGTTGGAATGTTTTTGCTGGAAACTCATCGAATCTCATCGAATTATCGGGTTAGGCCTACAATACCATACCCTTGTATAGATATTCCCTTGCACAATCACTGTCCTGTGGCTCTCACTGCCTATCTATTTACACGTTGGTGTGTGGTGGCCATTTGGGGCCATGTGGTAGGGTATGTACTGTAGCATCAGCAGTCAATACCTGGAGCTCACATCGAAGGGGCGCGCAGGTCTGTTGAAGTTGGCAATGCTGTTTAGGGGCAGCTACAGTATGGGCCACGTAATACATTCATAGTGTGTAATTCCATAGTATAATTATTTATAGGCATGTTAGACTTTCTTTTGGCAATTGGGTTTCTTCATTGAGCGCTTGATCCTTATCATTAGGGCAAAGTATCTTGTGAGTAAATTGCACAATCACTTTAATCTTTCACTTTAATATTGTACTTGTAAATAGCTGCTTTGAGTTTGTAAACCAGCAACATCAGCTGTTTTTTGGATATCTTCTTTTCAGATCTGCTGTCAATGTGTTTGATTTATATATGTATATAAGTTATATACCGTATATTTATAATTTTTTCTAATAAATATTTAAATGAAAAGTAGCTGTAGCTTCTTGGTGTGTGATCAGAAATGTATCTGTTCTGTGTCTTTCCTTGAGCTCACGGGTTGCAAAGTCTCCCTGGCAATTAACAGGAACATATGGGAATTAACAGGAATAAAATGGAAATATAAGGGTTATTTGCAAATAATGTGTTTACTATGTCATGTGCAGATAGAAACATAATCCTTTTACCATACCATAAGCAGATATTTTCAAATCCTTCTAACCTAAACCTGTCCTGTTTTGGAGAGGTCTTGTAGAGGTCTTGTAGAGGTCTTGTAGAGGTCTTGTAGAGGTCTTGGAGAGGTCTTGGAGAGGTCTTGTAGAGGTCTTGGAGAGGTCTTGTAGAGGTCCTGTAGAGGTCTTGGAGAGGTCTTGTAGAGGTCTTGGAGAGGTCTTGTAGAGCAGGGGTTCCCAAACTTTTCAGGCCGGGGCCCAGAAAATAAGGCGTCAGAGAGCCGCGGCCCAATGCACATCGTCTGGCTTTTCTTTTTTTTTTTTTGTCAGGCGACCAATTTTTTAAGCCAAATATCACTTCAATCCTATTAAGTTAGTTCAAGTTAGTTATTCATTTATATGTGCTATTTATGAGAGGGCTAACTTGTTGCAAAATAATAATGATAATAATAATAGCCTCATTAAAATACAATTGTTGCTTCGGTTGTTTTCAGCGTTTTATGTGCATAATCTGTTATTTAGTTTGAAATGTTCGTTGAAATAAGTAGATTTTTAGTTTTTGTTTATTTATTAAGTTAATATAAAACCATATAGTCACATTTTAGAATACAATAGAATAGAATTTTAGAATACAACTAGAAACACTGTCCTGGCATGCTTCTAAGTTCAGTGGCCTGACAAAATTTTTTTAAATAAAAAAATAAAAAATAAAAAAAATAAAAAAAATAAAAAAATATTTTTTTTTATTTTTTTTTTATTTTTTTTAAATCGTCTCGCGGCCCACCAGTGGCTGCTCGCGGCCCACCTTTGGGTCGCGACCCCGACTTTGGGAACCACTGTTGTAGAGGTCTTGTAGAGGTCTTGGAGAGGTCTTGTAGAGGTCTTGGAGAGGTCTTGTAGAGGTCTTGGAGAGGTCTTGGAGAGGTCTTGGAGAGGTCTTGGTGGGATTTGAAGCGTTTCCTCTCTTGCACTTTTATAGCATCTTTTGCGTACAGGCTTCTTTTGGAAGTGGATTCATAGTAAAAGTGACAGTCAAACTGAATTGATTTAGCATGTTGACGCGGCAGACTGGGAGCCTCAGGCAGACTGGGAGAATTAAATGAGGCAGTAAAGGAGTTAACTAGTGCAGGGCGTGGTGGAGGTGTTATTTCTGAAAACATGCTGTTATAGACATGTTGACTGTTGAGGCATAGCTTCTCTCTCACTAAGATAAATTAATCAAAGCTCACACTGAATCAACGCATAACGCTGACCATAGACAAGCACCTGACTTGAATGTGGCTATCTCCTGAATTTCTCCAAGGGGATCAATAAAGGAATATCTTATCGTATCTTATCTTATCTTATCTTATCTTGTTAGTACTATAACTCCCTATAGGGAGGACAAACGTTCTTCTGCCGTCACCAAAAATATATATAAAAAAATCTGTGGCGGACCAATATTTATTTAAATGGCATATTCCACCTCTGTGAGATGCTTAACATCATAAAAAAAGTTAGTTTTTAGTGGCAAATTATTATAATAATCCCCCCCCCCCCCCAAAAAAAAGAATCATTATTATAAGCAACGTTTTTTGTATTGAAATTGGCAACATTTCCAAAATTCCAGAGCTTACCTTCCCATGGAAAATGTCCGGAAAGTTTCCTACCCTTTGCAACTATACACGTGTTATAATTTATTATTTATTTATTTTTAATTTGATTTGAAGGTATGGCAGGGCAATGCAGGCAGAATATCACTTT
Source organism: Notolepis coatsorum (assembly GCF_963971535.1). NCBI lineage: Eukaryota > Metazoa > Chordata > Actinopteri > Aulopiformes > Paralepididae > Notolepis > Notolepis coatsorum. The sequence continues at coordinate 107,744,495 of NC_140165.1, forward strand.
GTAACATTTATTATGTATAGATAATTAGATATACTGTTAATTAACTATTTTACTCTAGGTTAATCAATATTTTTCTGTTGGTAGACTTGACCATTATTAGGCTACGCGACGACTAAGAATTCCTTTATTTGAGGACAGTCCTGCCATAAAAGCTATGAAGGACACAATAATTTAAAAGATTTATGGATGTCAATGGCAAATCAACCAGATTTATTTGTTAATTCCTTTTTGGTGATTTGGGTTTTGGTCAGACAGCTCAGGGACATATTAGTTTGTTCTGTTCTGTTTTACTCTGGTGGTGGTTTGATTCTGCAGCTGTCTGGGAGGAAGAGGAGGAAGAGGAGGGATCACACACACACACACACACACACACACACACACACACACACACACACACACACACACACACACACACACACACACACACACACACACACACACACACACACACACACAAACAACCACACTCACACATGCAGAGGTGTGTGTGTTAGGGATGGGTACCTTTCACATTTGAACCGATACGGTACCGGTACCGGTACCTGTGAATCGATACCGGTACCCAACGGTACATTTTTTCTGTACTTTAGTCTCTAAAAATGTAATTTACCTACTTCAGTCGTGACATCAATCAATCAATCAAACATTTTATTAATTTTTTTTTGGTATCTCGGTAGTACCGACGTGTTTCGGTAAGTACCTTTAAAAGTACCGAATTCAGTACCCATCCATTGTGTGTGTGTGTGTGTGTGTGTGCAGGGAACAAAATTAACTTTTTGACTTGGCTGGTAGATTTTAAAAACTACCAGCAAGGCAGATTTTTTACCAGCCAAAAATTATAAATGGCTTTTTAGTATATCGCCATGTGTTATTATTACTATATAATACTCTCATATGCTATTTTCAATTAATATCATAAACAACATAAGGAATATTAGCATAATTTTGAGTGGACTGAAGGAATGAGTCAGCGTTAATAGTTTTAAATGCAAATAATTTATTGAAACATAGAAGTGGGGTCGGGACACATATATGTTATGATGAATAAAAAATGGGGGACCCTGATGTAAACAAGACGAAAGTCTTTCTCTGGTCTGCATCCCCTTAACAATTGTATGTATTGAGCTGTACTGTACTGTACCCATTCTGCAATCTGTTAATAAACTTTTCAATCAATCAAACAATCAATCACATACACTGTTTCAACTCACCACCCCCGCATCATATTGTAGTCTAGTCTGTCTTCAAACTTCCACTCCTCTCGAAACTTTTTTATATTTGAATATCAACATTATCTGTCCATCCTCATTAATCCTCAGTTTACTATACTCCTGTCCTGACTAGTGACTTCATCGTCTTTCCAAACGCACGCACACACACAGGGAAAGGGAGAGTGCCCCCCCCCCCCCCCATTTCCCTTTCCTCAGTCCACACTGTCTGCTGTTCTCTATGGCTCTGCCTTTGATCAGGATTAGCTTGTTAGCTTACGCTAACGTAACGTTCATTTCGGGCAATGTGGGCATAAAGGAATGGTGACGGTGCAAAGCATGTTAGATGCATTTGACCCGTTGTGAGAAAAAAAAACACCACAGACTTATTTTGGGTCGTGTAGGCGCACTGCTGTGTAGCGCTGCTCGGCTTTAATTTGAGCAGACAGCACGGACTGGGCGGATATGACTCGTCGAGTTGTCACAGGGTTTTTCAAAATAAGAGTATCATATGAACCGAAAGTTGTTAGCTGCCGGAGCCATAGATATTAAGACCTCTCATTTTTACTCGCCAAACCTTAAATCTGCCCGCCATTGGCGTTTGGCGGGTACTTATTTTGTTCCCTGTGTGTGTGTGTGAGAGTGAGTGTGTGAGTGAGTGTGTCAGCATGTTCATCTATCAGTCCGCAGCGCTAATGCAGAAGGTTTCACATATTATCTTCTAAGGCCATGAAGGGCAAAACCAAAAGTTGTTCTACAATGTTTTATAAAGAATACTGATCTGACAGAGAGAGAGAGAAAAGTGTTGTGGTTGTGTAACCACTTTGTACATGAGCCTGTCTGACAGCCCGGGCCAACATCAGACAGGCCCTCCGCGAATAGATTCAGTGCTTCTTCAGTTACTTCATGCACACAGTCATTCTTCTGTTAAATTCTGTGTTTGCCCAACTAAAAATGGTTTAGAAATATATAGATATATTTGACTAAATACATTCTTAGTGGTCTAATAAGCCTAGGTCTTTCAAGTTTCAAGTTTCTTTAATAGTTGTCATACAGAAGTACAGGATACTTTTATACAAAATGCTTCTTACTGTTGCGCTCCAGAGACTGTGCAAGACAAGATAAGTATGAAATAAAATAACATAGTAAAATTAGAAGTAAAAAAATGAGGTCACAGTGTTCAGTTTAGACATATGTACAATGTTCGATGCAGAATAGACGTAGTTACCATACAATATACAATACTGTGCAGTGTACTAATATACAATACTATATAGTGCTGCAAGGCAGAAATGGAGAAATGGGACGAGGTGCAATTTAGGTACAATTCACAGTAGGTGTACGAGTTGTAGTGCAAATCCTTTATCAATAAATATAAAGTGTAAGTGTGTTTGTGTGATCTAAAGTGTGGAGAGTGGGTGCTGCAGTGTGTTGTTTGTTTGAGTGAGTGTGTGCGTGTGGGTGTGTGTGCTGTGTGCATTTGATGGTTGTTGCATAGTGATTATTGTTCGTTTAGCAGCCTGATGGCCTGGGGATAGAAGCTTCTTCTGAGTCTTTCTGTGCTCGCCTTAAGACTCCGGTATCGCTTGCCTGACCGCAGCAGTTCAAAGAGGCAGTTGTTCGGGTGGCTCGAGTCCTTAATAATTCTCTTAGCCTTCCCCTTGCACCGCTTGTTGTAAATGTTCTGGAGGGTGGGAAGCCCCCCTCCAATTGTGAACGTGTCACTCTTTGTAGTCTGCTACGGTCTTGTGCAGTGCTATTCCCAAACCAGGAGGTGATGTTGCCGGTCAGGATGCTCTCTATTGTACATGAGTAGAAGTTCCTAAGGATCTTCTGACTGACTTGGAACTTCCTTAGGCGCCTGAGGAAGTAGAGGCGTTGTCGTGCCTTCTTCACAACACTGTCAATGTGTGTGGTCCATGTCAAGTCCTCGGATATGTGGGCTCCGAGGTACTTGAAACTGTTCACTCTCTCAACCGGTGCCCCGTCGATGCTGAGGGGGCTGTAGTCCTTGACCCCCGACCTCCTGAAGTCCACAATCATCTCTTTTGTTTTGCTGACGTTCAGGGAGAGGTAGTTCTCCTGACACCACTGTGACAGGTTCTCTACCTCTTCCAGGTAGGCCCTTTCGTCGTTGGCAGAGATCAGGCCCACCACTACTGTGTCATCAGCAAATTTGATGATGGTGTTGTTGTTCCGCTGTGCTACGCAGTCATGTGTGTACAGGGAGTAGAGGAGGGGCTCAGAACACAGCCCTGGGGGGCCCCTATGTTGAGCGTGATGGATGAGGAGGTGCAGTTGCCGGCTCTTACCACCTGGGGTCTGCCCGTCAGGAAGTCCAAGACCCACTGGCAGAGGTCATAGTTCAAGCCCAGGTCCCTGAGCTTGGCTATGAGTTTGGAGGGGACTATGGTATTGAATGCTGAGCTGTAGTCGATGAACAGCATTCTCACATAGTTCCCCTGCCTCTTGTCCAGGTGTGATGCTGCTGTGTGCAGCACATGGGCTATGGCGTCCTCCGTGGACCTGTTGGGGCGATATGCAAATTGCAGAGGGTCCAGGTTGATGGGGAGGGAGGAACAGATGTAGCCCTTCACTAGCTTCTCAAAGCACTTCATGGCTATGGAGGTGAGGGCTACAGGGCGGTAGTCGTTGAGGCAAGCGGGCGTAGATTTTTTGGGTACAGGGATGATGGTGGACTTCTTCAGACAGGTGGGGATGACAGCCTGTTCCAAGGACAGGTTGAAGATGTCAGTGAATACCGGGGCCAGTTGGTCGGCACAGACTTTTAGGACGCGGCCGGGGATGCCGTCCGGTCCTGCTGCCTTCCTGATATTCACTTTTTTAAAGATCCGACAAGCTCATTTTAGTTTAAAGAAAATGTGCGATATTTATATTTTGTGGACGACGACGGTATAGTAAAAATCCACACCTTTTCATGGATCCATGACGGTATACCTTCATATTCTGAACAGTGAACACCTTCCAGCACTAACATTTAATCCTTTCCATGGCACATACACACCATCGTTCTCATTTGACAAAGCTGCATCAAAGAAAGATATCTGCATCTGTCTATTATCTGCATTGTGTATTCAATTCCCCATGGGAGCATAATACAGTGTGCAGATATCTTTCTTTGATGCCACTTAAACTATTTGTATCCTGCACCTGTGGAATGGTTTTGGATGTGCGTACATTTCCTCTGACTGCAGATCTGACAAAGCGCTTCTTCTAAAAAGCTTTGTACGTCGGTGACGCGAGTCCAACGGTATGATTGTTGTGGTCTGTCGGTCTCTGGTGTGCCAAAACTCATTCACTGGAGAGACAGGGGGAGAGAGAGACAGAGTTGTTCACATGCGACCACGTCTGACATAGAAGACACTGACAGCCGTTTGATCAAGATTACTCGACAGCGGTGGCAATAACACGCAGGTCCTACGCGGGACTGAAGAGAATTCTGAAAGAAAACGGAATGAAATTCCAGTCACCCATGACCTCGCTAAGGATTCACTGGAAGGAAGGGACGGTGACATACGCGACGGCGCGGGAGGCGGCGGAGGAGATGAGGCGACGGGGGATGCAGATGGCGGAGGACGGAGAGGGAAGGAGACAGGAGGGCCAGATGCGGAGCCTGCAGCAGAGATTGGAGGGGGCACGCAGATGGACCAGAGTGGGAGATCGACGCCCGGGAGAGGAGGGAGGAGAGAGGAGAAGGCCAAGGTGAGACGTGACAGACCGAAGGCGGAGACGGACGAGGAGGCCAGAGACGGAGAAGGAGGGGAGAGGAGGCGGGAGGAGACGAACGGATGAGTACACGCACAAGAGATTGAAAAACGATCCAAATAGAGACAAAATATAGAAACTGAAATAACATATACATAAACACACATTCCCAGGTAGAGGCAGGATATAGGAACGAACATAACTTATACATGGACACATAATACACAGGCCGACGGAGGAAATAAATGGAAATATAATTAGGTATGATAGACGGAACACAGAACATATTGAAACAAGTACATAGACACACGCTGAGAGTAACACAGTTGGAAGGGATTAAGGGGATAAATGGACATCACATAGAAAATAGAGAGGAGGAAAATAAAATAAAAAGGGGTACACAGAAGACACCACACACGGGTTTGGGAGGAAAGAGGGACATTGGAACATATGAGCCGCATTGAGGGGGACCTAGGAATTGGGGGTCTTTGATCAGAATGAAGGACAGAGCGCTTTTGACCAGGAGCACGACAGCAAATAAAAACAGTAAGAAAGCTGGACAAATATGACGAGCGGTTGGGGGCAAAGGTTTCAAACCCACAAGCCGTCAGGAGGAGGCCTCTCACTAGGAGAGCAATTACTCCTCACCCACCAGCAGGGGACAGGGGGGGACACAGGGACCCCCCGAACGCCTTGGGAGCACTTTATGTAAAGTTTATGTTTTTTATTTATGTTAATCATTATATGTATTCGGTGAAGAGAGCGGAGGCTACAACCGGAGGGGGGAATGAATTTGACATGGGGGGGACTGACAGACGAAAGAAGAAGAAAGATGACAATGGTTAAAGGTATAAAAATGATGTCGTTAAACGTTAATGGAATGAATAATGCGATAAAGAGGGGCAAAGTGATGTTGAAATGTAAAAAAAGTGAGATGGAAGTGATTTTTCTGCAGGAGACACATTTGGTAGCACAGGATCATGAGAAACTGAAGAGATTGGGATATGAAAATGCATACTATAGTTCCTTTAAACGGAACCTGAGGAGAGGAGTAATCACGTTAATCAAAAACACAGTCAAATTTGAATTGATCAAGGAAGTAAGAGACAAGGAGGGAAGGTTTGTTCTGGTGAAGGGGAAAATGGAGGGCCAAATGGTTACGTTAGTGAATGTTTATGCACCCCCAGAGAGTGAGAGGGATTTATATGAGACCATTTTTGATATGATAGTGATGGAACTAGAAGGGATATTGATATGCGCGAGAGATTTTAATGTAGTACTGAATCACGACCTAGACACCACGAGTACTAGAAAAGGACGGGCACCAATCAGTAGATATATGAATATTCAGATGACGGAAATGGGAATTACAGATGTTTGGAGGGGGATGCACGCCATGGACAGGGAATACACACATTACTCACACCCGCACGTGACATATGCGAGAATAGACTATTTTTTGATGACGACGGGGGACAGTTACAGGGTACGGGAGAGCAGAATAGGAGTAGCGGACATATCGGATCACAGTGCCATATATCTGACAGTAGATCTAGAAGGGAGACGAAGGAACACGATCTGGAGACTAAATGTAGGAATATTAAATAACAAGGGGGTGGTGAGTCAGATCAAGGAGGAGATGACAACGGGGCGGTAGATCCGAACATTCTATGGGACACACTGAAGGTGGTGATAAGGGGGAAATTGATGGAGAAGACAGCAATGCTGAAGAAGGCCAGAACGGAGACATATCACAATCTGATAGGGAAGCTGAAGAAGCTAGAAGGGAGACACCAGATATCAAAAGAACAGGAAACGCTCGGAGAAATCAAAGAAGTAAAGGCCAGGATAAATAGGGAATTATTGACGGAAATAGAAAAGAAAGCGAGGTTCATGAAACAAACGTACTATGAAGGGGGACCAAAAGCGACCAGACTGTTGGCTAGGAGAATTAGGACGCAACAGAAGTTGAACACGATACACACAATAAGGGATACAAAGACTAATGAAATATTGAGAGACCCAGCTGAAATAGAGAGGACATTTAGAGAATACTATGAGAAACTATACACACAGCCAAAAGCAGCAGGAGAAGAGGAAATAGAAGCATATCTGGAGAAGCTAGAGTTACCATCGATAGGGAAAGAACAGAATGAAGAATTAAATTAAATAATTACGGAACGAGAACTGGAAGAGGCAATTAGTAGAGCTAAAAACAACAAGTCTCCGGGGAGCGACGGATTCCCATCGGAATTCTACAAGACATTTAGAACTGAATTAGCACCCATGTTAGGGGCGGCGTTCAGACACACGATGGAAGAGGGAAAAATGCCCCCCTCGTGGAAGAAAGCCATAATCACCACGATACCGAAGGAAGGGAAGGATAGGGAATTATGTAGTAGTTTCAGACCTGTGTCCATACTCAACGTGGATTACAAGATGTATACATCGATAATATCAAAGAGATTTGAGACGTTTATGCCAGACATTATAGATGAAGATCAAACTGGATGTATTAAAGGGAGACAGACACAGGACAACGTGAGAAAGACATTACACATAGTAGAGGAGATACAAAAACAAGGTGGTAGCACGGTACTGATTAGCCTAGATGCAGAAAAAGCATTCGACAGTGTGAGCTGGACATTTTTATATAAAACATTGATGAGGTTCGGACTGAACGGGAGGGCGATGAAGATGATCAAGGCGCTATATCAAGAACCGACAGCGAGGGTTAAGGTGAATGGCAGCCTGACGGATAGAATCAGATTAGAGAGGGCTACCAGACAGGGATGTTGTCTCTCACCAACGCTCTTCGCCGTTTTCATAGAACCACTGGCACAACTGATCAGACAGACCGAGGACATTAAGGGAGTAAGGATAAAGGGAACGGAATATAAACTAGGCCTATTTGCGGACGACGTGATAGTATACATGAGGCAACCAGACAAGAGCTTCCCGGCACTGATGGATCTACTGAAGGAATATGGCCACTACTCAGGATACAAACTAAACGTGACAAAGACACAGACCTTAGCATGGAACTATACCCCAACGACGGAAATTAGGGAACAGTACGGGATAAGATGGGACATGGACAAGATTAAATACTTAGGGGTAGAGCTGCCGCGGTATCGGTATTACCGCGGTATCGCTGTTACATCATGCCCACCGCAGCGTTGGGATGAATACCGGCATCACCGCTGTTTTTTATTATATTATCATTATTATTACGCTCTCGTTGGGCTTGCGGCTCTGCAGATATACCCTACTTCTCTGTCGAGATTCCAAGCGACCCTATTGGGTACCAGAAAAGTCACATGAAACACTGCAGACCACTGATTGGTCAGAAGAGATACGCGTCACATGCTTGGAGCATCTTGCAGTGCGTTTACTTCCTGAATCTCAGCCATCACAACACGGCTAATAGTACGTTAGCTCCCACCGGAGACCGGAGTGGATTACCGACGCCGTCGCTCCTCAGGGAACGAGGCATAATGATTATACTGCAACGAAATGTTATAATAAAAGCCCTTCGTTCTATACACTTGTCTGATTGAAAACTTTATTAACAGACCGCAGAATGGGTACAACTCGGCACGCTCTGAGCAAAGAAAGGAACTTAGATATTAATTGAGTAACGCTTGCCTTGCTATGTGGTCCGGTAAATACGAACGTGTAACTATACTAACGTTAATGCCACAAATCGAATACCTTTGTAATCATAAGTAGTAACGTTATAATAATAATAAGAAGAAAGGGTCGGGGGGGTAACCGGCGGGCGCGACACCGAGGGGAGACTTCGAATCCGTGTTTCACTTTTAATAACGAATGCGTGCATGCCGAATCCCAAACAATATCCATGCTGCAAAGTCATCCTCTAAAGATAGACATTTAGACTAGAGGCAGGCTATATGCTATATAAAGAGTAGACTACAAAAAAAATGCATTCAAACTTTTTTTTGTGTGTGTGTGTGTGTGCGGTAATACCGCGGCGGTAGGAAATATTTTGCAAATGTGTGCGGTAAGGAAAACAGCAATACCGCGGCAGCTCTACTTAGGGGTGAACATCACGAGAGGGGTGGAGAAACTGTTTGAGGCGAACTATACACAGATAAATCAGAACATCAAGAGAGACTTAGAGAGATGGACAGTAATGCCCTTGGACTTCAATTCAAGAATAGAGGTCATTAAAATGAACATACTATCAAGGTTACTGTACCTATTCCAGTCACTACCGATACAAATACCACAGAATCAATTCAGGGAGTGGGACAGACTGATATCGAGGTTCATATGGGCGGGGAGAAGACCACGGGTCAGATATAAAACACTACAACTACCAAAGGAAGAGGGAGGGATGGCAGTACCCAGCCTACAAGATTATTACTATGCAGCACAACTGAGAGCAGTGACGTGCTGGTGTAACGACAGATATGAGGCAAGATGGAAAGACATTGAAAAAGAAGGGGAGGGATACAAGGTACAAGCTCTGGTGGGAGATAGGGAACTATTTAAAGAAAAAGAGGGACTATTAGATCCAATCACCAAATGCACCTTGACCATATGGAACAGAGTAGTAAAAACACACAAATTGGAGAAGCAGTCAGGGGTTCTGAGATGGATAGCACATGACAAGAGATTCAAACCAGGGAGGCTGGACCATGGATTCAGAAGGTGGGAGAGGGGGGGGGGGGGGGGGGCAACAGCGATATGCAAAATGATAGAGAAGGGGGAAATGCAAACACTACAAAAATTAAAGGAGAAATTTGGACTAGAAAACAAGGACCACTTCAGATATCTACAGATTAGAGATTACTATAATAAAGAAATAAGAGGGGACAAGGAAGAAGAACAGAATGGAATAATTAGGATGATAGTAAGGGCATACGAAGGAGGGAAAGGAAGGGTAATATCAGCACTGTACCGGGCTATAATGACCAGCAAGGGACACACGACTAGGGTTGGGCATCGTTTGGATTTGAACGATTCCGGTTCCGATTCCGATTCTCCATATCGATTCCTGTTCTAAACGATTCTCGATTCCGATTCTTTGAGGTGCAGGTCAAAACAGGTCACAGCTTATTTCGAAGGAGATATTTTAATTTTTTTTTATTTCAAAAAGAAAATCATACTATTCACATTTTCAGTTGACTTGATACAGTTTAATTTGGTTGCTGTACTGTAACTAGGGTATTAATTAACAAAGTAAAAAAAAAAAAAGTAAAAAAAAAAAAAAAAAAATCGAAATTTAGAATCGAAATTCAAATATGTTACTTCCGGTTCCAGAACCGGAAGTTAGGAACCGGTTCCTATTAGAACCGGTTTTCGGTGCCCAACCCTACACACGACCGATTATATAAGAGAGAAATGGGAGAGAGAACTAGAGATAGGAATAACATGGAAGGAATGGGGGAACATATGCGAGGTGCAACATTCAACAACAGGATCGAGGATATGGAAAGAGTTTGGATGGAAAAACATAATCAGATTCTTTATAACCCCAGAACTGAAGGGAAAATATGCACCAACACAAAGAGCATGCTGGAGGATGTGTGGGAAGGAGGGGGCAAATCACACGCACATATTCTGGGGATGTCAGAAGCTGAAGGGGTATTCGGAGGAGATAGGGGAGGCAATGATCAGAATATTAGGATACGGATTACCACAAACGGGACTGGTGCTTTACTTAGGGGACCTGACACACGAGGGAATACAGGGGGGGACAAGTATTTAATAAAGATAATGTTGATATCGGCCAGAAAAGCAATAATGAGACTGTGGTACAAGGAAGACCCACCGACAATAGCACAATGGGTAGGAATAGTAGAGGAGATACAGGATATGGAGAGGATAACGCACATGCTGAGGCTACAGGAAGAGAAATTTGGTGAAAGATGGGTAAAGTGGGAGGATTATAAAGGGAACGAAAACGACATCACAGAGGAAGAACCAAATGCAACACAAGAGGGCGAAGGGTAAAGGAGGAAAGAGGTTCAAGGAGGGTCTCTGAACCCATGTCACACACTTTTGTTTTAGTTAGTATTTTCTAATAAATTTTTTTTTGGGTATTACAATTGTTTTATGTTTTTTGTACTTTATTATTTATGTCTGTTTAACAGTGTTGTATTAATATTCAGGGAGGATGTGGTTTGTATATGGGTGAATCAAAAGGCAAAGAGAAATTTAATAAAAAAAAACAAAAAAAAAGGGCGAAGGATAAGGGAAGAAAGAAGTTCAAGGAGGGTCTCTGGACCCATATCACACATGTATGCCTTAGTCAGTTTTTTTTAGTAGGTATTATATTTGTATACCTGTTTAAGGGCGGTACACAATCAGTCTTTGTATTAAGTACCTGGAAAAACAACTGAAGTGGAACCAGATAACTAACCATGCTAACCATGTAACCATTTATGTGCACTGCATTCTTTCTTATTGTGTTGTTAGTTTCATTTTTGTGTAAGTGTTGTTTGTCTATAAATGTTAATAAAAATTTAAGTAAAAAAAAAGAAGACACTGACAGCGTGTTTGACCAACGAGCGCGCGGGTGTGAACATGCTCCTGTGTGTGTGTGTGTGTGTGTGTGTGTGTGTGTGTTTGCAGATGTCATTAACACGGAGAACATTCTTCTGCCGGCCCGGCAGGTCTCTTCCGCTCTTACAGTAGCTGCTAGTTTAAAATAGCCCCTCTTTCTGGCTCTGTTCATTATAGCTCAGTGAGAGACCAATACTTAGTGACATTTTTGCAGCGTTTTTAAAACTGGATCCTGTTCGTCTTATTAGTCACCTCGCCGCCATCTTTGTTTTCGTAGATCGCTGTGAATGCATTTCAATGAGCCAATGACTAATTGACAGCACGGTGGTGTAGTGGATAACACTGTCAACACAGCTAGAATGTCCTGGGTTCGATTACTGCTTGGGGCCGCATTGCCTCTGTCTCTTTCTCTCTCTCTCCGTCTCTCTCTCTCTCTGTATGTCTGTCTGTCTGTCAGTGTCTTTCTTTATCTCTCTCTCTCTCTCTCTCTCTCTCTCTCTCTCTCTCTTTCTCTCTCATGGCTTTGGGTCTATTTGCATAACTTCCACTTGTTTTAGAGCCTGATAACAGCTTGTTGCCTCATATGAACACACACACACACACACACACACACACACACACACACACACACACACACACACACACACACACACACACACACACACACACACACACACACACACACACACACACACACACACACACACACACACATTGGTCTGTAATAAGTATGATTTATCTTTGTGCACATTTATGACACTCGTCTCTAGTGAGTGTGCATAACATTAATGTGTGTGTGCGTGCATATGCATTTACTCCGTCCAGATCATCCCAAGGGAAGAATGAACACACACACACACACACACACACACACACACACACACACACACACACACACACACACACACACACACACACACACACACACACACACATATGTACACACCTGGGCCCTCATTCATCAACGTGACGTAGAAAGTGTTCTATTTCCATACTTAAGCACGGAATTTAGAATCTGTGCACGCACAAAAAAAACGGGATTTATCACATGTGCGTACACAGGTTCTACGCACACCTGTCTTGATAAATATGACTTTGATCCTACGTTTGAGCTCGTGCACTGTTTTAAGTATTTGCATACCAGAACCGCCCCGATTAACCATATACGGTAATGGAATACCCCCATGAAATGTGGAAAAATGGACTAAGCCGAGGGAAGCGTGTTATGAGACAGGCTGACAGACGTGTACACGTACGGTGATGTCGGATATGATATCTATTAACCATTGCTGCCTGGGCAGCGCAAACACTAATAAAGACCGTGCTGGAATATGACTGCCTTTTCCCGTGTTGTTTGATTAATACCCAGGGATTAAAGTTCTCCTCAATTTTATTCCAAATCGCGATGGATTTTCCGTCAATTTTCTACCTGCTGCATATGATTTCTAGAGGCATACTACAATCTATTTTGATGTCAGTATTGGGTAGCCTATATAAACAATAATACGAGAGCATATACAAGAACAATGAATCTCACTGCATGTATGATGTAGCCTGCCTTTCAATACATGAACTTGAATTCCATCATGTTTGTGTGCGGGACTCACAAGGCTGTTGTCACAATGGGTGGTACCGGTACAGTAATAACAGTCTACACAATATCACGATGGACCATGCCATAGCCTATGTTCTATTATGACATGATCTGTGACGACAAATGTTCTAGAATGTTTGATTAAGATATCATACTCTGACAGCATGCCTATGATCAACAAAAACGCGAACTTGAATCCCATCATCATATTTACATAGTCTGTCCACTATCTGGTGTCATTGCAATGCGTTTTTTATTCTTTCTTATACAGTAAAAAGGGGGAAGAACACTATATCGTGGGTGTTCATATGACTTGTATTCTGCTTACAGCTTCGAAATTCCACTTGTTTCGTTTAATGTAAAGCCTTTTAAATATAATCAAAACATTCCCGTGTTTCTGCGGTCTGTGCGCAAAATAATAACGAGTTGAGCTACGCGGAGTGCAGTCAGTCAGTACACCCCGTATATTCCGATAACGCTATATAAACCATGCTGCATTCATTCTGAGAGAAAGATCTATTATTCCAAATGCTATTTATAGGGTTTTGACCATAATTACACTACTGTTGCTATTTTACAATGAACTATAATGAATTACGGTTCATACAGAACATGCCAGTGTTGAAACTAATGCACAGAAGCTCATTTCCTTGTTGTAATAATATATTCTACCAACGGGCGCCAGGTACGCATGGTCCGAGCTGTGCGTAAATATAAGCACGAAGTCAAGTTGAAATTGATGAATCCCACTCTTTGCTTAGAAATGGTCGTACGCACAGGTTAAGCACATATCTGTGCGTAAGACACGTTGATGGATGAGGGCCCAGTACGCTTATGTGTACGCACAGCTCGGAGCACACTTAGCTGACGCCCAGTGGTAGAATATCGTTACTACGGCATAAGCGCTCCTCAGTTCTGCATTCGTTTCAAGGCGGAAATAAGCTTCCGTGCATTAGTGTTCAACTTCTGTATGACCCGTAATTCATTATAGTTCATTATAAAATAGCGACAGTAGTGTAATTATAACGGGCTCACACGCGAACAAGAGGTTGGCCTGCTTGTTTGGCACGGGGGGACACCAACCTCCAAACGCGATTAAATATTGTTTCAAATAAAAAGCGAAGTATTTTGTGTGTCATGTTTCCAAATAAGATTGGTCACGAAATGCTTTCTACTTCAATTTGTTGGTTAGAATAGATGACCTCCGTTGAAACTTCACTGAGACTAACAGTCTATTTGTGAGCTCCCGCTCAGATGTGATAATAATAATAATAACAATAATAATAATAGCTTCATTTTATATAGCGCCTTTCAAGAGACCCAAGGTCGCTTTACATAGATAGGGGGGGGGGAATAACAAAGTAACAGACATAGTGGACAGACACACAACATATAAATATGATGATGGAATTCATTCAAGATCCTCTCCACCCTCGGGTCTTTGCCACCGGCACGGTCCATCGTGATATTGGAGATGGATCGAGCAATAGACTGTTACTGTAGCTGTCAAAGCTCCATCACAAATGCAGTTATGTGAATAGAAAGGGATTCCACTAAGTCAATGTTGCGATGCGCATTTGCCTGATACATGTTGTTGCTGCATGCCGGGAGGAAGGCGATGCTGAATGTTTTCAATCCATTAAATAAAACGGATACTTTTTGCAAGGGTTTACTGACTGTCATACAAATAATCAACCAACTACATACTGTAACTTTTCAGTGCACGTTCTTATTTACATTGTGACAACAGCCTTGTGAGTTCCCGCAGTGACCCGCACACAGACATGATGGAATTCAAGTTCAAGTTTGTATTGATCACATATAGGCAGGCTACACATGGCGTATAGGCTACATCATTGGCAGTGAGATTCATTGTTCTTGTATATGCTCTCGTATTATTGTTTATATAGGCTACCCAATACTGACATCAAAATAGATTGTATGACTCTAGAAATCATATGCAGCAGGTAGAAAATTGACGGAAAATCCGTCGCGATTTGGAATAAAATTGAGGAGAACTTTAATCCCTGGGTATTAATCAAACAAAACGGAAAAAGGCAGTCATATTCCAGCACGGTCTTTATTAGTGTTTGCGCTGCCCAGGCAGCAATGGTTAATAGATATCATATCCGACATCACCGTACGTGTACACGTCTGTCAGCCTGTCTCATAACACGCTTCCCTCGGTTTAGTCCATTCTTCCACATTTCATGGGGGTGTCCATTACCGTATATGGTTAATCGGGGCGGTTTTGGTATGCAAATACGTGAAAGTGTGCACGAGCCTCGGCGCAGGGCCAAGGTGATATTTATCATGACAGGTGTGCGTAGAACCTGCGTACGCACGTGTGGTAAATCCCGTTTTTTTTTGTGCGTGCACTGATTCTAAATTCTGTGCTTACGTGTGGAAATAGAACATTTTCTATGCCACGTTGATGAATGAGGGCCCTGGACTCTGTAGGAGGAAGCAAAGAGAATCCTGGGTAATGACAATCCCACACACTTCCTGTCCTCTGCCCCTGGCAGTTACTTTGCATGCGTGTGCGTGTGCGTGTGTGTGTGTGTGTGTGTGTGCGTGTGTGTGTGTGTGTGTGTGACACAGAGACAGACTGCTGGGGGACTCAGTGTTCAGTATGATTTGAATTTTGAGATTTCACAATGTTTATATTCTGCAAAAACGATAGACTTTTAGAATTGCAAATGTAATTATGAGGAAACATACAAATAAATAAATCACTCACTCACTCACTCACTAAATAATGCTTGTAGCAAGGCAGCCCATTCTGCACTGTTTACACAAGGGGACCAGACCTTATAGCAACGCTAATATGAACCTCATATTGGTATAAGAGCTCACGCAATCATTTATGGCCTTGTGAAACAAATTTCTTTCCTTCTAGCTTTAGGGGAGAGCGTTGCGTGTTCACAAACAATGACTGAACTGTCCTGGGACACAGGAAGAACATGTGTGAATTCTCAAAATTGGCCATTCCCCTTTTAAGTACACATTTGTTCTAGCAGATTGTATAGACGTTGTGCACCAGTGATATCACAAGGTCTTCTAAAGCCCCAGTCTGTGATCCCTGCTCAGATGACAGGAGGACACACAAATGCTGACCATTTCTTCCCAAATAATATATTTATTTGCTGAAATAAAAACAACATGGTTTTAGTATCGTATACGTCTGGGAGTAATTATGAAAGATCGTGTGGATTGGAAGGGGTTGAAATACATTTATTTGTGATTTAATTTTCTTCTGCAGCCTATTGTGTGCAGTTGGCTTCCAGTCATCCATAGCAGCCAAACAAGTACAAACTGGGGAAACTGTTCCCAGACGTTCACCTAGAAATGTGCTTTATTAATACAGACACAGCTACACTCCCATCACTACCGGCAACGCACAAACTAAAATATCAATCAAATAGATGAAAATAGGCCTAAATATTTTGAACGTGTGTGACCGATACGGAAATGACACAGTACTGCCATGGTTTTTATATCCTGCCTTGCTACAACTGAGAGGTATTCTAGGCAGCCAAGCTGATCAACTGCCAGGGCAGCTTACTGGATGTTGTTAACAGTGTGTTTTGTCAGTCATGTAGCCAAGTGCTGGATCCTTTGAATACTGAAACACAAGGATTGAATTGTTAAGCTGAATTCCAACTTTAAAGGTAGAATCTGTAATGTTGTCGAACAGCAGCTACCTCTAGGCAGCAGTGCATGTATCTTTGTACTGCACTTTTTTTTTGAAATTTTCTGTTTTGGTTTGATGTAGGGATGATTCAAGATTCAAGAGGTTTAATCGTCACATACACAAGACATATAGTGAAATGAAGGTGGCCATGCCCGCCTTCGATTGTGCAAAAATACAATGTAATAATAGAATAAAATAGAATAGATAATAAAATAGACATGATAAAAAGTTAGGATAAAATACAATACAATGCTAAGCTTACGAATGAAATGTGTGTGTGTTCATGTGTGCCTGTGAGTGGAGGGATCAGTGTTCAGTGTTCTGATCGCCTGGGGGAAGAAGCTGAGTCTGAGTCTCTCTGTTCTTGCTGCATGTATGCATAGGCGCTTGCCTGACCGCAGCAGCTTGAACAGGCTATTGTTGGGGTGATGAGGGTCCTTCATTATTCTGCAGGCTCTGGATTTGCACCTCCTATTGTATAAGTCCTGCAGTGGAGGTAGTGCAATACCTATTTACGCTCGGCTCTGGGCGTGAGTATTGCCATTTCAACTGATTAGAAAAGTTTTTTTTATCACAAAGTGTTTGTTTTTGCTACTGAAACCGAAATCTCACTCTGAAATCCTGCGAGGCATGAGTTGTTGCAGGAAGACAACACTGGTCAGCTGTGGAGCATGAGAGTGCACCGCTTTGTTGCGTTGAAAGCGAGCGTAGCGCTATCTAAAAGATAAAAACAGCAGTTTGTGTTTGTGCATTTCCAAATTGTCTTTCTTGATTGACTCTCTTTTTGGCACAATGTGTCGCAAAGGTCATTTGATTAGCAAACAACCAAATTGACTGCGGACTAGGGCTGGGCGATTAATTGAGTTCAATTTCAATTAGGATTTTGTCTTCCCACCGTCACGAAAACAAGATAATCGAGATAAAATGATTATCGTGCTGCGTTGCTCACCTTTTGTCTTGTGTTGTCAGTGCAGCGCACCCTTCCTTCACAGCGGTGCACTCCACCCCCCCCTCAAACAGTAGTTTCAGCTGATGTTGAGAGTAGGGATGGGTACCGAATTCGGTACTTTTGAGGCACCGAACCGAAACACGTCGGTACTACCGAGTATCGAATCAAGTGATTTTTTTTTTTTTTTTTTTTACTTTTTTCTTTTCATGTCAACGTTCACACGCACAATATATGCTTACCTAGGATTTGACTTGATTCAACAACAAAGCAGTCGGAGCAATGACAAGCCGAAAACTGTCGAAATTGTAGTTATTTGAAGTTTGGATTTTTTTTTTTACGACTGAGGTAGGTAAATAAAATTTCTTGAGACTAAAGTACCGAAAAAAGGTACCGTTGGGTACCGGTATCGATTCACAGGTACCGGTACCGGTATCGGTTCAAATGTGAAAGGTACCCATCCCTAGTTGAGAGGGAGGATCTCCAGTTCTTATCTCTCAGCCTTTGGTCGAGGGGATTATTGCTAAAGTGACAACTGTGGCCAATGAGCTGTGGCTCTCCTTCACCACACTCTGGTTGCCAAGACACACATCATGAGGACACTATAGGGCCGACCCCGATTAGGTGAATAGTCAACTAATCCATCGAAAGGAGCCGTAGTCGACTGCCAACCTCTTAGTCGAATGCAAAAGAAAAAAGAAAAAAAGTCGACTATACAAATCCTTAGTCAGGGACAGTCCTAGAACACTATGAATAACGGCCTCTTATTCAGAAGTAACAGACTGCAGAA